>NC_135262.1:19139993-19742079 GCF_964204865.1 Styela clava
CGTTTTGAATCTTATCTAAGGTTTTGACCAAATGGTTATATTCATGTTTGTGAATGTGATTTGTTTTCTTTCTTAATCGGTGAGTGAACGCGTTTAAATGTCATAAACTTACTTTTAGGTTTTGTTCACTTCCCTGATTCTTTGCCTTTCTCTTTTTTGGGTATTGTTTTATGAATCAAAATAAAATGTATCATCTACTACTAGTAGGTACTAGTGTGTGTAGCATAACAGTTTTTACCTGTCTACTGCATCAGACTCTGCCAGCCTCAAGTTAACTTAGAATATATTAATTTTTCAGTCATAAATCTGGTAAAAGTTTCATTACTGTTCTAGTCTAAGCTAGCCAGGGATCCACATCTAGGTAACTTTTATGCGTGTTTGAAAATCAAAAAGATTCAATGGGATCTTACTTGAGTCGAAGTAATGGCGAGATTCAAGAGCTGGATATATCTACGAATTCTGCTTACCGATATCCTCCAAAAGCAGGTAATATATTTTACAATTCAGTGTTATACTTTTCTAATGTAAGTTATCGTACCTTACTGAATGTACAAAAGATAATTTTTTTACTTTAATCGACCTGATTTATTCTGTTATTTCTTTCCTCTGCTTGTCGGCTTATGTTGAGATAAGATCATAGGCTACTGAAGTTCAGAACTTGACTAAACCCCAACTATGTGAACATGAACATCCTGACATCTGATTTTGTAATGTAAAGTTTTATTTGTAAGTTTTAATCTGGCAATGACATTGGCGAGTCAAGGCAATCGTATTCTTATAAATAGGCATACCACAGTATATAGTAGTAGTATTCAACTCATTATGAATATTAGTATTATTAGAATATTATTTTATTGTGTGCTTAACTGTTTTTGGTGGATGGGCGCGTACTTGTACGTTTTTAACTTTGTACTCGGTCATGCCCATCTTCTAGGTTACCCTGCATTTTATTTGTCTCTTCATTGTTGTTTTGTTTTATGATATAGAGACTTACATAAAATTGATTGAAGTAAAATTGATTCATTGATTAGTTACAGTCAAATCATACGAAAACATATTTTATATAATTTAACGACTGTACAGCTAACGTTAGATATTAGACTGACATAGTACATGTACGGTAATAACAATGACATAACATTATCCCAGCCTAGCTGAAGAGTTTGAATGACCGATAATCTAATATCAATTTGGAATCAATAGCTACTGTTACATATTTGAGTAACATCTCACAATTTTTCTAATACCAAAAGGACAGGTGTGCATAATTTATATGCATGTATATATTTTTCTTTCAGGAAATTATTTTTCATCACATTTTATCATGGGTGGGAATAAATTTGAAACGATGCAACCTGAAGCTTACTTGTTCGGTGAAAATTCAGACTTGAATTTTCTGGGACCAAAACCTCACAATGTAAGTTTGATAATATTTATATTGTTTTTACTTTATATTTTCTACTACAAAATCATATCAATGTTGTAATGCGTAAAAAGTGATTGTGTCCATTATTGCTTAGTTTTCAATGTGGTTGAAAGTTTTAAAGTACAGCTTGAAATGATAAAGAGTATATAACTGAGGAATGGAAAGTTCTGGCACCAGAATCTGTAACATTACAAGCAATACTAATTTGTCTATAGTGATATATTTGTTTTGATCTGGCTTTATGCATCGATCGATTTAATGCTTCATATTACAAAAATTATTTGTTGGGTTAGTTTTAACAAATTAGGATATTATTTATATAGTCTACTTTCAAGTTTTGATATATCTTATAAAATTGCTCAGAACTATGTGGTTTAATTAATATGCTCAGGTTCCTTACAAAGTGTCGTCACCAAGCCAGCCAGTACGAGCTCTTCGATGTTTAGTCAACATACGAAAAGATTCATTGAGACTTGTCAAGTAAGCACAATTGAAACAATTTAATATGTTTTTGATTGAAAATTAGGTTTGACGTCTGCACTTTTAAAAAAATTGTTTTTGAATAAGAAAAATCACATAAGGGTTCTAAAACACAGGTTTACATATCACAAGCCTCATTATATTGACACCCGCTGGTATGAAATATATTGGAAATCAAATGTCACTGCGCTTCCAGCTGAAGCTTATTTTTTTCCTGTTTTTAGATTTTAATTATGATATAGAAATTTAGTGTATCCATTTTCATTCAGTATTCCATGCATAATATAGACAATTATTAAACTTCCTGCAACTATATTTCCAGAGTACCGAGTGCTTTGAATAAAACAGTAACAAATGAAGATGCACCAGTGGAGCAAGATCGACAAATTATAGCAGAGGAAGGGGAAGGACCCTTCCTGTACAATATTGAATTCACATTTGATGCTGACTGTCCATGCTCCATCACTATTTATTACAACGCCACTGAAGAGATGTTCAATAAGAATATTATGTAAGCTTTATGATTTTTTATACAGCATTTATTTGTTCTGAATAAGGCCCTATTACAAACAGTCACTGATATCTAACAATATGTATGGAATTCGTAATATTTGTAAGAATAGGAATCGGTCCGGCTTGGCATTGGCTACCAATTAACAGTATTACACCATGGGTGAACTCAAGATCTAAAGCCCACATAGTTAAGTAACTTGAAATAAAGACAGTTTGTAAAACTTCGTTAGACTTATACTCCATACTTTTAACATGAATTGCTTGGGTCATAATCTATATACCGTATTTTCTCGACTATACGCCTATCACGCGGATAAGCCGACTCCCTAATAACAGCTTCGAAATAGTGAATTTATAAAAATTCGCATATACGCCGTTTCCACAAATCGTAACACGGCGCAGCATCTATTACAGTCAATGATGTTCAATTCAAATTTAATATTCAAATATCGCGATTGGCTACCTTCTTGTATATGGCACACACATTCTAGCGCAGCTGTCCACATTTTGATTAAAACAATTTTCGATTATTATATTTTCTGTTTTATGGTAATGGAAGACAGCACTTTTTTGCGGCACAACTAAATTACTGCCAACATGAAAGGAATTAAATCAGCGCCGACTTGAAGTACCAAACGTATAACATGAGGACATTTTTGATTGAAAATATTTTACAATCATTATTTTATATTAAGGTAGTCGAGATATCCTGAGCAGACACGGCAATAAATTTGGTTATTTTTCGCAAGTCTTCTCAAACATGATTTGTGTGAGCTTCATATATGGGCTGATATATTTTATAATGTATGCCAAAGTGTCTGCCGATTATTTAATTGACTTTGTATACCAGCTGTTATTTGTCTTAATCCTAAAAAACAAAAACGTGGCCGGTGCAATGAAGCACTCCCTGCCCGATAACGGCACTTCAGAAAGAAAGTGATTGATTTATGACCCTTCCGTTTTGCTGACACAGGAAAAACGGAAAACACAGCTGTTGCCTAACCCATGGACGTACAGCACAGTATTTATCACATCATATTCATAGGTTATTTCAACCTTTCAGTTACCGTAAATGAATGTTCAAAATGATTGAAATTACAGTTTTATTGTTAAGAATTAATGCTGTGAGTATTATTCTACCTGAAACTTCTATCTGATTCTTACTTGTGCACAAATGATAACGTTTTGACCACGAGACGGCTGGTAGATAGATCAATGCTGTTGCTCTTATGCAGAAGATACAATTAAATTTAATCAAATACAAGCGGTCACGTTTATGATCAGACAATCACACCTAGACAAGCGATCGCGTGTGTGGTGTGTGCGTGCACGCTCTTTATCGTGAGAATTAAGCATGGTCTGTAGCTGTTGCAATTACCGGCAAGTCAGCATTATATCATTTCGTTGCGTGATCAAAGTCTCGATGCGCGAAGGAGCCGATTTTTTGGTGCTATCTGAGTTATGCGCGCATAAGACGGTCCCATAGTTGGGCAACTTTTTTTTTAGTTTTAAACTCGGCTTATTTGCGAATAAATACGTACTTTCTTTTGTAATTTATATTAATGAATAATTTGCAGAATACTTTAGATGTGGCTTATGACAAATATTCATCAATATAAATGATAAGTTTATAGGGTTTGTTGAGATAAAAGTTACCTGTTTTTGTGGTGCTAATACGCTATAACACTACTAAATAATAATTTATCGATATATACTGGTATATATCATAATATAAATATCCCAATATTTATTGGATTAAGACAATGATTAATAGGTAACCTATATTCCACAATCCACGTTCTCTATATATAGCACGTGAATAGATTTTTTTCTTGAAATAAGCTTGGGAAGTTTTTCAATGGTTTTGTCATTCCAGATATGCTCCTGACCCGGCTCGAGATTGTTCAGACACAGTGCATTTCAATCCTGGATGCAACCAGCAATTTTGTCTTCCGACACATCGAATTGATCCAGCTAAATTAACGAAGTCAAAAGTAGATGTAGGTTATATTTTTCTATTTAGTTATTATTAACTGCTTACTGCTCAAATAGTTTGAATGGTATTATTGGAATTATCGGATTTATTCAGATTAGTAAAAAGTGTTTGTCAATAGCAAGTTTTTGTAAATTTTTCAGTTCTTGTCTATGCCGTTGAAATTGAAGGTATTTCAACAATTTCCTCAATTCTTTCGATATATATATTACAGTGTTAACTCTAAGGAAATTATGAGTGCGAAAGTGCTTCGCAGTCGAAAAAAAAAGTGCGAAAGTGCTTTTTCTGATTTTAACTAGTTAGGTGCCCTAGCTTTCGTTCAAACTCATTTCAAACAGCATAGATACCCGAAAAAGCGCTCCTTCCCTTAATATTGTGAATTGAAGTCTTTCCGTTAACGGAGTTTCGTTTAAACCCCTGTTAAAAACAAGCGAATTCATCAAAGGACACCTGATAAGCACACTTGTCGGGAATAAAAGTTTCGTGCAATCAACCACCAGCGTCAGTAACGAAGCGCACTCCCGCCTGAACAGACACCGATTGATACATGCAGATATTAGTTACTACCGGCCATGGCTAGGGAGGGGGATCATTTGTACAAAACCCGGGCAAAATGACATCCCCATGACCCATCACCAATATCGCTTTAGTATAACACGCTTCCTCGTCCGAAAGAATATGCTTGAAAGTAGTCCGCCCTCTTCCCTTTTAGGAGATTGGTTAACGTCATGTTTCTCCGGCCAGTTTTTCTTTGGGAAATAAGCAAGATCACCATGAAAGTACCGCTGTTTTTATAGATAGAGTGACCTACTTTCTATCGAAGATTTTTTTTCCGAAATATTATGCAAGATCACTTTGAAATCCCTTTCATGAGCTAGCTTGGCCTAATTTATATTATACTGTCTCACGGTTTACGCTAAGACGTGTAATTTTCAAATATCGACTTGCATTGGTTTGCTGCCAGTTAGTTCAAATCGGGTAGAAAACATCATATATTTGCAATTTTTTTTAGAAATGCCATGTACTTCCAGCATTTATAAATAACGCTCTCTCTAATGCTGCAGACCTAGTATGAAGTATTCGCATCTCAACGCCACTTTCAATTACACTAATAGTAATGATGACACCAAAGAGTTTTCCTTTGCGAAGGTACAGGAAATACAACAGGGTGATTCTTGAAAAAAACATGAATGTAAAAAATAAACGAATGACATGATAGTGGTTCCCAAATAATTTTGAGTGTGACGCGAAATACCAATCCATTTGATAAATCTTTTTTAGTCGACCACGTGAACGCCGAAATCCTGGAAATTAAAGTTGAAAGAGAAGTACGCATTCTCACATAAATAATCGCGATATATAATCGTTCATGTGCACAAATCTCACATGTAGCATCGGTTAGTTGTGCATGAAATGTAAAACTCTTATGTGTGTGCGTTTCAATTTCAATAAAATCAAATTCGTTTTTCCATGCACCATTACTTGTAATTTTAATATTAATTGCGTTCCGAGTTTGTAAAGTTTAGAAACCTCTTGTATATACCATTACCACTATTTTGATTGGCTAAAGAAAGATAACACCTAACACGTAACCGCTTTTCGGCAACATGGTATTCCTTTTTCTATCTGCTTTGAACAGAGAAAAAAACATGTGCCCTCTCAGTCATCTGATCACAATCGAAAATCCGTATTCATTTTTTTCGCGATTTCGGCAATCGTTATTATTAAGGGTTTTCGTCGACTGAAAAATAAACATCGTTCTGTTAATTATATATTTCAGGCTATGTTCTTTATATCCTGCCATAATTAGCAAATCTTTATTAAGCAACCCATGATTATAAAATAGCTTTGCTTATCATTTGCTGCTGAATCTTGTGCTATCGCTTGTCAATTATAGCAGAGACGTAAGGAACATATTTTAAAAAAAATTTGAATTTTAAAATTAAACATATTAAAAATGTTTATAAAGAAGTTAGCCACGTTATCAGCGCCAACTAACAGAAAATAACTTATCATAAATCACAATTAAAATTCAGTCGGTAAAAAATGGCGCTAAGGTGATGCCATACAGAACAAAAAGATTTGGTCGCGAGAGTTACCTTAGATGACCGTATAACGATGTTGTTTTATAAGCGGAAGGTAGAACAATCAAATTTAATAAAAAAAAACGGGGGTTACGACACCCGTAACACATCAAGTTCATTAGACATCTAAGACTTCTAAGTTGGTTACTCGATTACTACTATCCTATCAATATTACACTTATTACACCTGTTTGAGTATTCCGGACAATTTCGAATTTGAAATAAACGAAAACTCAACATATCATAATTAATACACAAAAGTAAAATAAACATTCATCGAAAAAGTTATTATTTAAGAACAACAACATAATCGTATAATTCCGCCCAAACCCCGATGTTCGCAAGTGAGATGATAAATAAATACTTTCCGTGAATTCGATAAATCAACTTCTGCAAACAGTCTTGGTGCAAAATATTTCCATCCAGTGATATGCTTACAAATATTCTCTGGGTTAATATCATAACCTCGCCTATAGGACTGGGCAAAATATTCGTATCATTTCAATTTCATACTTTGCGCCAAAAAAGGTACCAACAAAGCTTCCTAATTTGAGAAGAGTCAAAATAAATAGACTATTCGGAATAAATATCCCAGATTTCAAACTCCGTATATTGGCAGCATTAAATAGCCGTTTCATGTAGGAGCCGCACATACATGTACAGGCTATACCCAGAAAAAAATGACAAGTCATAATCCTTTTAATGTGCTTTCAATTAGCTCGTTAGTGATCCCTCCCATCCTTGGCCAAGTAATGTTTCGAAAATGTGAACCTTCCACTCAGCCATGCATGGCGGGTGGAGTGTTGAAATCGTGAACAAGAGTATAACGAAAATCAATCGTGAATTTCGATGTAACAACGCACACTGTCGCCGTCATGAATTGCGCCTAGTAACATCGGAAATGATTAAATTCGTGATATTTTGAGTATTTTTGCACCAATAATTAGGGCGTGATTATCAAAATGGTAAATTTGCAAATTCCGTAAATAAAATTTTAACATTTTAGCTAGAATTATCACCGGGCAGGGGCGCAGCCAGGATTTTTTCAACGGGAGATTAGGGGGAAGTTAAAACATTACACCAAAACTGCAATTCGCGACGACGTAATGCGTTTATAACTAAAATGTAAGGTCGTTACGGCGAAATTTCGCAGTTACGTGTAGCCCGCCTTTCTTTGCCCAACGGTCCCAAGTCCTATTTTTAAACATCGACCATTTATCCGTAGTCAGCGGGCATCCGCATCTAGAAATAAAACATTAAAAATCGCGAAAATTAAATTTGGAGAGATCTATAACTCGCAGATGTCAGTAGTGTCATCATGGTTTATATGTACAAAAACACGCTCGCATGTAACGACGATCAAAATCATGAAAATGTGAAACTATTACTTGAAAATTATTGTTAATGAAGTTAAATTTTTATTGCCATTCAATGATTATTTCATAATTTTGTCATAATCGAAGGCTGCAGTAAATTTTTTGTCGCCGCGATCGTGTTGTTAAACTATATTAAAGCATGTTTTTATTCACTAGCAAATATTAATTCTCACGTAATGGCGGACATCGTAGTTTGGTTTTTATATTTCGGATAGAATTGTGAATTCACATCGGCGAAGATTTTAAAGACAACTATTAATGAGCGCATTCACAACGAAAATTGATTTTGTTCTGATTTTTATCTTCTGTGTAGGATTTGTATCAATTCGTAAATTACCGTCCCGAGTTTAAGCGAACAATAATATTATTACTGACCCCGGGATGCGATATTTGTGAAGCAGATAGTTGACATTTCTATGCTTTTAATTTTAGATCGTGTCTGTGTTACTTTCGTATTAAATAATAATTGAAAAACTCCGCAAATTAGTTATCTCTTGAGTACTCAGTGTTAAGTATTTACGTAACACAGCTTTGGGTTAAAACACTGATAGTAACTAAACACGTGAATAAATCGGCAATAATGGCATTTCGACATGGTCAAAATAATATTTCTCACCAATATCTCATGAAAGTTCCATAAAATACATTATTTGCTTGTCTTACTTACCGACGTTTCTAAATTTACAAAAACGATGTTGACACGCTTTATACAAAATCGTTTCAAATTTATTGTTTCTACATGTTAGCGATAGCCGTCTGGTTAATTCTTACCCGTAACTCATTGTAAAGTAATGTTAATAAATTGTGTTTTGCTTTCCAATGCGCTGTTAACCGCGGTTAAATTCGTTCGTTTTCCGGAATTGCAATCAACAATTACACATTTTTTATTTATCAATATCAGTACCGAATAAAAAAAGATAACATATCGTGAAGACGAAAAAAGTCGTTGAAACTGAGTTGAATTGTTTGCAATTAGCGAGAGATTAGGCACCAGAGCACTCGAGCCCAATGTTTTTAGCATTAGTCGCATATGTAAAATATCCTTAAAGAAGTGCTGTTTATTAAAGTCATCTCGTCTTATGGCCACGCAGAAATGCCTTCATTGCCGAATTATTTAATCACAATTTTAAATCAACATTCAGGATTGGCACAATCTCAGATTCGCGAGGTTTATCTGTAAATTAATACAGACACCATAAAAAAATTATAAAAGTTAATTATCGTCTTAAATATCTGCATTCCGGCATCGATAATAATAATACCATTCGCTTAAAATTGGGACAGTAAATTTACAAACGTTGATAGGTAATATCAAGTCAACGCAAATGTGAAAATGTGTTGAAATTTGTCGTTGATGCCCTTAACAGCTGTTGCCGATGTGAACGCACGCGTAAGCCTGGATTGCCAAACCCAGGATATAGTCGCCAAAACGATTGCAGTGACAAAAACAATTGCTATTATAACGAAATTAACCAGTGGAAAAGGCTTACTTGCTAATTTTTCGACCGACGTTCTAGACTCCTGCTGTGCATAAAAAATATTCCTTATTCGTTAAAAATATTCAATTCGAAAAAATATTCGATTTTGCCCACCCCTACTCGCATATTAATGAGGAAATAGTTTAGATTGATTTTTGACCCTGGTCTGAGTTTGATTTATCGTGAATGACTAGACTAGCTAATACTGAATATCGCAAAATTCCGCGAAACGCCATTTGCTTTTAACATTCGTGGTTACAATAAAATGGCTGTTAAATGTTAATACGACGTATGTATTTTGTCAATTTGGCGATTTTGCAAATCTGTGAGATGCTGCTAAAAGTTTCTTCTAATTTAACAAACAATGGCCCAAGTTTACATTCCATTACTAAACAATGTCGTGTCGAGTATCAGAAATTTCTGAATGGCTCCAGTAAATTCACTAAGAAGAGAACACAGACCTGTCAAACCAGTACTAGAAAATCGTGTACTTTGGTCACAATTCATCGATGTCATTGACGGTCACATGACCACTCTCGTTTAGAGAAACGCACTGCTTTGCATTCGGACATCTGGACGCCGCCGAGCGTTTTCGCGGTCGAAGCGGAATGGAATCGGTGTGCTTGTATAATAATCATATTATAAACAAGAATTTAGCCATTAATGCAAAAGCTTTATCTTCCATGTCTTCACCACATAGGTTAGAATTCCGGTAAATATCGTTATGATATGCAGAATTGAGTTACAAAAGTACTAGTATGTTACTTATTTGTCAACTTAATACGCACACAAAAACATTTGTCAACTTTGAATTTTTATTCCATTCAAAATCGAAAAAAAGTGCTATTTCGCAGTCCCTAAAAAAAGTTGCGAAAGTGCTTCGCAATTTTCGCAAAAAAGTGCGCTAATAGTATACATATATTTTCGATTTTGTATCTATATTTTGAGACAACACACAGTGACGTCATGTAAAATTCCCATTATCATTGTTTTGATATTGCAGTGGACCAAAGGGTATACAAAGATTCCAATTGTTATTCAAGTATGCGCCGACTGTGGACCAACAGTGGTAGGACATAGTCATATCACCTATGCAGAATTTTACAAGGTAAAAAGTTGCAAGACTCTCTTAAGGTTAATTTTGATATGACTTCAAATTTAGATAAATAAAATATAAAATAGCCAGGTTATATTAGTCATTTTTTTTTCATTGGTATATTTTAGTTGGAAATATTAATTGTTTTCTACTTATATAAGGGATGATATAACTACACATATAGACACACTCATAGTGACTTCTGCTGTGGCCCATGTATGCCTAAGTGAAGTTCAGTCAATTTCTATTCGAAGTTGTAAATATTTAACTTTTATTCTATTGACATTTTGAGATACAATGTAATACAGAGAATGACTTGTTTTGTAAATATTGTTGTCAGGATATAGTTGTTCAATCGACAGTTCAATTATTGCAACATTATAAACCCAATTCGGTTGAATTGTTTTTGTATTTAGAGTGGACAGTGAAATTTTTATCAAGTATGTCCATAAAATATAAGCTATCTTAATACATCCTTTTGTCTATATTATGCCGATGTGTGCTGTGTTGTGAACTGAGCCTGCTTGATTTCACTTAGAAGCGAGAGCTCTAAACTGACTAACTTGCTATTCTGAAAACATTTAAAAAAATATAGAATCTTAAATATATTCTGAATCGTATCAAAAAAAAAATTATACTTAAAAAACTTGAGTTTTATTTAGTTGGAAATTGAAATACATTTTCTTAATATAATAAACTGGTAATTGCCATTCCTAAATTATATTTCAGCCATCAGACAGCACATGGTCAATCAGAACTGTAAAGCAGAAGCAAGCAGTGAGTCCTTCTTTAATAAATTAAATAGAATTACTACCATTTTTAATCGATTAACAAAGATGTGCCAGTTCTTGTTGATTCAAAATCCCGTTACTGTCAGTGAAATACTTCTTATTGTTATGTGCGTGGTTCCGTTACCATATTGTTTTGGACCTTTATGCTATGATTTATGGTAGATAAAATATTTTATCATATGGAAACAACAACACTAAATATATTAATTCCCTATTTGAAATGGTACTCCTGTAGTATGTATACCAGGTTAGGTCATAATTTCATTCCGATTTCCTTTATTTTAGTTCTATTATGAGTTCAGGTAATGGCCGTGTTAGCCAAGTAAATATACCCCCTACCTTTTATACAACTTGATGTAACGCAGATGAACAAAATCAGTTACAATTACACCCATATTGGTACACACACTTCTGGAGCACCTTTGAAATATATTATTTACTTCTATATTAATGTCAATCTAATGGGGATTAATTCAAATAGAGTGGAGTTCAACTTAGATGACTGCGGAATATACAGTTTTGTTATTTATACTTTTGATCAGCTTTTTACTGACAATTTTTTTACGATTGCGTGAAGTTTGCTACTCAGAAGGGGGTGGGGTCAAAAAAAATTTTTTTTTTTTCACAAAAATAGATAGGTAAACAGTTTTGAGATATATTACTTAGGATTTTTGACTGAATTAAATATTCACATTTTCGCGTTAACATAAAATCTTTTAATAGATTGATGGTGTGTGCTACCTTATTCAAGAAATATTTGGAATTGAAAACAAAGCTCCTACGAGCCAGAATACAAATGATAATGAAGATGACGATGATAATGATTTAGATGACGATGGTTCTGATTGCGTCGTTTGTTTATCAGAAACCAGAGACACTCTGATATTACCATGCAAACATTTGTGCTTATGCAGTTCTTGTGGTGAGTATAATGTTTGCAGCTATATTTTGGTTGCAAGCTTTTCAAAGGTTTGATCTCAGATTCATATTGCATGCCCCATCTTACCCAACTTGTTATAAATTCGCTAGGCAATGCTGAAGCGGAGGTGATCCTGGCAAGGGGTGGTTTTGGGGGGTCGAAACCCTCCTTTTTGACATGTAAAAAAAATCAAAGCATCTTTCTGTATCATACATATCAATTTTTTGTAGCTTGAGACGCTTTTTAGACCCTCAAGACTCATGAAATCACACCTTTTTCGTCATTCGACCAGACCCGCTAGTTGTTTCCATCAAACTCGGCAAATAGAAATTTCAGAACCTCCCCCCTTTGAAAATTTCTGGCTTCGACCCTGGATCCTGGTTCTTAAAAAAAAAATTTGCTTTTTATCGTTAGATGTCAGTATTGTTCCGAGTGAAAGGTGTGAATGAGCATCATATTAAAAAAGAATAATTATTATTGTAGTGAAATCAAAACAAGATACTATTTTCAGCAAACCAACTGAGATATCAGCAAAGTGGCTGTCCAATATGTCGACAATCTTTTCGAGCTTTACTGCAAATACGAGCAGTGAGAAAGAAAACAAATCAACCACCTCTGACAACTGAGTCGAGAAATTCAGAACGTCGGGACTCTAATACAGGTGATTTAAGTTTTTAGTTATTGGACTAATATTAATCTACTCTTCAACCTAAATATTAATGTATCATTGTCTTACTATTGCAAAATTTTTTATTATCAAAATGTGACAAAAACCTGTCTATAGGTTGGATTTGCTGGAATAATTTCGTTTAATTGTATAAATCTGCCATTATGCTGTGACATATCCAATACCTATTCAACATTAATTATAGATTCTAGATCAGGATTGTGCAAGGTTTTTGAACCAGGGGCCAAAATTTTTACTTACCTAGACTGGCGGGCCATTTAAGTGTGGCAAGAATGCGTAAGCTATGAACAAAAAAGAATATTTTTAGGGGAGCGTTATGGGGACGTTGACATCGGATTTCGCCGTTACGAATTTGAAAAAAAATATTTTTTTTTAAATTAGAATTTTTGATCCATGTGATATCTTCCAGAAATTAAGTACAGAACGTAAGTCAAATTTTCTTAATCATAGGATTATGATCGATCATGTATGATTAAGTACATTTTCCTGATAATAGATATATGCCATTATAATCTGGGAAATCAGTTCTGAAATAGCATATCATAAAAGAAAGTGACGTAAATCAAAAGTGGGGCAAAAAGCGTGGGACATAAAAAAAAAATTTTTAAGCCTTATTCCAGTCATTGAAAACATTGAAGGTTATTTTTCTTGGCTGATTTCCACCTTACCACCATTTTAATGTATGAATGCCACTATGTAATATATTATGTTAAACATATTCGACTTTTTCTCGAAATTTCAGAAGATAATGATGGGGAAGATGAAGCAGAAGTCATTGTACCAGTACCGCCAGGTTATCAAGTTGTTCCTCTCATTGAAGCAATCAAAGGTGATGTCGTGACGTCAAAGCCAAGAGGTAATTTCATTCTTTCATGAAAAACATTTTCTCTGCAGTTCGATAAAGAATATTTCAAGATCTTTCCAGATTGCTGATGGTATAATGATGAGTAGGGATTATGAGATTACTGAACATGCAATATTAATTATTGTGTCAATACTGCAAGAGATTAGATAATCAATCACATATTGCCATTGACATATAATCATCTTACACTTACATGTTCTGCTTTAATAAATAGTTTTTGATTGTGATAATTTCAAAAAGATTGGTTAAATATTATAAAATAATTTGTGGTATTCCAAATCGGGATTTTATGTTTTTGCTTGCTTTTCTGGAATCACGGTACTCCCGTATTTTATTGTTGTGTGTACCAGATTAGGCTATAATTTTATTCTGATTTTCCCTATTTTAGTTCTATTATGAGTTCGGGAACTGTCTGTATTAGCTAAGTTAGTATACCCCCTGCCCATAGGCTTCTGTCACTTTACATAACTTGATGTAACGTAGGCGAACAAAATGGGTTACCTCCATATTGGTACACATACTTATGGAGTGCTGGAATCACTGTGCGTAACGTCTATTGTCTCAGCCTATTACTCATTGGGGAAAAGTGCATCACAAATTTATCGTAATTACGATTTGTCTAGTTGTTTCAAAGTGCTTTTGGAAGTTTATATATTCAGTTACGTTTGATATTCACAATGATATCGTAAACTTCCAAGTTCCAATTGTATTTTTTAAACTAATTACAACGAAAACATCATACAGCTGTGCCAAGTCTTGAACCCTCAACATCGGTAACAAATGTAACGGTTGTTGATGAGACAGTTCGAGCTTCAACTCCAGATCCATCAACTTGTCCTTCAACAAGTTCAGGAAATGTAATACAAGATGAAGATGTCACTAATTCTGATAGTGATGCCGATGAACCTAAAATCCACCCGGAAAGCCCTGTTCTTGTGAAGGTTAGTAATACTTATTTCTGAGTGATTCTGTGAACGCGTATCTTGATCTTAACTATAACATTGAATCATACATTATCTCAATTCTTAGTTACGTATTAGTGCATGGGTGTGCAAACTGCGGTCCGCGAGCCAAATGTGGCCCACGAGAAAAAATTGTGAGGTTCGTGGAGAGGCGCCAATTTTGGATGGTGTGCGGCCTGCGTTATCAATTTGGTTTAATCTGGTACGTGAAAATAATTCCGATCCCTTTACATTGCAAAGCATATAACTGAGTCCAAGTTTTTTTTTATGCGTATGACGTTACAATGCCCTAACAGCTAGCTTTTGCGAAACGAACAACGCACGTCATGAGATCAATAACCAAAATATTTGTGCCTGCAACTACTATAAAGCTTATGTTAAATAAATATGCACACAGTTTCACCCAGTTATTTGTATCTGGCCCTACTATATTACCGTGCTAAAACGCTTAAAGGTTGCACACCAATGTATTAGGCTATTGGTTTTGATTTTTATAACTGTTAAATTGTATTCATGAATTTTGTTTTACAGGAAGTTGCTAAATCTGCAAATGAGGTTGAAAAAGGTATGAATTTGTATAGTATATCGTAGCAACGCAACAATCTTTTTTTTACCTTACTTCACGCTAGATTCTAACTATCAATCAGATATGAGTTCTATAGAAATCTCGTATTTGTCCTATTCTTGATTGTGATTTGGCAAATATGGGGAAAAACTGTGTTTACATTTTAACCATTCGTTATAGTACTGTTAGATTACAACTTACAATACTTCCCTTTTATCTGCTGCCTTTATTGATAGTTTTACCTGTTTTATATGCCACTGATGCTATGTCAATGTATATTTAACAGTATGTGTACAACAAGAATTGTGTGAAATGGCCACAACGCCGTAATTTTTTTACCAATCATAATTTAATTTTGTGCTTTTGAATGGTTTTTATTACCATTGGATAATTTTGCAAATAAAAATAAAATAAAAATGTTGTCTACATTTCACTTTATTCAAGAAAATGAAGACCAGCAAGAACATGAAGAGAATTCAGAGCATGAATATGCTGAAATCGGTCTTTCAGGTGAATATCTGGCTTGTCCCATATTGTCAGGAATATCTTATCCATCTATGTGTAATAAAATTGGGCATGAAAAAATAAGTCACTTCTGTTTATTGGAGTACTGTCTTAGAATATTCTATACAAGAATCATGCAATGATTGTAACGTTTGATAATTTTTTAAGCAAATGAAGACCAACAAGAACATGAAGAGACTCCAGAGCATGACTATACTGAAATCAGTCTTTCAGGTGAATATCTGGCTCGTCCCATTTTATCAGGAACATTTTTGTTTGCTTATACCAATAAATATGCACATTATTTAAAATATTTTACAGCAAGTTGTTTTTGGTGAATTGATTTGATAAAGCGAGGGATATTACTTCTTACCCATGTGTAATAATATTGGATATGAATAAGCCATTGCTATTAATAATAATGAAGTGATAAAGCATATTGTAGAATATTTTATACTCCGTACGAAGAATGCACTCTCAGCGAGAAAATTTTTACCAACATATAGGTGTATCGAATACTGAAGAAATTGGCACAGAAAGTACTGAAAGCCAGAAAAGTATAGAAGAACATTTGCCTGAATCTGAAGAAAAAGGAGGTACTGCATCAGAGCAGGTAAATTTTGAAGCGAGTATTGTTAGTGATATACAAAAAAACTTCGGCTAATTAATCTACCCCGCAAACAAGACAAAGCCTATTTTTAGCAATAAAAAAGAGGACTTTTCCATATAGTCCTCCAGTAAGACTAAATCATGTTTGAGAAGACGAAAAATAAGCCGACCTCAGAAAAAATAAAATCAGCTGGGAAATACGGCATGTATGGGAAGAAAATTTGGGTAACCTTCTCTTCTTGTGGATAATGAGAAGTACTTGCTAACCACTAATTAATCACTTTTATTCTGTCAGCCATCCAGTTCCATGGAATACCAAATCAATAAGGACGGAAGCATTGAAATTTGATAGTTTTAGAATACACTGAGAGTCTCAGCAAATTGGAATATACTTTTGTTCGCCTATATTTGGATGGAACATACCGTAGTGTGCTCTATCTGTTACCCATTTGTAATTTATATATCATACTTTTCATTATTTGTGTGATTGTGTTCACTTTTATGCACTTATTTGTATATAAAACATTTTTGACTTCTCTCCTTTTCCTGGCAGATGTTGTCACCACTCACCAGATTTAAACATTATGGTTATACTCTATTTTCTGTTATAAATGGCCAGGTATATCAGTCTTGACTACCCAGGCTTACCCTAATGTCTGGTTGAAGCATACTGCATGTATGAACATTGAAAAACCTGGCTTTTCATATATTTTCTCCTTTACATCTACATTTTTTTTCTCGTCTCTCTGCATACAATCAAATATTTTATTATCTTTTCAATATTGAGACAATTGTTTGTATATTTGTTCAAATTCAAGATGAAATCGTATTTTATTAACGTATGTATACATGTGTGTTGGAAATTTTATTCCGTTTGTTGGCCCAGTATGTATGAAAATCCTAAATATAATGCCATTAGAATGCTACAAGGTTTGTGGAGTCCAGAGCATACATAACAAGGATTGTCCAGGTACCTTAACGAGTTTTTTGACCGGTCAATAGACTAAACGATTAATGCAGGTAAGCTATATAGACCATGATTGGGTTATCTATTTTATATGTAAACGATGTCTCTTTTAAATTAGTTTTGAACTGGTTATAAATCAATTGATTTAGGGCAGTGGTGTGCAACCAAATTCGCCTACAATGAAAAAAAGTGTGCGGCCCACGATGGAGCGCTAATTTTTGATAATGTCCGGCCCATGAATTTTCAATTTAGTTAAATCTGGTTCGTGCCATTAATTTCAAACTCTTAGCGTTTTAAGCCTAAACCCGAGTCCAATTAATTTATCTATGGCACAACCATTTTCGTGTTTTAACTACTAGAAAGCCTTTGTTAATCAAAGGTACTCTACATACAGCCTGTGGTTTCACCCAGATATTTGTATCTGGCCCTCCTGTATGAATGAATGAAATTTAGAGTGTAAAAGCCCCCCTTTCAAATTAAAAAATGATTCTATTCCAAGATAACCCGCAATAGCTTAGTTGACATTCGAATGCACTCATTCGCTATTTTATTCTACTTTCTTCACTGTAATTACATCTTTCCAATCAATCAAATAATTTCAGTTTATTGCTTTGGTGTACAGTACAGCAGCTATTTTCTGATGACATTGAATATATATAACATGAAAAAAGAGCTTATTTGGTGTCATTTTCTCTTAGTTATCAGGCTAGGAAAAGGTTATTAAGAATACAAAAATACAAAGTAAAAAACCAGAAAAAAAAATCAAGCCATTCTGCCAACCAAGTGTAGTAGGGATGACTAGAAGAGAACAGATTAGGCACTTGTTCAATTCTGAACAAATGTCTGTGCCCAGCCCTTGTGCTAGTGCTAGTAATTTTAAATTCTATTGTTTTATGTAGTTGCATTTAAACTGCAGAATTATGCTAATGTGAGATTCCATCCGTTATTTAAAAGGTGGACAAATTTGATCTACTATGCCAGCATGACTACGACCATTGTAGAAAAAATAGTTATTATGTGGAGCATCTCGTTGTGATGCAGCTTTTATGATTTCTTGGCCCAATACCCCACCAGTTATCGCACAAATTGGATTCAGTTCGGAAATACAAAATTGAGGAAATTCTTCAGGAATGTAAGTTTCTGAAACATTTGAATCCTTGAGAACCTCATTTCTCAGTTCTAGGAGTAAATTTTGATCTTCTTTGCCGAATGTTGGACTTCGACCCGTCTTTTCCTTGAATTTGTCAATTACTTTAATGATAAAAAAAATATATGATGATTGTCGCATCATTCTCCTTGATCTTGTTGACCAATCCTCAGTTAAAGATTCTTCAAGGCTACAAAATTCATCTGTAACTTTTACAAGAATCTTTTCTTCTTCTTTTTTGCCCTTTTCATCTAGTTTGCTCTTTTTTGCTTCTGGTTCTCCATCAAGATCATACTTTATCTCTTTTTTCACTTCTTCACGCACAAAATCATGCATCCCCAAATCAGCAAAGCAATATCCATAAAATCCGAAAACATCACCACAAAAGAATTTGATTCCAGATGATCTGCATATTAAATTAATTCTTATCCTTTCTTCGAATGGTACCTCCGTTAAACAAACTATATCAAACTCTCGAAAAAAATCATCCGGTTTATCCGAAATTGGCATCTTATCGCATGATACGATTACATTTGGATTGAGCGGCTGTGTTCGGGCCATTGATGCTTCTGCTCTATTTTTTCCCATGTCTAAATGAGTTACAAGAAGCTGAGAACCCATATCAGACTCTGAAACTACTTTGTCATCAAGCATTGTCAAAGCCTTTACACCTGCAAGTACAACATTTTTGACCACCTCAGAAGCAAGTCCACCGATTCCAACAACAAGAACTTTAGCTTGACGAAGACGTTTTTGTGCATCAAGTCCCCACAATCGAATTTGGCGATCATATTGTGCAAACTCCTCGGCAGTAATATCAGCTTCTTTTTCCATCATTACAATGTTGAATATTTGATAGAATTAAGATTTTAAAAGATTACTACCTAAATAAAAAACATTTGCAGTACAATATCATGTTTCAAGAAATGAAGTCGAAGAAAAAATTGACATGAGCATGAATAATATATCGTTCGAATTAGGTGAGACAAGAGAAATGACAAAAATAAAGTTGTTTCAAAAAAAGTTTCCCTGCCTGATCGGGGCTACATTTTGATAAAATAACTCAAAATGAATTGTTTTTAAAGCTGTGCTTAGTGGAGTTGTACTGACAAGAATTACTGATTTGATTCAATCCATTTCAACAATTAAAACATGACAAATTTATAAAACAGGATGGCTTCAAAATTGAAAATTTCGAAACACATTCATCTATAAACGCAAGCCACGATGGATAGATAGCCACAATTATTTAACCTATTACAATAGAAAATATTAGGAACATATCTCTATTTGTAAATCATTTTAATTCTGTAATTATGGACCTACATTTATTAGCAGTTTGGATATGAAAAATAATACTTGATTGAATAAAATAGTTTAATTTCATATGGACTTCTTGTCTAGAGCTTTATTCATAGTGAAATCAAATTAATTTCATCAAGATAGTAATATCATTTCAAATTAAATACAAAGCATTGCAGTATTTCCTGTGAAATATTTCAGTTTTAAACTTCTCAAACAACTAAATATTAAAACTAGTAAGAACATGGCAGTTCATGCTTCATAACACTAGTCAATTTTGAGGTGGGTATGACATGTGTCTCAGATCTGCAGATGTCAGTTTCCAAGCGCTTTCCAATTAAATCACACTTCAATCAACATTTGGACGATCAGGAGGTGGTCCACAAGGTTGGAACATTCTTTCTAACACATTAAATCGAACTCGAGCTCTTGTTTCGTTTTCCGCAATAGCAATGTGACTTAGAAGATCCGGGTGACCAATGTAAGAAGCAAGACTATCACGATGTTGATTTGTCAACCATTCCCATTTTGTAGTGTCAGAGTGTCCAGTACCGACATATTTCGACTGCAAATGCTCCATTTGAGAAAATATATTATATCGATCCCCCATTTTGATTGATATTTTGTCTCTGTACACTCACGAAATACTTATTCTCACTACAAACAACCACCAAATGCCAAAAGAAACCCAAAGTACGGTAATCCTTCCTGGATCTGATCACAAGGTGGTGCACATGTGTCTGTCAATATATTTGTCAAGTCATACTACGTCATTATATCTACATTATTGTGCATAATTTGAGACACGTCTGCAAAGAAGAACTTGTTGTTTGCTGGTTTTTAAAGTTTTCATTGATATTTTGTCAGTTTGTCGTGAGTATTAGGTGTAGTTTTATAATAAGGGATATTCAAAGATGGCGTCTAATGATATTGGAGACTGGTATCGTGGAATACCGAGAATAACTCGTTATTGGTAAGTTACCGGTACGTAAATTTTTTTACCAACTGACTGTAGTTACACTCCAATCAGACAATACAGGTAGGCTACACAGGTACAGTTTACACACAGTCTTTGGGTCCAACAGTCAGGTATTCATTATATAGTACTGTGCCTATCTACCAGTACCTAGCTTCATACCTCATGTACTTCCAACATCGGCGCGGCGGTGTGGCTCAATGGGTTAAGCATTAGGAATACGCTCGCCACCGCACCTCTAATTACTCTGCGTGGGTTCGCATCCCATGCAGAGATGGTTATGTGCGAGAGGATTGCTGGACTCCTCGCCGTCGTTGGGTGGTTCACGTAACCGCTGGTCGGTTACGGCTTCCTCCACCACCAAGTCCATGCTTCCGAAAACAAACAATACAGTATAACTAACTAATCCCATACCCGACTTGGAATGGGACTCTCGTCTAACCGGACGAGAGGCCGTGGTTTGCCATATGGATAAGCCGTCTTATCGGCTTTCCTCTCCCCCGGGATAAATATGTAAATCCTATCCTATCCACTGTAGTACTGATGTTCTGTAATATACCATTATTTTACACACATTCTCTTTTCAGGTTCAGTGCATCAGTTGTAGTTCCACTTGTGGCCAAATTTAACATTATTAATGGAATGCATTTGATCTTGGATTGGTACAGTTTATTCAGTAGATTTCAGGTAATTTGTTATATATTTTAATACTAATTTTTGATGTATAGAAATGTTAAAATATTGACCATAATTATACTTTCTTTCACTCCTTGTTTCAGATATGGCGTCCATTCACTGCTGCTGTTTATTACCCAATAACACCGATGACTGGTTTTCATTATCTCATTATGTTATATTTTTTGTACAGTTATTCAACAAGACTTGAAACTGGTGATTAATTTTCTTACCTAATTTTTTATTACACATCATAATAATCCTTGTTCATCATCTCAATTGTTTTTAGCAGAGGTCACATTTTATATTGCTTTATAAATAATGTTTATTATGACTATTTCTTTTTGGTTCATCCTGGTATATCTTGGTATTACCATTTTGTCGTCTGCTACCAGAAATTATGAAATTAATATTTTAGTTTTATATTTTATCACATGGGAGAGGAAAGCCGATTGGATGACTTAATCACACACGCATTCTTTCTATATTTAATTCATTTATACATTTACATACAGGTATATTTGAAGGGAGACCTGCAGACTATGTTTTCATGCTTGCTTTCACATGGCTTACTACAGTGGTAGGAACTATTTTCATGAATGTAGCCTTGCTCTATACCTGATTGTAGTTGTTGAAATTATAGTAGTAGCCTAACCTTCTTACATTTCTCAAAGCATGAATCGTAAGTGATCTACTTGGCCAAGTATTGAATCACTTTTCGGTTCTGTTCAAATTTACCATATTTCTTATATTCGACAATCGCAATTTATGATGACTGAGTAGTCAATTTATTCTCAAAAAAAGTTGAAAATATCATGTTCCTTATTATTAGGATTTATGCATTCAAATTTTATTGATTATTCAATGTTTCTATGTTTTACATTTTTGGCTTTATTCATGAAAAATTTTAATACATATAAATTCTTGACTTTTTCATTCAAACTTGAAAATTATAATAACTTATTACATTTCATAGGAGCAAATTAAGCCATGCATTTTTTTCATTCTGCCCATCTGAATTAATTTAACCATACCTGTTTTTTTTTAATTCAGGGATTGGCATTGGCTCTGGAAATCAGGGTAAGTTAATTTAATTATGCTTTCATCATTTCAATATGCTTAAAATATCTAGAAGACTAAGACTCACATACTCAGTTTTGGAGTTCATCAAAGTAATCCAACATTATAATGTCACCAGTGCTGAGCATTTATAAGCACGTTAAAAATGATTTTCATTACTTATATATTTATTTTTAGATCATGTTTGATTTACTCATTTTCTCTGCTTTGTACGTTTGGTGTCAAATAAATCGCGATCAAATTGTATCATTCTGGTTTGGAACCAGGTTTAAGGTGAGTTTATTTGTAGAAATTTAGACAATTATAATTGTGTATTGAGTGTCTATTTCATGTTCTGTAAATTTATGATTTCATTCTGACTAAAGATTTTCACACTGTATTCACATAATTTGTACCACTTAAATGTAAATATGCCAATAATATTAAATTGTGCTGTTTGCCTCAAAGCGGCACCATTTTTATACTTGTGGGATAGAATTGCTAGGAGTACTGTAAAAATTTACTCTATTTTCCAGGCCGCTTACTTACCATGGGTTTTGTTTGCATTCAACATGATTATCAGAGGAGGGTAAGTTCTGAATTTTTCATTTCAACTATATTCAAATACTAATTGGTCATACAGAGATATTACATCATTTTGCATTACAGAGGAATGTCGGAACTACTTGGTATATTTGTTGGTCATCTTTACTTCTTTTTGAAATTTAAATATCCTCAAGATTTTGGTGGAAGAGCATTATTGGAAACACCTCAGTTTTTGTGAGTAATGTTTGTTTGTTACGAACATTTGGATGCATTGTCGTCTACCATTTTTATTATCAACTTTTAATGCTTGTGGAATTAAGATTTAAAAATTAGCAGTGTATGAAAAAGGGTATCAGAAATCAGAAACACAAAACGAGTGCAGAATGAATAGTATAACTTGCAGCGAATGATCAATAACTTTTTTTCATTTTTTTGCCACTCTTTATATGACTAAATTGCTAATCTTATTTTATTTACTAGATATAAATACTTTCCCAACATGCGAGGTGCTGTATCAGGGTTTGGTGTTGCACCACAGTCTCGACGTGCTGCACCAGCTGATGATGGTGCTCACAGATGGGGTGGTGCTGGTCAACGGTTGGGCGGAGACTGAGATCTTATTCATGAAAAGAACTTGGTTTATCAAAGATGCGTTCTTGCTTCTATTAGTTGAAAACATGTGTCTATCTGTGAAGCTTAAATAACAAAAACAGTAATTCTACACTCTACTATTTTGGGATTCTGTATTTATCATATATGACAGTAAATGTCAAAAATATTTTGGTGAAACAGACGAATATAAGTCGAAGATAAATTATTACTTGACTGAAAAACTCTAAAAGTTTTCTATATTGCACTATTGTTAAAACCTTGTTTCATTTTGTCTGGTGAATTGCTAATAAAGACGTTTCAGTAATATCTCAATTCTCAATTTCGCAAAAATCTGATTGGCGGGTGCTCGCCATGTGGACAGTTTGCAATCATCATTTTCCATTTTAGCTATTTATTAGTGACAATAGTCTTTAAGTAGCAACGTATTGCAATAGAAATGTTTCAATTTTTCATCTTGTGTCTTTGTTTATGAATAGATCAACAACAAACCTTATTTATTGTCCTGGCTCTGCTATTTCTGATGTTAACTTGGTTTAGAACAATGCATTTTTGAGATAATGACGCCCATGCCATGTTTAACAAAGATTTGAAAATTAACCTCAACAACAATCATTAATTACAGAAGGAAAAATGCAAGAAATTTAACGACTTTTTTCCGGTTGCATATTTTATAATCTGAAATGGTGCCGAGGGGCTGCTCAATATGAGCATCATCAACTTGTTTTTATTATTTTCCTTATTAGTTCTGTTTTACACAAATAGACACAATTAATTAATTCTGTTTTACACAAATAGACGCAGAAAATTTAATGATTCAATTATGATTCCTGTGTCTGTCTTTCATTTTTTCCACGAAAAGTATGACAGTAACGAAGTAGGACAGACTTCGAGCGCAAGGGGTTTGAGCAACCAAACCGGGAGGATAGGATTTACATATTTATCCCGGGGGAGAGGAAAGCCGATAAGACGGCTTATCCATATAGCGAACCGCGGCCTCTCGTCCGGTTACAATTCCAAGTCTGGTATGGGATTAGTTATATTGTTTGTTTTTTCGGAAGCATGGACTTGGTGGTGGAGGAAGCCGTAACCGACCAGCGGTTACGTGAACCACCCAGCGAAGGCGAGGAGTCCAGCAATCCTCTCGCACATAACCATCCCTGCATGGGTTTCGAACCTACGCAGAGTAATTAGAGGTGCGGTGGCGAGCGTATTCCTAACGCTTAGCCCGTTGAGCCACACCGCCGCGCCAGTGGCAGAAAACTGTCTTCCCGTGGTGTCGAAGCTCGACTCGCTGCCTTAACCACAAGGAGTTTGGCATATAATGAAACTTATCGCTGCTCTCGATCAGGAGATTGTTAGTGGTTATCGTGGAGTTGCCCTCCAAAGATATCGCTTAGCAAAGCCCCATACGACAACTAATTGGAGGTAGTTGCGTCCATAGGTCACCATACGCCCCAAAACATCGTCCCTTTAGCTAGGGCAACGACTATTTTTTTTACTTCAAAGCGGGACGCCTTCTGTAACTTTACAGTTTCCGATTTTACTACATAGTCCTACATTTAAAGCCATCCCGGCTGTCTTCATCGAGAGTTCATGCGCATATTTTATGTCTAAATATCGGGTTCAGTGTGAAAAATAGAAAAAAACAGACGCTAACGATACAAATAATCCAAATTTAGATTTTTTCATGTAAAATAGAAGGAATAAAGAATATTGAAATAGTCTGCCGTTTTCAAGAATTGAGAATTTACTTCATCGCCCAAGCATGCTTTTCTGTAGATACCAACTTCAAAAAGACGTTGTTCAATGTTGCATTCACGTGATGACCCGAACAGCTCCAATTACAATTGATTTTACATGTGATACGTTTGCTAGCAATGTTAGAGGGAAACAACGAAACAAACAAAATACCGCATTCTCCCTCAGTAAGTACGCTAGCGTTGCGCTATACAGCAACAACAGCAACGAAAACATGTTCGTGTATTATGTTGGATGGCTGAACGCCAAAGCGGGACTTCTGGCTGACTTGTCGGGGCGGCGGGACAAGACGCTAAAAATCGGGACTGTCCCGCCTAAAGCGGGACGTATGGTAAGCCTACCTTCAGCGCAAAAGAGGTATTGCGATTTTGGAAGTCTCGATTAGGGCTCGCCTCCCGATGAAACGTAACTTCCCGCCATAAACTCACTCAGCTGAGCACTAGCATAGTCGGAGGAGGTTCGGGTTTTAAACGCAGGGATGACCCGAAATACGGCCATCAGAGCCACAACGACAAGAACCATAGCGACATCAGAATGAAGCATAGCACCATCAGAATGAACCATGCCAAGAGCACGGTATTTTGATGGTTGGAATTTTTTATTTTTATTTTACGGGGTAGCAATGAAGAGGCTACGGGCTAGCTAGACTGTGCCTTAGAGAGCGGTCCCTCTATAACAGGGATGGCGAACCACTGACCCGCGGGTCACAAAGTGACCCACCGCGTTTTATTTGTGACCCGCCAAGCGAAGGCACGAATGAAATAAAATAAAAAATGCTAACATATCAGTGATAAAAATTGATAAAACCGGCTTTAAATTAATCTAACAATTACTAAACTATTATAATGTACCGTCAGTTGGACAGTGAGGGAGGGCTGCGATCGCTCATGTTCAAAATGTTGATTTTCGGGCCGGTATGGTGATTTTCAAAACCCCTAATCTTGTACGCATGTATGCACCGCTGTGTACCGTTATTCAGCTATTGGGCCTGACATCGTTTATGACATATCAATGCAATTGATCTGTTCATTTCTCGCAACGCCTGTCTTTATTGGAAGTGCATCTGCAGACTGTTTTAGGGGTTATACGAGAACTAGATGCTACTTTGCATTTTATTAGTTTCTCGCCTACAATGCCGTTGTGAAAACAAACTTTCAGACTTGAAATAAAAATCTAGAAATCCGATATAACAATGGGGCAGTGTAAAAGTGGCTTAATGTGGTTGGAAGCTGATCTAAAATTATAACACTATCAAAGCGGAATTACCTCCAAACACTAGAACCGTAAAATAATTTACGGCATTATCCTAAACGTTTTTGGTAATTCATATGCGTTATTTTCGTACTCTAATATCATAAAACCGAGTGCCATAAAAAGTCCCTGATAGAAGTGCTGCATAAGTAAAGCCCAAAACTACAGCAACACCAGCTTATAAGATTCGTTTCAGAAATTTCTTATAGATACAAACGTGAATTAAATATCTGTGACCCACTCTCTTCTGTTCCGCGATAAAAGTATAATTTTTGACCCATTCATTGAAAAAGGTTCGCCATCCCTGCTCTATAAAGTACCTGACCCACATGTAGTGTTATCGCTGTTGGAAGATGAGTGAGTACACATCGCAAATGTTGATTTTCGGTATAAAGCTCCGAGTTTTTGGCATCGTCCTAATTAGGGGAAAACTCTACCCATATTTGACAAACCATCCAAAAAACGGGTTTGTAATACTTGGCGAGCTAACTATTAACTTTCAATATCTTTTGGTATCGTAAGAAGTCTCATATTTCGCCGTTTGTCCCAATGCATCAAAATGGTTGAAGCATTGCTTACCGGTGTCATGCGGAAAATATCTTCACCTGGCCAGCATGAACAAGATATCCTATCCAACCATTAATCTCCTCAATCAGAAAAGCACACTCTTCATTCGGGAAGTTTATTATATTATATAGTATAATATTATCAATGCGAAACAGTTTATAATAGTTTGTAGTTATGTACAAAAGCAAAAATCATTAAATAATCACAATACAATTTTTGATAAATCAACAGGGCATTCACAATCTCAGGACGGGAGACAGAAAAATCAGTAAACCAAATGCAATATATATGTTAAACAATAACACCTTGGCACTGACTGATTGTATGAAATTTGAGGGACACGACCAATTACAGTAGTCAATACTAAGGAAGCCATGCTTTCGTGATCATAGACTAAACATAAATACGGTAAGTGGGGGCTTCACTGGGTAGTGATTTAGGTGAACTTGAAGGATGCTCCAAATTAGTTGAAAATCACACAGAAAACTGATTGAAAGTTGATTGTCAGATGCGTTTATTCATTAGAGCAGGCGATTTCGATCCCTAAGTTGCACATATATGTTTAGAAATTGTTCGCTGATATGTGATTTACGAAATATTATCATCGAGAAGTCGGGATAAGAGTGTGAGTGAACACAGGATCGAGTTGTTCAGATTCTAATCACATGCCTCATGTAAATAAGACTTGGAAATATACATTTTGAACGGCATATCATTCTTAGTTGCCAGTTGCCACACTCTAGAAAAAATAGATCTTAATTTTTTATGTCAAAATAGTTTAGCATGTCAATCTTAGTAGAAATTATATATTTATTATACAATATTAGAATTTGACAGTACTTAGCAGCATTAGAAATGTATGAATAAACTGTAATAAAAGGATACAACTTACAATCAGACGCTAATATTGCACATACCCTCTTAAAAGAAAGGCACACAGTAAGATCAGAATAGAGCTAAACTCGGATTGGAGATACTATGCCGTGAATTAGTACAGAACTCCCTTGCTATGGGTCACAGACTAGTAAATACCCTATAAAAAATACCACTGATCAAATTCAGTAGTGGAAACTCGAAAATCTGAAAACTAGAGTTCTCAATGTTTTAACAAAATGAGTATATAGAGCACCAGCATTCAACAAATATGAAACTCATTTTTTAAGATGTGAGCGATGTATGTGAAAATCTTGATGCCAGAAACTGTGAAGCGAATACAAATGCCATTCCCTATAGATGAATCAGCACTCCAGTAGTGTGTGTACCATGTTAGCGTTAGGCCATAATTTTATTCCGATTTTCCTTATTTTAGTTATATTACAAGTTCGGGGACTGTCTGTGTTAGCCAAGTGAATAAACCCCCTGCCCATAGGCTTCAGTCTCTTTACATTACTTGATGGAAAGTAGGCGAACAAAATTAGTTACCTCCACATTGTTTCATACACTTCTGGAGTGCCAATGAATCTTGGGGGAAACGATAAAAAATACACAGACATGCAGTAAACTGTTGTTACCAGCACATGCTTGAAACTATACTATCTTTATGAAACATGGCATCACGCATGCTAGATAAGGCACAAAACAGGAACAAACATAGGTGATGCAGTTTATGAATGCTTAATTGATGGAATATGATGTGGAATGCAAAATATAGATTCAAATGACTTTTATTAATCTTAGTGGAATGACCAAACATATAATTTCTCACTGGCACTAATGAATAGTGTTAAAATAAAATGTACTGATACCCAAATCAGTGGCCGGCAAACTATGGGCCGCGGCCCAATCGTGGGTACTCCCGAAGTATGTGTACCAGGTTAGGGTTAGGCCATAATTTTATTCCGATTTTCTTTATTTTAGTTCTATTACGAGTTTGGGGACTGTCTGTGTTAGACAAGTGAATATACCGCCTGCCCATAGGTTTCAGTCCCTTTACACAATTTGATGTAAAATGGGCGAACAAAAGTAGTTACCTCCATATTGGCACACATACTTCTGGAGCGCCCAATCGTGGGCCGCCGAGCATTTTCCAGTGGGCATCAAATAAATTTCAATTATGGATACACAAAAAAGTCCTATAAATCCATCATTACATATAAATTTTTAGCCAAATTGTTTTTTGTTTTTAGTTATCAAACGATCATACATTACGTTCATTTCAACTAAACAAATTAAATGTCCTTTAAGTTTATTACATGGTTAAATTCTGAATTCTCAACAAAATTGTTGGGCCTTGAAACCTTTTCCATTTTATCTTTTGGGCCGCACTTAAAAACTTTGCCAACCACTGACCTAAATATCTTTCGAATAGGGTGAAATATTTCATAGTAGTGTCAAGCATATTGATTGCATGGATAGATTTAGAAATACAATTTTAGAGACAGTATGAAAAACAGTTTGCCTTCTCCTAAATAAAATAAAAATATATGAAGTATTTTCAATCTTTTCATTTTTTAAATTAGCTGATGAGACATTAATGATTATGGTTTGCTAAATTGATTATCCAGCCAAACTAAGCTATAATAGTTCTTCTACAGGTCATTAATGAAATTGATCATTTTGTTTGGTTTTTAGCAGCTTACTATATTCATTATGGATCAAGATATTATTGACATTAATTGGAATCTTGGCCTATCATAAAAATATCATGACAACATATGATTAATTTGTGATGGATTAATGAATAAGAGAGGTATGAAATAAATTATATAAAAACACCAAAATCTAACTTTGAATCATTAATATTTAATCAAGTAAAGAACAGAAAAACACTGAGCAACGATACCAATTAAAGGTAAATTGGCATAATATGTTGAAAGTACGATGTAAGTAGAGAAAAAGTGAATCAATACACACTGAATTTCCGCAGAAAATCTGAAATTTTTCACTTTGTCTAACGAGTATTGAATATAATATATGATGGTGAATAATAAACTGCATCATGGAGGCAACTTTGCATATCACATCTCGAGCTATTTTTCATAATGTAAAAGATAACGAGTACAAGACAAGCTTTAGGACATGTTAGTAACTTCCGCCAGGTGACACAGGCCTCGGACTGGTAGGTGGGCTTGTTTCGGATAAAAGGGCACTTACTCGTGGGGTGAGGCTCTCCCATAATTCACACATCTGAAGAAAAAGTATATAAAATGGTTAGAATCGAATTATTTATTTAAGCCTAGACATTTACCAAAGATCTTAAATGGCTTTCTAGAAACAATTAAGTTTTTTGTACTATGTTTTGTATTGGAGTCAGATTTTATTTCTGCTAGTGCTACTCTGGTATAAAGTTCTTACAACAAAAAGGTTTGAAGGAGTTGACAATGGTTACCGTTGTCAATTCCATTATACATAACACATGACGACTACTCACCTCTCGATGACCTTTAACCTGGGTAGCAACGAGCATTGTAACAACTTCACCTAATATTTGTAAGTATGTATGAACGAGCTGCGTTTCCAAATGGATGCAATGAAGTGAATAATAATTCCTGTTTTCTTGCGTCAAAATTTCATTTTCTTGCTGTAGAAAGTGTTAGAAAAAGTAATCTTCTGCTTTGTAGGATATTTGCTTAAACAGAATGATTTCTGAGCGAAGCCGTGGGTGACAACTAAAATGCCAGGCCCGTTAGTAAATTCTGTTTAACGCGAAACTTCAAGCAGTGTAAATTCGAACATGAAATGAGCTATGAGCTATCAAATTTCGCATAACTTCTAAAGTTTTCAAAAAAACATTTAGGATTTTTAGGATAAATAGGATTTTTTTTGTACGGTAGGTACCCTGACTGTAAACGGGTGAGAAGAGTTCACAGCTAACCAAGTTCAACAAATAAAAAAAAATTCCGAGAGACAACTTCTGGAGGTACGAAGGAACACAGTCTATTCTAATTCTAAGATCTGTAAAATAAGCACAACGATACTGTTGACAACATTTTGACGATGGAAGAGAATTTGCAGTTCTGAAGCCAATTTGTTTGGTAGTCTTTTTGAATTTGGTCTAGGTTTGGTATGGTCAGTGCGGTATAATACAAGATTTTTTAAAATTTATCCATATTTTTTCGACAGTTCAGTTTTAGTCAAGACATTTTCAAGACATACATTGCATCAATCCATTATTAAATATTGTTGAAATTTTCAATAATTGTGTTTAGGATTATGCTGAGTTAACTATTATCAATGAAATGACGAGTCATCGAATATTATTCGAGAGTTGTCGAAAAATTAACTTACAGCGACGATTTTTGATTCAATTTTATCAATTGCTCCTTGTTCTGAGTTGTTGATGGTTGCTGCCATCCTTTTATTTTTCATTGCTCCGTATTTTCTCAACGCAGAATGATGTTCTCTTAATACACCTCGCTCATGTCTGTCACATAAATCCTAGGTATGAAAATATTATGTAAGAAGTCAATTCATTGGTTATCCTGTCAACAGAGCAATTGATTTCACTAACCGGGTGTTGCAATTTAAAAGGTACAAAAGATAACTTGAAAGTGGAATTAGCATATATGCAATGAATATATACCTGTATTTTATGCGATGCCTGTTTGAATAAGGCCCTATACAAACGGTCACTGATATCTATCTAATGATATGTAAGGGCCTACTAATATTTAGTAGAAACTGAATCACTTCATCCTCTAGGCCAGTGGTGAGTGAGTTTTTTAAATGAGGCCACAAATAGTAAAATGGAAACAGTTTCAAGGCCCAACAATCTAGTTAGCCTCGGTCAGGATTTCGTTAAATTTTTTAATTTAACCACGTAATGAACTTGTTAACGGACATTCCGAATGTCATGAACACGAACCAAGACAGGAAATAATCTTGAACAACTGAACGTAGTGGTACATATTATTACCTTGCGCAGTTTTAATTATGCAAAAAAATAACCAGATACGTGAGAATGAACAGACCAGAATAGTTGAAACTCTGATAATATAGTCAAAATGAACGTAATGATAGACTATATGTAATGTATGATTGTTTGATATCTGAACAAAAACCATTTTGGAAAAAATTTATATGTAGGTAATGTTTTTTGTGTATCACCGCCCATAATTGTAATTTATTTGAGGGCCCACTAGAAAATGCTCGACGGCCCGCCATTAGGATGCGCCCACAGTTTGCCAATCACTGCTCTAGCACCGTTCATAAAATTGTGGAGCTAAATTATCAGTTTACGAATGAAAAAAGCTAAGCTTATCGTTTCTTCAATAATATCACTAAACTAATAAATAATATTATTTTACACAGCTACTAACATGATAGGCTTGTAGCAAATCATACAGAAGATTAAGTTGATCAACCAGTCCTTCCTCTTCTCGAGTTGCCTGAAAATATATAAGCGAACGTTAATTTTGCAAATATCTGTAAAAGTAAATAATAAGACGATAAAGAAGACGTAAGACTCAAGGTCTGAAATTAACAAAATTCAAACATTTATGATTATGAAAGTCTTTAAGATATTCCAGCAACAAATTTCCTAATTTAAACCTGTAGCACGAGTTTCTCTGAAATTGCATTAAATTCTCCCGACAATCCTCGAAATGTTTGCTTCAGTACTTGCAAATGGTTATTACCACCTGTGGCCCAAGATGATAATACAGCAGTGTCTGCACCTAAAGCACTGTAATGAAACAAAACAATTTTAATTACAAATTAAATGTTATTCATTTGAAATTAAAAATAATAGTGGCTGCATACCTATACCCAAGATGGAATAATATTCTGCAATTAAAGACAAGTGCATAGGTGCATAATATGATATATTACCTGAACCATCAGCAAAAATTCTATCATTTGCACCAGTACATAATAAAAAAATATGTTCATGACATCATAATGGTAACAGGTTTTATGACCTCATAATGGGTAAAAGAGTTAGAATTATGTTTATGACATAATATTAGGTATAACGATGAAGAATCAAATTGCAATTCAATTTCATTTAATTTTGAGATAACCTCCCAAGCTGAATCATACAGATATGGTAAGTGAATCTCATCTGATGTTCTGTATCAACAATAGAATTAAAAATGATTCCTATTGTTTAATTGCTGTTCTGAAATATAGGTGGGATTTGCGAAGCCGATAATAAAAAAGAAAGAAATTGGTCCAAAAGAGGAGAAGGGGATTATTGAAATAGTGAAAGACGCTATAAAAAGATGTAAGGTATGTTGTGATTATGTGATACATATTAGCAGTACAGCGATACCAGTGCATACAAGACAGATTCATGGGGTGCATTATGCAAAAGATATCAAAACGCAGTAGTCCTACATGAACTAAAGCACGTCCCCAGTAAAATGCTGCAATTTTATAATTTAAGTAGCAATAGCAAAAACAAAGAATACTTTGAAAAACAGCAAAAAATATTAGTTGAGATACATAAAAAAAAGTTGACAATCTCTCATTCCAATAGGAGGAATGATCATCATAGAGCTGCTTTATAGTTATAATATAACACAATTATATTAAGAACTATGAAACAAGAAAGTAACTATTTTTGCATCAACTCTATTTCATTGCTAAATTAAACTTTAAATACAGCTGAATATTTACAGTATTAGAAAATTTTTGCATAAACATTGAAACCAAATTAATTTTTCAGTTATAAGTTTACAACATATTTTCAGAGCGATAAAGATATGGCTGAATTTATTAAACTAGCATTAGATGATATGTTCAATGGACCGTGGAACGTTATAGTTGGTGATAAATTTGGAGGAATGATTGCACATATTCCAAGTAAGTAATATTTGATTGCACAACCAAGATTGTTATAACCCAATAAGTTGTCTCAGTAATTGCATCACAGGGTAAAATCTCGGGTTCAAATCCCATGCCTACCCCTTTATCCAGGGCGGTGGTTCTCAAACAGTGGGGCGTAAACAATTTTCTGCGGATGCGTAAAGCTAATAAAAATGAAAATATTTGATCTTGTAGATTTGATCTTGTTCGCCTTATTTTGGATATTTACGTGTCATCCACATTTTTGAATAAAGCATACTACCGCCCTACTATCTGTTATTTGTAGCTTTTTGTTAGCTAGTTATTGTTAGGGTGGGCACGCGACTCGACAAAATACTAAAAAGGGGGCAAGGCTTAAAAAGCTTGAAAACCACTGGTCTATGGTGGCCCATCGTTGTCACGCGTAAAATTGAAAATAAAAATAAAAAATAAAATAAAAAAAAGAAAATAAAAAAATAGTTGTGAAAAAACATAAAAATAATTGAAAAAAAAAATTAAAATTAAAAAAAAAAAAATTAAAATAAAAAAAAATTAAAAAAAAAAAAAAAAATTAAAAAAAAAAATAAAATAAATATTGAATAAAAAGAAAATAAAAAGGTTGACAACGATGGTCCGCCTCGTGGCCCATCTTTGTCACGCGTTTTTATTTTTAGAAAATTTGCTTCTGCTTGGGACCAACGTTGTCAGGCATAATCCTACGCGCACAAATGTGTTCCCTGGGTTTCCAACTCTACTGATTTTTTTGAGCAATATTCAATATGAAAATGTTCTATAAATTCTCCATGCTACAAGTTCAACAAGAAGTAATATATTTATAATAATGATAAGAGAATATAGAATTGAATACGAAAATTCGGAAAATTTGTTTTTACGTGTACAAGGTAATTTAATTGGAGAATGCTGCTTAACTATTCAGTTGGCTGGACACTCGCGATGCCGGTACCGTACCGTCTTACCAAATACCGATAGTCGCTTTGCGTCTGACCGTACCGGTAGCCATGCAATCACTCATGAAAGAATGGGAGATACGGATAGTCTCGTAGAATATAGACTACTGAAACACTCTCTGTGCCTGCCTCATACCGTACAGCCGTAACGTACCGATCCAGACAAATGATAAATCACCCGTGCTCAACCATTTATTTCAATACATACCTCGATCCTAGTAGAATATAGTGAGTCGAGGTATGGATTGAAATAAATGGTTGAGCACGGGCGATTCATCATTTGTCTGGATCGGTACGTTACGGCTGTACGGTATGGGGCAGGCGCAGAGAGTGTTTCAGTAGTCTATATTCTACGAGACTATCCGTATCTCCCATTATTTCATGAGTGATTGCATGGGTACCGGTACGGTCAGACGGTACCGTACCGGCATCGCACGGGTGTCCAGACAACTGAGCAGTTGAGCAGCATTTTTCAATTCAATTACCTTCTACACGTAAAAACAAATTTTCGTATTCAATTCTATATTCTCTTATCATTATTATAAATATATTTCTTGAGGTTGAACTTGTAGCATGGAGAATTTATAAAACATTTTCGTTTTGAATTTATTGGATATTGCTCATGAAAATCAGTAGTGAGTTAGAAACCCAGGAAACACATTTGTGCGTGTAGGATTAAGCCTGACAACATTGGTCCCAAGCAGCATCAAATTTTCTAAAAATAAAAACGCGTGACAACGATGGGCCACGAGGCGGACCATCGTTGTCAACCTTTTTATTTTCTTTTTATCCAATTTTTTTTTTTAATTTTTTTTTTTTCATTTTTTTTTTTTTTGTTTTTATTCTTAATTTTTTTTTTTAATTTCAAATTTTTTTTTTCTCCCTTTTTTTTTTAATTATTTTTATGTTTTTTCACAACAATTTTTTTTATTTTCGCTTTTTCATTTTTTTTTAAATTAGACGCGTGACAACGATGGGCCACCATACTGGTCTAGGGTGTAATAAATTGTGTATTCAATACCAAACCGACAAGATTCGAGTCCTTTTGAAATGCAATAGCATAGATCTTTACATATCGACCAATGCTTGTAGAAAACCGTGTTTGAATCGAAAAGCGTATGTGTCTGCTTGTGCTGAGCCTCGTTCAAAGAGAAAGGCACATAAATACTAAGTATAATAAAGAATCTGTAGGGATATTGTTATTGATAAACCATAAATCCAAACGATCTTACTTTTTCAGATCACTTTATGTATTTTCAATTCAAGAAGAAAGAATTCTTAGTTTATTGCACGAGAAATATGAAGGGAGCAAGATAACACTGACAGAGGATTTATTATTATTGTTTTTAGTAATATATCGGTTAAATATATATATTCATATCAGAAAATTGCTGTTATTTTCTATTAATCAAAATTTTAGGGTATTTTTATGAGCCATTTATAGAATAGATTAACAAAATTTGTCCCGAATCAATGCTGGTAAAATTATAAAATCTGTCAAAACAATGATGCGACCCAAAAGCATAACCCAAGTTATTTGGAACATACACTACACAGAACACCAGACAGAACTTTTATGCTAATTGTCCCTGATTACTGACAACTTTGGGTACAACCATACGCAAACAGAAGTTCAGGTGTTAAATAGATTTTCTTCATTTTTGTAGAATTATGAAATCTATGTTTTTCTAGGTAACCTTGTGTACTTTTACGAAGGGGCTTCATAATGGTATAGTGATTTTTCATATGAAACAGCCCTACATTCGAAATAATAAGTTCATAACTTTTGGCTGTATCTTCAGCTTTTTCTTAAATCTTAAGTTCTATGATAGACAATACACTGCACACAAAAAAAAGTTTCTCGCATAAATGTCTGCAAACGTGACCAAAAATCATGAAATTATTAATCCCACTTACACTAATTCTTTACCAAATCCATGAAAATCGAAAGCATTTCCTTTTGATCTGTCAGTAATTCTTGTTGCCATTTCCCTCATAGCCAGAACATGATTTGTTACTTGTTTTATTTGGTCTTTAGTTGAAGCAAATTGCATTTGTGTGTCAGCAGGCACGAGATCCTTTGAAAAAATCACAATTAGCAATTAGTGATTGAATATATCAGTATTTCAGCTTATGGTAAACACAAATAAACATACTTTTGCTTCATTACTTAGTGGACTCATTTGAAACTCATCAGCGCAGCCCCGAAATTGATCTTTAATTTTGTGAACGACTTCCTGTGACAAAAATAAAACGAAATGTAGTGATTTATAAAAGCTACAAAAGCCAACAAATCGCTAAGAACATTCATACATTCTTACAGTACAATCGAAAATAAAAAAGTATAAAACATCTTTCATTTATTCAAGAGCAAGTTGCCTTGTTTTCATAACAAAATGAACTATTTTATGAAGAGTGGAGTATAAAGAAGCTAATCTTAAAAAGTTTTATTCTCAATACAAACTAATTTTCAATTAAAGTTAAGTAAATCAACCACAACGAAATTCGAAGCAATGTCATCTGGCCAAAATATTAGTGTTTTCTCTCAAAAAAATTTGCATTTTTGCTGAAAATAAATTAAGATTACGGTTACAGAAATGGGAAAATAACATAGAATATCATAGAATTGGCGATGGATAGATATAGATATCTGTACTTAAAAATGGCTACAATAGCGCATTTGCCATTTAAACAACTGAATTAATAAAAACCAATAGTACTGCAGCGCTAATCTACAAAAATCAGATTCGAATTACATGATATTTAACTATTCTGTGATGAATTTAATGAGGCTTGCAATGTCACATGATAAAACGTTGTTATTCAAAGATGTATCAAACAATGTTATCATGCAACAAACACTATATCATTTTGCTGAATACTGCACGTTGCAAAATTTATATGTATACAACCCCACTGTTTGACAAATAATGCATGATGTATAGAATTAGTCACTTATTAAACAGACCGTCTACCTACCATAATATACATGCTTCACGATACTTTATTATCGAAGTTTACAAGCTTTTGTTTGATAAAAAGTTTATTCAATGCAAAATAATACATATTTGGAGAGCCTTATTCCTTCATTTTACTTATTAAATAACATATTTTTGTTCGACTTTATTGTATTTATCGCGTTTTGTTAGACTTTCTCAATGGTGTCGCCGCTCGATAACCAGCTTTGGTTTTCGCCGTCTCCCTTCACCCTGAAATGCGATTTTTTTATATATTTCTTTTAGAATGTGTATGTAGAATTCGTATTTTTCAGCATGGTGAAAAAATAAATTACTGATTACTGATATAAATTTTTTGATAAATTTACAAAAAAAATCATTGCGATAAATACTGGAACCGCAACAAAATTGCTTATAAACTTACAACAGCAATTTACCTCCAGTTTAAACATTAAAATATGAGAATTCCGAATCATAAACTATGCGATATATAAAAAATTCAATTCCGAATATCAAATATGAAAAATAATTTACTTCTTGAATTTCGACGTATACTTAAAATAGAAAAACATTTTTCTGAAATTGAGTAATAAAAATTCTTGTGGTCGCATTGAAAAGATTTATAACAACAAAACTTTATAACCAATTTGATCACAGAGCTGAATGAATCATTCAGATGAATTATAGTACAAATGTCAAATATTCATGATTATAAACATTGTGATATTAATAAGAGCGCCCACTTACGCTTCCGGAAAACGTAAGAAAGAATCTTATGATTGGGTCTTGATACATTGCAGGATGAGAACAGACGATCGTTAAAAATCTTCGTAATGATTTCCGTCTTGCTTCAATAAAACTTTTATCAGCTGAAATTAGTAAAATTATATTGCATGAACGAAAACAAAATTTTTTAATGAAATCACATATTAGACAAAACCAAGATAATGAATGCTTCTGATTCACACTTATAACAATTAGTCAGCAGAAGAAATGATGTCATCAGTTCTAATGATATCTACAAACTGACTTTTGAATGTTATTAGCGAAAGAAAAATTAAATAATACTAGCTTAACAATTCCATCATCTTTCACAAAATACAATATTGATATTACTTGAATACCCCAAATCGAGCATTTGGCTTTTTATGGTACTCCTTTTGAATACACAGAAAAAAACAATGATTAATAACAATCTTTTTGTTATTTTACAGGATTTTGGCGAGACAGAGCCACCCCCCCCCCCCCTGAAAAAAAAAATCTTTATACCTCCTATGACCTTCTTGGGTGGTAATTTCGGTAGCATTCTGTATGGAAACCTCATTTGTAACATTTCGTAAAATGCTACGAAGTCATTGTACCTTCGTAATACTGTACTGTTAAACCTCTGAAAAGACAAATGAAAAATGATAAAATTGCAAAAGTTATGAATAAATTATTTTTAAAATAAAGCAGTTTTTATTTGTGTGTGCAAAGGCGTAGTAATTACAGAATTAAACCTAAAGATAGACCATTTTAAAATTTAAAAATTATTTATTATAGCTTTCTAGAGTTCGGAAATTCAATTTTTCACAGTTTGAATAAGCTAAAAGAACACTAATATCAAAATGCCACATTTGGTGGTAAATAGTGGGTGGATTATTCAGCTTTCACTTCCTGAATGGCAGTTTGTTTACATAAAGATGCTAAAATTGCATCAGGTAAATTATCATAACCAGTCTGTCAGTCTTAAAACAAATTTATTAAAGATTATTTATTTCGAAAAATGACAAAAATCTGTTTTCACCTAAAGCATTATTACAACTTATTTATCACAATATTCATTATCACATAGACCTAATGAAATAGATATGCAACCAGCATTTGGGTTTACACCCCCAGGGCATAATTCCTATGTATTTTGCTACTAAATATCATTAAAAATGACAGATGATCCATACCAATCCTATTCATGTCAAAAATTACAGACATCATGGTTGTAGATGGAAATATCTTGCAAGCAGAAATATCTATGAATAAGCTAACCTAGATATGCGAGGAATGTGCTCACCAAAGAAAACAAAATTCAACTTACTGTACTTTTAACCTCATATTCAACATGTTTTAAGAAAATTCCCTTTTTCTCTGGAGCTTTCAAAACTTCAATTTTGTCAACTGCACATATTTGACAAAAGTCCATTTGCAATAACGTAGGACTTTTATTCTTTTGTGACAGTGAGGATTTAATTTCTTGAATGCTTCCCAGCTGTGGCTTCGGTAACTCTGTAAGAATTCAACACTAATTTTCTAATACTGTTGATAATTTCGATAAAATAAATAAATTGAACCGAATATTATGGACTTATCAGTGTAAAGGAGATCTAATATTTATGTCATATAAAAACCAAAGATTTTTTTATTATTATTTCGTAACAAATTTTCCCATTTTATTGAATTAACAGAAAATAACTCTTGATTCATGCAACGTAAAATACAAAAAGAAACAGTTATCTGTAGCAATGATATTGACCTTGGCCAGAGAAATTTTCAAGCAGTTTTTCGTTGACTGTCTTTCCTTGTTGGGCAAAAGCTACTAGAGCCAATGCTTTATATAAAACACTACGTGTAACAACACCATCCTTGCAACCAATACAATCCCATATCTGAAAAGAAACAATTTGATAAAGAATAGAAAAATTTTCCTGACATGAATTGATGGATATGTGATCATTCATGAAAATCCACAAACAAAACTCTCCATTTTATATACTATTACAATGAAGCGTTATACAAAAACAAAAGTACCGGTACCCAATTGCAAAATGCTACTATCCTGTAAGTCAGGGGTCGGCAACCTTTCGTCCCTCGTGGGCCAGAATCAAAGGTTGCAAGTCATTGGCGGGCCGCACATATCTATAGATTAAAAACCAAACGGATGGCCGATGAATCACATTTTTTCAAACAGGCTAGATGTTAAGTTTTAAGCAGCACGCGAAGATTGAACATTTCCTGCGCCATTAAATCATTTGCATTTAGCATCAACTTTTCTGCGATTTGTTGCCATTTGTCTAATTATAATTTAATTATGAGCTCATTAAACGAGTAATTGTGAATTAAATACTTGTTAGGTTATAATATAAATTAGTCTACACACGTGCCTCACAATAAATTCTGTTACGTAAAGATTATAATCGTCCAAACAGCTGTTTTGTTACTATAATTCAGCGAAGCGTCGCGGACCGGATTATATTGCTCCGCGGGCCGTAGGTTGCTGACCCCTGCTGTAAGTCGTTGAATCTGAGACCGTAATTGAATGCATGGATGCTTCAAATTGATCAAGTATAAATTTATGATCACACTTTTCGAGGGGAAACAACTGAGCGGTGGACACTCGCAACCGTTTTCTGTATAGTAAGTAAATATAATCACAGGTCTGGTGATGTTTTGCAAAGAAATTTTGTAATTTGTTTCATCTTTATTTTTTCAGAACATGTTATCATCAAACCCACAATTCGGAGAAGCCGAACAAATTAATGACCCAATTGCTAGCCGATGTTTAAAATATAGTCCAAACAAAATCTGGTTGAATCAAATTAAAAACGAATTTGGCTCTATTCTCAAATTCCTAGTTGTTACACATACTTTATCAGGTCTGTATTAGCCAAACCCAACGACAAATTCGGTAATAAAAATGTAACAACATATCTTAATGAGTTATGACAAGTGGTTAGTATCATGAAATCACAGGCGGACTGCTAGAAAATTATCCAGTATTGGGAAAAGTAAAATTTCTCGTACCTAATTTACAATTTCTCTTCTGTTATTTATGCTTGTTGATACTGGGATTTTAAGGCTGTTACAAATAATTGTATCAGTCCGAGTGTACTTGAAATTAGTTGCAAAAGGATTTTTATTAAAATAGCATGCAGCTGTTTCATTTATTCTAAAATTTTTGTGCCAGTCTATGAGAACAACTAAAATGCTCAAAAATTGACACAATTCTATTACCTGACTAAGAGTTGATTTCTCTAAACCAGATTTCAAAAGAACTTGAGTTAAAACTTCTCGGGTTATTTTGTCATTTTGTCCAGGACATAACGTATCATACACATCTCTGTAATACGGTGGAACACTTCCTAAATACAGAAAATAATGAAATTACTCTCCTTTCTTATCAAGTTTATGTACTCAGTCCAAATGCTGAAATGGAACAGCATGGCACAACTGCTCTTTGCGACCGCTATGTTCTGTGAATAAAATTGCTTTAGTTTTGAAACGAACAGATCACATGTTGTCAATGGTTAAAAGTTGATTAAATTTTTCCTCTGGTTTAATATTTTTTTGTCATATAATATTATGGGGTTTATGTATTCAGCGCAAATGCTGAAATGAAGATCAACAGCATACTAAAAACTGCTCTTTTTGAGTTTTATTCTATGCGAATATAACTTTTTATTTTTGAAACGAACAAGTGGTCCGATTCAATTTTTGTTTTTTCTGTTTTTAATAAATATGAAAATGGACTGGATATCCATATCACATAACTGCATAATCAAGCTTATTACTGTAGGGTGGCTTACCCACTGTGCGGCCACGATCTATTTGCGACCATCAACTTCATCGATTAAATGCCGAAAAAATTAATAAACCGCGATGATATTTCTCACGCGTTATCGTCTACTTATACCTCATAGCTCTGTGAAATTACACTAAAATGCGGCCACAAACAAAAAAGTTACGACCGAAAACCCGACCAAAGAAAAACAAACGGACCATTTTTCCATGTCGCCAACTACCCATTGTTCCTTTAAAAAAGCTTGAAAATCCATACAAATATAAGAGATAAAACTTGGCAGGTGGGTAGAGTTGTGTTTCTTTTAACCATCTTTAAAGTTTCGCGATCCTACATTTAAAGGAGGGGAAATAGGGGGGTGCGCATTTCCAATACGTCGATAATATCTTTGTCGACCAATTTGCAACCACCGTGTTTTTGTCTGTTTGATTGCTGTGATGCGGTGCTTTGTTTATAATTTGACAAATTTTGTTCGAAATTACCGTGTTCTTAAAATATATGACGATCATAAATGCAATAAAAAGCCTATTTTTTTCACGCATGGCTGCGTATGCCCTAGTCTCGACGCAGCAGAAACAATGTTCAAGGCTTGAAATCCGTGGTCGCACATTGGTCGTTCGGTCGCAAATACGTCTTCAGAGTGTCGTACTTTGGTGGTTTGTATAGCTTTAACCCCTGGTCGTAGAAAGTTAATTCAAGGTTTAGCGTGTAGAATAAATGCCAATGCACCTACGGTGAAAAAATTATTGGGTTAGAAATATTGGTTTTTGTTTTATAGCGGTTTGAATGAAATTGTCCGCAGACTGGCTACACCACCCTATTAGCATTGTTATTAAATTCCTCCATGAATCTGAAAAAACAAATTAGTAAATTGGCTGTGAAACCTCATAGCTTTTCGTCCATATACTGATATACCAAGACAAAAAAATTAACGCAATGAAATATACAACAAACCTGATAACTCGGCCATGTCCTTTCAAATTTTAAAATTACAACACTAAAATCAGGATGACGACACAATCTTTTTATAGAATTCAAATGTCTGAACTGCAGAAATGTAGTTAAACAGTACCAAACAGCTTGGAAAAATATTACAATAATATTTTGTAACTCGCCTAGGCTACATGGATTTAACTAGATTGAATAATGAGAATGTCTGTAATAGCAGAAAAGTACAGTATACTGTAATACAGGCCGACAGCGACAAGTACCGTATTACAGTATTAGTAGGCTAGTACCGGTTCGACACCGTACTATTACCGTATTACCTAATTCTGTAATTCAGTAGCTGGTTCAGTGGTTATACCGGTACCGGTACCGTTTACGGTACTGGTTTAAATTAGTATATCTGTATATACAGATATAGCATATAGACTATATAAATATACATCATACATACTATATAAAAGTGATTGAGCGAAACCAATTCTGATTTCATGAAATACAATAATATTATTTTCAAAAAACTAATAGAAATGAGCAATGCTTAATGTTTTTTTTTTTTTTTTTTTTATAGATAAAATAATAATATAAATCATTACATACAGATGAGACAGTATAAATTCCATAATAAATGTTGATCATCTGTATCCGTACCGGTATTGTAGCATATCCGTTGTAAATCCCATTTGTTGTTAACATCAATTATATGTTCCATGATGTCATTTACCATTATTTTAATTAATGCATGAAAAATAAAATTTTAAGAATTAGTTCCACTTCATTACGATAAACACTTCTAGTCATATTTATACCTATATATTTGCATAATAAATCAAGTTCTTCACAATAATTAGGTAAATTTCTCAGTCGTTCTATATTTCTCCTACACCTTATTGAATTTCTTATAGTATTGACTACATTATTCACTCTTGGCATTACATTTTCAAAAATCACTGCATTTCTTTTCAACCAAATTTTATATCTTGCAGTACATATCAATAAAATAATAGCATTTTTTTCTATATTGGTCAAATGTACATAATTATTGTGTCTTAAATCTAATAATATACATGTTTCATAATTTATTAAGTTGCCACTGTTAGTTATTTTCATGATAATAGAAAAAACATAATCATACAATTGTTTCACAAATGCTTGTTTTCTGGTTGACGAAATATTAAACCTCTCTCTCTCACGCTCCACCAGTCAAAACTATTGCTCATGGAATATGCTACTACTCTACTCAGTGGTTTTTTTTTTTTTTTTTTTTTTTTTGCCAAATTTAAATCCATAGCCAAATCGGATTTATGAAAATGATAGTTTTGGTTTATCCAAATATATTATTATGTCAATTTAATTGCATGAATCCCAATTTCCAAATAATTTAGGTGTTAAGTATACAATACATGATAGATAAATAATCACAAATATCAAATTAACCAGATACATTTACCCATATTAGTTCAAATATCCAATTTTAATTGTGTCCACATTCATGAAATGTCAATCCATGTAATCCAGTGACCATTGTGCATACATTTTTTTTCATTTTCAGTAGTTATACCATATATATTATAAATTTAACCGATATTATCATTTAATATGGAAAACAAAAATATTTAAAGAATTAGACAAATAATCATAAAAACGCCCATCATGCTATTAGGCGTTTTCCAGATTCTCGGTCTATGCAAACTTTTTTTTCTTTTTCTTGGAAATAACATTTTATTATAGAGTCTGTGATTGCAGAAACGATAGTTGCAGGTGTTAGGAATTAATATTAAAACAAGTTTAACATGAAATAATACATTATACACCCACAATGTTATCTGATATATCATAATTTTCATTACAACACAACAAACATTCACATTTTTATTTTTTTTTAACTGAATTATTTCAATGTATATAAATTTCAGATAATAAGTATGAAAACTATAACTACCATATTCAAAGCATTACTGATTTTCCTAAAAGAATTTCAATCTTTTCATCTTCTAATATTTCCTCTTTTACAAATTCATTCATACTTCTTAAAGATCCTATCATCACACATTTAAACATAGTTCTAAGTATGGACTGATATGTTTCCAATTCCTGAAATATTAAGCCATTTCTAAAATTCCAAATCGCTGCTTTACCACAAGCGATAATTAGATTCAGTGATTTAGTTTCAACATCTTGAGTAAAAATATTATGCTGTGTATAACTTGTTAAATTTAGCCATTTCCAAAAGGATTTTATATAAGAACAGTTGAAAAATAAATGAATACAATTTTCAATGACTCTATTACAAAAGACGCAATTGCCATTTGTATCTTCTGCCCAATGTCTAATTCGTTCTCCAGTTGGAATCCCATTTTGTAAAATCTTCCAACTTAGTACCTGGTATTTTCTGGGAATATAATTTGCCCAAACTTTATTCCAAGTAAAATCTGTTCGTAAATTAAATTTATAAATAATTTTACAACGTTTCTGTTTCCATTGGTCACTGTTAAACTTTTTTAATATTTTCCTATACAATATTTTTGTTGTGGGATTTTCTGAAAAATCATATTTAAATTCCTTTGACATGGGGATATGATTGCTTGTTTTATCTCTTAATATATTTTTCCATTCCTGGGGAATAGATTTCAAAATTTCTTGAACAGATAAAATAACTTTCTTCATTTTGTCTTTTACATCATTTATATCCATCATTCTTATCCTATCTTCTCCATATATTTTTTCTAAAATTTGCCTACATGTTAATTTAATAACATGTTCTATTTTTGTTATATTTGATTTAATCCAATTACTCAGATTATCTGGATGATTTTGCAACTTAATCAATGGATTAAACCAAATATATTCTTGATAAATTTCAGATCTTAATTGCAAAGGGTTTCTTTTTAAATTTAATGCTTTAAAATAATTGACAATATTTGTATAGAATTGAGGTATCGATTTCTTAAAATTGTTTCTCAAACTAAGATGGATAATTTCCAAATTAGTTGTTTGAAGTTTATTGTGATAGTTATTTATGTAATTTCTAGCTCTGTTACTCCATGGTGCTTTATTACCATCAATCAATTTCCACAACCATTTAAGTTGAATGCTTTTTATTTGTATTTCTATATCCATGCATCCTAAGCCTCCCTGCATTTTACTGGCACAGCATACACTTCTGCTTATATTTTCTTGTTTTTGTTCCCAAATAAAAGTCCAAATTAATTTTTTCAAAGTTAATATAACATTGTATGGAACTATTTCAAATGATGCTAAATACCAAACTTTTGACAATAATAATTGTTTAGCAATAATAGTTCTTCCAATCATTGTCAGGTTTCTACCCCTCCATAAATTTATAACATTCTGAATTCTTCTAATGACTGGATTCCAATTTTTCTCAAATTTAGTTTTATCATTACCAAACCAACAACCTAATAGTAATATATTGTCCCTTGAAACTTTTATGCCATCCACTTGAATAATTGGCAAGTTTATCAAACTGCCACATACCAAAATTTGTGATTTATTCCTATTTATATAGGTCCCTGATGCATTTTCAAATTGTACAATAACATTCATGGATACACATAAGGAATAGTAATCCCTTAAAGTCAACAGTGCATCATCTGCGAACCCCTTATATTTTTGTTCCTCATTTGCTATATTTATGAAACCTCTTATCTCTGTATTACTTCTGATATTACATGCAAATACTTCAGCAATGAATGTATAAAGTATTGGAGACAGTGGACAGCCTTGTCTTAAACCTCTTTCTACTATAAATTCCTTGCCAATATATCCATTGGTTATAATCCTTGACTTTGTATTTGTATAAATTAGTTTTATAAAAGATATCCATGTTGGCCCAATATTAAATTTTTTTAAAACTTTAAACAAAAATTCCCTATCTACACTATCATATGCCTTTTCCCAGTCTATTGAGAACAACAGCAGATCAGTTTTAGAATAATTTGCATGGAAGATATCATCTCGAAATGTCAATAAATTTTCATGTATATTTCTGCTATATATAAATCCAGTTTGATCTGGATGAATCAGTTTGGGGAGTTCGTATTTAATTCGGTTGCCTAATATTTTAGTAAAAATTTTATAATCTAAATTGAGTAACGAAATTGGTCTCCAATTAGCTAATTTTTTTTTTTCACCTTTTTTATATAATAAAGTAATTATTGCCTCTGTCATAGTTTCGGTGAGTTGTCCAGAAGCTATACAGCTGCTATATACAGCGAGTAAAATAGTTTTAATTTTATTCCAGCATAATAGATAAAATTCCTTTGTAAGGCCATCCAGGCCAGGAGCTTTATTTAGTTTCAAACTTTTAAATGCATTATCTAATTCTTGTTCACTTATACCATATTCCAAATTAATCATTTTTTCATACTCCAATTTGGTTTCGATTTTACTAATCAAAGTATTTTGCAAGTCCTCATTCAACTGTTTTTTAGTGTACAACTTTTTGTAAAATAATCTCTGCTCTTCTTGTATATCATTAATATTTGTAAGGATTATACCAGCATCTGTCTCCAATTCTTTAAAGAGTTTAATTTGCCCCCTATGTTTCTCTAAATTAAAAAAATAAGAAGTAGATTTTTCTCCTTGTTCATTCCATCTTATTCTACTTCTTATAATATTCCCTTGCACTTTCTTTTTTGATAAATTATCCAACTCTACTTTTAATAATTCAACCCTATGTTTTTTCTCTATATCGAACTTATCTTTTTCATAATTAACCAGAGCATTCTGGTATTTATTGATGACAAGTTTTTCTTCTGCTTCCTCCCTAATTTTTAAACATTTGCCACAGTATATTGCCCAATGCTTAATTTTCCTTTTGATCCTATCCCACATTTCCCTAATTACCAGATTATCACTACACTGTGAAAATTCATTCTTCCAATGGGTCATCATAACGTCAATACCATTTACAAAAGTTTCATCATTGCATAGTCTAGCATTAAATTTCCAGTAACCTCTACCTCTTTTAATGTTATCATCCACATGTATGTGAATTATAGGTATATCATGGTCTGATATACTTTGTGCTAGTATCACCGCATTCTCAATATTTGGTATCAAGGTTTTTGAAATATAAAATCTATCTAATCTCCTTTGTCTTATTGGAATATCCTTGCTGTTAGTAATTTGCCTCCAAGTATATTTCCTATCATGTGGGTGAGTGTGTCGCCAAATATCTAGTAAGTTATATTTGGCTATAACATTTTCTAATACCTTAACACTATTATCTACAACCAGTTTTGAACCAATTTCTTTATCTAATAAATTACAAATACAATTAAAATCACCACCCAGTATTATTTTATAACTATTCCAAATATTGTTATTTTCAAGGAATTCTTCCAGTTTTTGATCTAATTCTTTAAATGTATCCCGTCTATGATGCAATATATTTGGTGAATATAAATTAGTTAAAATAAATGTATAATTTTCAACTATGAAATGGCATAATATTATTCGTCCCTCTTTATTGTCAATAAATTGGCACTGTTTGATATTGATATCTAATTGTTTACTGATTAATATTGCTACACCATTCCTAGTATTGGAATAGGTTGTCCAATATCCAATGCCCCCCCATTCCCTATTCCATTTTTTCACATCAGATTCATTCCCACAATGTGTTTCTTGTAAGAATACTATGTCCAATTTTTGTTTTTTGATAAATTTGAAAATGGCTATTCTTTTTGGTTCATTTCTAATACCTTTAACATTGTATGATGCAATGCTGATTTTGTTAAGTTTAGTTTTCATACCCATTCTCTGATTCAAGTATTAAGCACTAAATTACGAAATTCCAAATAGAAAAATAAAATAACGAAAACGACAATGAACAAAAGCATTTTCATATTACCTTAAGCAGTTCAAGTTGTGACAATCTGATAATCCTCGCCTGCTACGTATGCATTTTCGGGTATTTGAATTTTGGATCTTACTGCTTCTGGGCTAGATAACTTCCTCCTTCTTGTAATAGGTGTTTCCCATCCCAGTTCTTTCTCCAGGTTATTTAGAATTTCTTGAGCACCCTTGAGGTTGATATGGGTACCATCATCTTCATAATACTCTATGCTATTTTGGGCTAAGAAGCATAGGGGGGGTTCAACAAAATGAACATCCAATTGTTGTGCTTTATGTTCAAGAAGAACGTTAACATATTCCCTCCGAGCTTTTTTGCTGAATTTGCCTTTGTTCGGAACAATACCCATTATGTACACATGTTGAGCTTTTTCCTTCGCAATTTCTATCAGATTATCTACTTGTTTATCTACATCATTCCGTTGTTCTATGGGTTCATTTGTCCCAAAATATATCACAATGTTCTTCACCTCATTTTCTAATTTCTTTAACCATTCAAAACCGTTCTCAAATTTTCCTCCTGTAAGTGATGCACATTTCAGGTTTGGGATTTTGCAGACCTGAGCCATTCTTCTAACTTGAGAGTCGCCCAATACAATTGTTGAAATATCTTCTAATCTTTTAGTTTTTTCATTTCCTAATTCAGTCTTTTGTTGTGTCAATTTATTGGTAACTTTGTAATTCATACCCTGTTGTTTTGACGTATTAACATTTCGTTTCTTTTCAGAAAATATCTCTTTTTCGGCTGAGCTGCTTTTTGCTTTCTGTGTATTAGTACTTTTATCTGTATTGTTATTCTTGAAAGTTTTTTTGATCTGAGTTTCATCATGATGAATTGTGTCCTTCACTTTACTTTGTGCACTTTCACTAGATTTGTTCTGTTCTACATCCATTGAAGTGGTTTCCTGGTTGTTATTGCTATGTGCCATTTTATCTAAGAATTCCATAACATCTCTTTCTTGTTCTGTGTATTTCTTGGAAGGTTCCATCCCACTTATATTTTCAACTGGTCTTAATTCTTGTATCATCTTTGGCATATTGCAGTGTTTAGTTAGGTGAGGAGCCCCTCTCCCGCCACAATTGGTACAGTCTAATTTTTTCGGACACATCGTAGCACTATGGTTTTTTGCCTTACAAATGTAACAATATTTTTCTTCAATTCTGGGGCGACCGTCATAGTGAGTATATATTTCTTTCCCAGTTAAATGAATAGGTAATCTAATTTTTTTCGGAATGTGATGTTCTAATTTCATTTTGCTCTTTCTAACACCAGTTGCAATTTGATCTTGATCATAAATAAAATTGACTGACTTGCATTGTCCATATGCTGATAGGACTTTTTTCATCTCCTCATTGGGGATTTCAAATGGTACCTTACTTAAAGATACTTCTGTTAGATCTGATTCTTCTGGTATTGCCATGAAATCTTGTTCTTGATATTTATAGGGAATTCCTGTAAGCAGTTGATCTATGAAGGTCTTTTCCTTCATTGTAACCACCCACTTTTTATTCATCTCATATATTTGAGCAATAGAAAATTTTTTTTTCAAGTATTCATCAATTAGCTGAATAACATCTTTCCTGCTTAGCCACTGGTTTTCTTTAAATTTTACTGTAATTGTTTTTGATTGGTCTAATTTTTTTGATTCATATTGTTCAGGTTCCTGTTCATCATTTCCATGAACATTTACCGGTACGGTTACCGGCATTTGTCCTGTGTCGGGTTGACTCGGAATGTCAGTCATTTTCTCTTTCTCTATATTCGGTTACCTTCTTCATTGACACTTTTTCGAAATCAAACAACGAATAATTGTGTTCAACGTAATCAAACAGCAACCAACCTATCGCAGAGCTTTATGCACTTTGCACCGCACCGCACACATGTGCACACATGTCCTGTATCCTGCAATCCTCAGTGGTTAGTCTGGATTCCGGATTCGAGTTTTAACGCGCAAATCTACGGCGACAGTAGTGGTAGTGTTTATATATACTATTACTACTACTACCGTATTTCGCCGAAAATAAGACCTACCCTGGAAATAGGACCTAGCCTGAATTTTAAGAATGAAATGAATAGCGTATTCCCCACTGCTTCTAAGAATAATCTGCTGTAGCCGCCACTTTGATTAAAGGGAGCCAAAGAACAACACACCACATGCGGCTCAGGAACCGCAGGTTGCCGACCGCTTGTCTATGAGGAATAAAATGTTCGCCAATCTGATCTCCGAAGGTCTGTTATAGGATTTACATATTTATCCCCGGGGAGAGGAAAGTCGACAAGACGGCTTAACCAAATGGCGAACCACGGCCTCTCGTCCGGTTACCATTCCATGTCGGGTATGGGATTAGTTAGTTACGGTATTTGTTTTCGGTAGCATGGATTTGATGGTAGAGGAAGTCGCGATGAGTCCAGCAATCCTCTTGCACACAATTATCCCCACATGGGATTCGAACCTGCGAATCCCGCAGAGTAATCAGAGATGCGGTGGCGAGCGTATGATGATCCACACACCGCGCCATATTATTATATTTGAGTAGAAAAATTGAAGGGCCGCGCTCGTACTGCTTAAAATCATAGCAATAGCGAAATCAGCCACGACATGACTTTTGAAATGCAGTTTGATCTAATTTTCGTATTCTTCTGTTTCTTTCGTGTTATTATTAAAATTGCTATCGTAGTCCGCCTGTACGTTTTATTTGATGATACAGGTCTGCTTGTGTAGGAAGGCTGGGCAACTGCTCTTGGTTATTGACCCATTTCCTTAAATATTCGTTTGTTTTGGTTGGCCGTTGGCACTTGTTAGCAGTTTGAAGAATAAAACTTGATTTTTGTCTCTAACGGCTAATTTGCGTTATGAAAAGTCAAGTCAAAGTTCGTCGTGCCGTTTTTTTCAATTCCGGAAAACAAAAATAAGAAAAGACACGATGAACAATAATTTATTCAAGACGATACACAATAACTATATTCAATTAGTGTAGAGGACATAGTCAATGTTAGCATGTTATCGAATTACAACTATTTTCGTCGTTGTCTTCTTCTTGTAGTTCCGCTTCTTCAAAGGTGTTCGGAATTAACTTGGCTCGGGTTTCAGGGAGGAAAGCAGCAAAAACACTGCTCAATAATCCCACAATACCAAAGGCAAGAAATGGGTCATTCGATCCAGAAAACACCTTCAAATGAAAAAGTAATCACAAAACGATAACAAGAGAGCTACGCCCAAATATATGGACACGTCTGTTCGCAGTACAGTACGGTTTCCGTACCGTTAGATCACAGTCTACAAATATATTCACACCAAGCGAAGCAGTAAAGTAGGACACAAAATGGCGTCCAATGCCCGCAGAACATTCGGTGACGTCATAGCAAACAAAAACAAACCTCACAGAGCTAACAGAAATATTTGAAATAAATAAAAGTAATAGCCTTCTGGAGAAAAATTCCATCTTTAACCACTAAAAATTTCAAAGTAATTGGTCCAGTGATCAAAGAGAAAAGCGGTTTTTTAATATTTCCACTAGGTGTCCAAAAAGTGTCTAATAACAACAAGAACAACATAACAACAAAACGATCGTTATGTCCACTAAACGTGTCCAATAATAACGACAACGATATATTTGTTCCGTTACCTTTCAGATGCTCCACAATAGTACTTCTCATAAAAAATATCGCAAGATTTGCTAAAAATGGAGCAATTACACCACCAACTCTTGCCCAGAACGACATTGAGCCCAGTCCAACGTTTCTCACAACTGTTGGAAAGAGTTCTGCAGTATATACGTAAATAAGATCAAAAGCTCCGCAGATTCCCAGTTTTCCGAAAACCAAAAGTGTCAATTTGTAGTTTGAGCGATCTGAATGAAAAGCGGTAATTTAATCTTTCTGTTTATCTACATTTATTTCCAGATTTACATTTTAGTAAAGTAATATTATTGTTTTTACCAAAAAAATCTTGGTCGGGTTTGTTGTCGACTGAAACGGGATGGTTTATGAAGGCTGAAGCTCTATGAAAGATCAAAAAAATTTTACGATGTCTAACGAGAAATAAAAAAATTCATTCAATCGGCTATAGCTAATTGCAGTTAAACAGATTATCTTCCAGTTACAGCAATTTATAATACGTATGTATTATAGTCATTTGAGACAAAATTTACACTATATAATTAAAATACATTTGATCAATTAAAACTGGATTTAACATGGAAGAGCAGTTAATTAAATTGCTCCAACCAGGCCCCGCTTTATGTATTATGTACTTTACTTTCGTCCGAATCTTTAAATGTATATTTTCATGACAGACTATTTGGCCTGAAATTCTGTTTATGTTATAGAATTTCGTAAACAGCACTTTATTGTGGGTCCGCAAGCATCATTTCGACTTAACGAAAACTGTTCTGTTCAGTAGGCATCCAAGTAATTACATTAAAAAACATATTTTCAAATTTGTAAGGTTGCTATTCTCAGGTAAATATTTGAAATTACCTTGGCCGAAGGAAACGATGTACATGACGAACATACACAGTGCAGCTAAACCCATGAAGCAGACCAGCGTTCGTCTTCTACCAGCCCTGTATTGAGTAAATCGATTAAAACTATATATATATATATGGGGATAAGAATTGAACAAATACAATCAACTGAGTATACTTAGCAACACCTCTTCAATTTCTTGCGTTATATACTAATAATATAGAATTTGCTGCTTATTTTCTATGGATGTGGCCATTTTTTATGGAGTCAAATATATCAGTATATAAATATAATCCCGCGGCCGGTTTATAATTTCACCACGATGCCTTTACTCATTTTCATATGATCTGTTCGTTCATTCACTTTCAACGATTCTCGCTTTATTTTGCGGTTATTTTGTAGGTTAATTTTTACCAGTAGAACGAATAGATGTTTTTTTTTGGTGGACTCATTCCAGTTATCAGCCTGTCAGTCCCAGATTTTGACTACGTGATTTTTATGAAAGTTCAAAACAAATGGTGAGTTCGAGATTTTTTCCTGTTATGGTATTGGCTTACCATCTTCTCTCCATAAGATAAATCGTAAAGAGTATTGAAGGAAGCTGACTCAATCCCGATATTAACTATGCAACATAAAAATTTGAACTAAAAGATCCAGAACCAAGTGTTATGCCGTAAAATACAAAACTTGCGGTGAACCTGAAAATACAACGTGATTTGAGTCAAGATAAACAAACCTAACCGGATATACAATGAAGACGGATTTCACACATGGCTATTTTTTTATATAAATACTCGAACAATATTTGTCCAATCTATTTCATTTCGGTATAACTCTCATTTAGATTGGTCGTATAGATACACATTACGGATGTTATTATGTCAATTTTAGCTATGCAAAATTATACATACCATTGTAAACTTAAAATGGCTGCTCTGTATCGCAATACAGGTTTTCTTACCAAATCTATAATTGAGCCTTCCTCGTCTCTTGAGGCATCTTGCTCTTGTTGTGCATATTCATAATTTTGTTGTAGCATTAGACGATCTAGTGAAATATAACCTTTAAAGTTTAGTAGGAACTTTTAAGTTTCGTAGGAACAAGTTACACAACTTTAGCTTCCAAGAACAACTTCGTTGTGTCATATCATTTTCTCAGAAATTTTAAACACATCCCATCCGCACGACGTACATAATTACCCGTATAGAGTTAATTAATAAGAGTTTCTGTTCATGGCGTGAATCACGAGGTCACGTTTTCAATGTTAATTCGTTATTTGATCAACGTACATATATACCGTTCAATAGATTTTCAATGTGAGCCGATTCTAGTTTTAAGAAGTTTTAAAATTGTATTCTGTATATCGTGAAAAACTACGAATGAAATCAAATAGAGGTTTTAACGTCTATTCATTCGCGTGGGTGTTGAGAGGTAAAGCGTGGGCTTAAGATTACGAGTCAGAGTAGGTCAACGACACTCTGGTCAGTCAATCCTGGGGATTCTGTTTAATCCCTACATTTGCAACTGTTCAGCAATTCTGTCCTATGATGTAAATGTTTCTTTTGGGAAGTTAAAAATATAATATCTTGACATTCATTCAAGTGTTCATCTAGATCTGACTTCATCCAGGAACGGTATTTAAAACGAGTTTAAAATAATTCCATTTCGTGCCTTCATTGACGTTTTCATCTCTATTGATGTCGACATTGGCAAGATAGCTGCTCTAAAATCTTCTGGAGCTGGTTAGAAGATTCTGTGTTTGTGAATTTCATTTGTGAGAATGTTTTAAAAAAAACGTATATCTAGAATTATTTAATCCGCGTTTGATATATACGTACTTTCATTTTGATGTCCCTCATCTTGGCGTTCTTTCGCGTTCCCCGGCAGAAGAGCATATTTTTAATATATTAATAATAATTATCAAGCGTTATTGAAATATTAGAATCATATTATAGGAGAATTTACGTATCAGCAATTACACATTATCGTAAGCAAATATCTTTGAGTGATATTCAAATTTGCGGGCATCCAAAATATTTGTTCATAATCACATATATATATATATAATATAAAATACCTGTGTGGGGCGATCCATTCCACCTTGATAGTTTTTGCATCACTTCTTCTGCGCTGTCTGGTTTACCGCGAGACAACAGCCAACGCGGCGACTCTGGGACAATGCTGAAAGGTGTTAAGCTAAATTTCTGCATCAATTTCATGTAATATGCACTTAAACTTTACTAATGTATGGACTAGCAGTATTGAAAATATTGGCATTTCGACAGAACTAGCACGGGATATATAAATATTTCACAATGCTATATCCAATTCACCATCGTTAAATAATACAAAAAATTAAACATCCTCGATATGAAAGCTTGAGATCCATTCGCTTTCCCTCGGACTTTGCCATATTTTATCAATATTGAGAAAATGCGATTTATATCTTCAAATATATTCACTAACGTATTTTTTCACTTACTATAAAAAAACAAATCCAAGAATTCCAGGTATAGTTGTAATAAAATACATTTGTCTCCAACTAGGATAAAGATAGGCAACCCATAGAAACGCTAACATATTTGCGGTGAATCCTATTGCACCGAGAGCACCTGAAAATAGATTCATTCAGTCCTATAGCTGTTGTCGAGCTTATTGGTTTTCGCAATTAATATTTATTCATTTTGGATTAAAATCATATGAAAGTCATATAAGCAATTCCTGTTGTACCAGTAAATGGAATTGGAGTCATTTGTACTCACCGTTCAGGACCCAAAGCTTCGATCCCGTAGTTTCTTGTATAAGTATAGTTGTCACAACACTTAAACCGCCAACAAGGAAGCCTGATATAGCTCTACATACTGCAAATTGTTGCCAATTTTGACAAAGTCCAGTGATAACTTGAAATATCAGAACTAATATGTATCCTGAAAATATATTTCAAATGCTCTTTTTAATTACTTTAAAATCGCAGAAGTCGCTAATAAATTTTCTCACCTATAACCGAAATTTTCTTTCTTCCATAGCGATCGGATAATTGTCCAAAAACGATAGTCCCAGGCATAAAACCTACCTAAAAAATTGATTGAAGGAAGCCTGGTATCCAACTGCGATCTTCAGTTAAATCCCACTAAAGTATTTTTGCAATAAAGAAAGCATAACGACTAACTATAGTGATTTCGAATATTAGTTGAAAATCAAATTTTACATAACATGATCCCAAAATACGTGAATTACTAAATCAATGTATATAAAAAAAAACGGGAAATCCCTAGATTGTTCACTTAATAAAATGAAACTACGTTACCTGGGACACAATGGTTTCTGCGCCCTGAGCGTGTGGATTGTCATCAAAGGCTGTCGACGGCGCAGCAGAAAACACCAATAAAATCACATCAGGGGATTTCGACAACTAAATAATAAAAAATAATTATACTTTGTCAGATTTTTGTTTAAAATATTCATTACTATGCGATTTTGTATTGTTTAGTATATATACGATTCTATATTTTTGCCAATACTTGCTACTAATTATGCAATGCTTTGTTAGATTTAAGTTCTTGAAGTCTCAATTGAAAATCCTACAGCTATTCGCAAATGACTATATTTTTCTTACCGAAAAAAGGAAAGCCAACGAAGAGAGAAAAATATACGCTCGATTGGAGACCGACCCCACTTCATTATTAAGAGTTCCATCAATATTATTCATCAAATATATATATTAGTATTTATAGTATCAATTTTATCACTCTTAACTGCCTTTATGTCTGCATATACATGGCAAGGTTTCAGCACCAGAGTTTGAAATTAAACCTGAAGGTAAATAAAAATAACATTTATAGTATAGTGCAATTTTGTACTTCTGCATACTATTTCAACATATCTATAATGATATTTTTGCTATCTTAGCTGGTATGAAAAATTAACCAACAATATGCTGCATGGCATGTCACATCTCTGTCTAAGCAAGTCGTTGGTATTAAAAAGTTTTATTGGTAGGGATGGCCAGTACTGAATAATCTACTATCACGAATACTCACTTCTCGAAATAATGTATTGTGTGGTTTCATAAAAATATGAACAATGGAATTCCCAACAGATCGACATCTCTATCCCAAAATGGTATACAGTGGCAATTTTCACCTCTTCTTTCTTTCTATTCATGAAAACGGAGTGGTGGAAAGATTGGTTCTTTGAGCTATGTTTAATGGCCAGTCTCTCAATGAAAACTTATTACGGTCTCTTCAAACAGCAGTGGAAGGAATTCTCAACGATAAACCACTCACACCGATAAGTGACGATCCGACAGACTTGAATGCCCTCACTCCCAGCTCAAATTTGATAAATAGATTAGAACAGTAATTGCCACCTGATTTGTTCTCTCGAACAAATGAATACGGAAGAGGACACAGACATGTTCAGCGATTACTTGATTTATTTTGGCAGCGCTTGACAAAAAATATCTTCCCGAATTACAGTGACGACAGAAGTGCCTCAATGTTCAACGCAACTTCCAAGTTGGAGAACTTGTGACCCTGATGATCAACAAGTTGTCAAAAAAGTGAAAGTGCGCATATCCAATTCTGATTATGTGCGAAGCTCTGTCTACTTGAAGCTCTTTGAGTACATTCACGCATAAAATAAACACTCATTGCACAATGCGGATCCAGGAATCTGCTTTGCAATTGTATATATATATATTTTATTATTGATGAGTTTTCCTATTTCGGATTCGACGTCATCATAAGATGTGTTTAGGGCTGATAAAAAAGTTTCTTTGAACACAAGTGTACGGGATTGTTGGTGTACAGATTGCAGTATTGTTCAGTTGTTAGTTGTTGGTGCATAGATTGAAGACATTAATTTGGGCACCAAGGGACAGGACACGACTTTAGTTACCTTGTAACTCGGAGTCGTAGTGGGAAAACTTAGTTTACAGTACTTATCCCACATGCACAACTTTTACATTTGCTAAATTTCTGATGAATGGGCTAGTATGTAAGGTAGGTTTGAAGATCACAGAGCCAGTATATAACAAGTCAAACTTATATATTTTATTATCCACATATTATCCTCAGAAAATTTTTAATTCGCATTCCTGAATGCCTGTACAATTAGAGTTTTTCACAGTATAAAAAATAAGTAGCAGGGAGATATGATTGACAATTTTTCAAATACATGATATGTGGCTCAAAGTAATTACATTTAATTCAAAATCAACTCCGTGATGCATATATAGACGTTGTGAAATTATTACTCGTCTTAGTGATTGGGATGGAGCGAGATTCGAATCTAAAGATTTTCGCGAATCGTATTGAAAATCTATTTCTATACATGTTTTACCGAAGCAATATTCATTTGTGTTCCGACTAATTGCAGTATCCGTTACATACTATCTACCTCAAGATGGTCCAAGGTTGAAGGTAGTCGGGCCGCAAAAACTTCTGGCGATGTAGCAGAAAACTGGGCTGAGCCGCAGTAGCAGAAAACCAGCAGAAAGTGGTGAAAACATCGCGAGTTTACCATTTGCTTCTTGAGAAATACCGTGGTAATTTTGGTAACTTTTCTCAGAGATGGTTTTGTGATGTCGCTCAAAAATATATTCTTCCGTGGTAGATATTACCTAGAAACACACCAGACACTGTGATTGAACGTTGTTGTGAGAAAGAAAATATGTTTCCTTTTCTTTGGCCTATTTTTTACAGTTATTGTATGAAGAATTCATATATTTGACTAATTTCACTACTTTTAGAGTGACCAGGTCTGGTGGTATTGTCCTTAAACAACCGAAATTACGTCTAGGTTGGGACTCTTGACCCAGCTACATACTAGATCGCTTGGGGCTCAAGTCTGCTCTGTTGTTCATCACTGCTGTTACATGGCCAATGCTTGAAAATAAAGAAGTGTTTTAACTAAAATAAAGGCACAAAACTCACAAATTAAAAAAATGTACGAAATTTAGATGAAAGCGCGACTCATCTCATCGGCTTGGTCCTGTCTGCACAAGACAATCATTTCTCTTCGTACCGATCACGGGAAGTCATTTCCATATTTGCACAGTCTTGACGTTTATGGATACAACATTGAAATTCCGCGATTAACAAACATCAATCCGGACATCGGGATAAGGAAAAAGGTCAATCCCAGTTGGAATAGTTTAAAAATAACTCAAAAATATTCTGCCAACAAAAACACATATCTACCAATGGTATAGTACACGCTAAAATTGTTCTGCGGGGCGCAAGGAATGTGTGCTCGGGCCGCGGGTTGGACCACCCTGATCTACCCTATCAAGCTCGGCACAACCAGTACCTATTCATAATTATGTATAACTGCTATCCTAAAACTTCCTACTAACATACATTCTTAAATCATCATAGGTTGTTACTGCTCCATCCAAATGTTGGCCAGGGTAATTTGACGTTTTTACGTAAACTACAAAGGCGCATCTGACGCACTACACAATGGTATGTTGTGAGTTTGTTGATTAATTAAGTTAATTGATAAATTGGAAGCGCAATGTTTGGATGTCTTGTCTCAGTCTAGGCCAATATTCGGTGTGAATCAGTGTTTACAGGTTCTGTATTGTTGATAGTACTCGTTATGTATCTGTTGGAAATAACTATTTGTAAATTTACAAATTCTTTAAGAAGTGAGGTTCTCAAGTGTAATACAAATATAATTTAGGGCAGTCAAATGAGCACAGTAACTACTGCTTTAATATTTTAGTTATAAAGCTTGGATTTTATTTACTTCAGATCATATTTCGTCCGATTGTTTTGCTTGTGGAGTCAAAACATTAGGTATGTATATACTGTTGGATTTTGTATGTTTTTAATCTATATCGTTCTGATTGATTTGAAATATAGATAGTTGTGATATTATAATACTGCAAAATTGGGTTGCCTTGCCGTATGAAATATTTAGTTTATGTTCATTGTTTCAGCAGATGCCATGTTCCTGATTCTATTCCAAGTTCCATCGTGTTGACTGTTTTGAACAAACTACACAGATTCCTAGTTGAATTTCATTAGGACAGCACTTAACACTAGTAACTGGTTCAGAAACAAATCGTTTAGTTCGTGACAGGACTTGTTTATTAGGGGCGCGTTGTCGAAGATCTCCAACCACTAATACTCAACTACGAATGTAAACTTTCCCTTTTCTTCTAAATAGTCAAAAACATTCGAAGAATATCCTATCGTCAAAACCGGAAAAATGAGCATGTATTCAAGTATTCAAAATGAAACGAAACATTGCTAATGTTTCTAGAGAAGGATCAAAACCTACTTTCATCACCCTTTCGAAAGTTACAAAATCATCTACACAGAAAGCTAGACTCACATCTTCCATTAAACTTTCGATTTCTGGTTTTCTTCTCTCTGAGGATATTTGAGTATTGAGTCAATTTCTCATGCTTAATTTTTTTAAATTTATTGCGGAACTGCGCGTTCTGTTTGACAAATTCGAAAACTACTGTGCGATCATTGTCGACGAAACGCCAGGGAAATTATAGAAATGAATTTGTAATCCCCATCTCCAAATAAACATTATTTTGATTATTATCTTCCGTGTCGGCTTTGATCTTTCTTATCGTCACTTTAAAATGAAAAAGTGAAAAATATCTTTGCTACTGGTCTCGGGATTCGTTGTATTTTTCTGTCGCATCCATGCTTTTGCATTAAATGTAACTCATGAAATGTCGTCACTGTGGATCGGTAAAAATTTCTGATATGATTGACTAAATGTTACCTCATTAAAAACTTGTATCAATGTTTCCCATCTTACAAAACTTCCAACTGAATAATTGAAAATCATGCGACATTGGGGGAACATTATGCTCATCGAGGAATTGAAACAATATCATATCCACTAGAAATAAATAAAAATATTATAACGTAAATATAACACTCAATTCTGACGTCATTGTCCGTTAGCCAGGAGTGTATGCTGATTCTCGTGTCTCGTGCGCTGTGCTGTGTAATCGTTTAATTCAGCGACACGCAAATGACGTGTCTTGTCCCAGGCACGTGTTGTGTTACCAGATATTAGAACAGTAAACTGTCACTCTAATATTCGATACGATATTCGAATATTTTTCCCAACCCAATCTAAACTAAAACTTATAACCACGCGGACTGCTGACGAAGCCACCCCCATGAATATTCACAGAAAGTCATAAATGAGGCAGAATCCTGACGCGGGTCGAGTAGGGTCAAAAACTAGTGCCCGAATTTTTTTTCCCAAGTCCGGCTCTTTTTCCGCAACTCAATATCGAGTCATCCAAGGTATTGTCGTTGTACTCTTTTGTCTTCTTTTCCAAAACTAATTGCAAATAGCTTCGGTTTGCTTCGCTCAGTCAATCGCAAAAAAGCTGGTTCAACTTGACATCTGTCAGAATTCTATAAAAACTTAGGAATATCCATTCTTCTAGTGCAGTAATCAGTGGGATTTTACGCGGAATCAGCGTTAAGTTGAACGACTGTGGCAATTCCTCTTGGAATGCTTTGATATTATTTGACAGAATATGCCAAATTTGTACAGGAAATATTTACATTGAACATCTTTGAATTGACGAGGAATCGAAATATTTTGAAAATTTATAGAATCACTCCACTTTGATCAAGACTTCAGTCTCCGATTGATGAATTCTTCATCCCAAGCATCAGATATTGAACTTACAACAGTAGGGGCTTTTCTATTTGTGACTAAACCTGTGAACTCCTGGTGTTCAAGTATGAAGCAATCCTACTTGCTTCCACAGTTCAAGCCCAAGCACTTTTCGCAGTAAATCCCTCGATATCTAAATCAATACTTGTGGCGACACAATGAACGTATATCTTACGTGAAAACTGATTTAGAATTCGAAACCCAGCACCGAGACACGAATATTTATTAAATCTTTATTATTTAAGTCGTTTTGTAAGACTTTAGAAACTTATACGAGCTGCGTGTTCGTTTAGTGCAGTGTTTCCCAACCCGAGTCCGCGGTCTCAAATGAGTACGCGGAGCGTTCGAATGAGTCCGCAACGAGTCGGAAATGTTTTGCGAAACTTAACCATCAGCCAAGTTACGATTCCTGTTAGAATTTACATAAAACATAAAAAGCAAGTTTATTCACTTAACATAAATCAAGTCCATAATTACTGGACCATATACTGGACTTATATTCGAATATTCAACTATTAGAATAGCAATTTACTATTCGAAAATTTGGTAACAGGTGACGCGACAGGTCACTTGCGCGTCGCTTAATCAAACGATTGGATTTCACAATTTACCGTACTTGCGGACGAAAACACGAGTCGGCACAAGCGTGGATAAATATCTAAGTGGTATTCCTCGCGAGCTCGAACAACGAGGTATAATTTTTTTTCTGGTAGGTGTCAATGGCGGCAACCTAAATTTTTCTAAATTGAAAAGCGGCAATACAAATTACTCAAAATAAAAACGGAAATCACCATAAGTTATGTTTTATGATGATCCTCGGTCGATTAAAAACGCTTGCAAATCGCTAATTTGCGGGGGCTATCGTAGTATACTTACCAGGGCATTTTACCTTAGGATTCTTTGCTTTACTGCCTTCGCATTGGTACGTACAGTACTGGAGCGCCATAAGTATTGTACGAACAGCTCAGGATTGTAGAATTCACAAAAATACTAATTAAAACAAAATACGAGAATATCGGTCAGAGACCGAAGACTTATCGATCGAAAGTTAGGGGATTCCCCAAAACAGCGCTCTTACTTCATAGTGACACCTTGTGTCCCATCACTAATTAATTAATACCTCGCTAATTATACGACATAATTCATCCAAAATCAATGGGCTTCTGGTACGACATATAATGAATGCACATGCAAAATCTTGAGCAGATTCAATCTCGCTTTCCTGAGATATCGCGTGCATCTAACAGACAAATACCTATTAACATACTTACCGATTAAAATCGATAAGTAATAATCGGGCACTTTACCACGCATATTTGTGTCCATGGATCGTCATGATATTTTCTGAGTAGTATTTCTTTTATTTCGTCAACACAACCGCAGATTAAAATGACACAACTAATAAATTGATATTAAAGCAAGGCGATAAATCTTTTTTTTACTTGGTTTACTAATATACTTTAATAATATTTTAAATAAGTATTAAATCAAGTTGTACTCTCTGGATATTTATAGCAGATAGTAGGATTTTTCTAACAGCGATAAAAAATTCGCAAGATCGCAAAAAATATGTATCAAAACTAAATACAATAATATCGGTCAGAGACCGAAGACTTATCGATCGAAAAATAGGGGATCCCCAAAACAGCGCTCTTACTCCATAGTGACACCTTGTGTTCCATCACTAATTAATTAATACTTCGCTGATTATACGACATAATTCGCCCAAAATTAAAAGGCTTTTGGTCCGAGATATGATGAGTGTACGCCGTGCATACAGATTCGCTGGACCAACTTCCCCCGATTTGTTTTTGTAACATGGTATAATGTTCACTTAAATCACAATGCATCAAGTTTAAAATTTTTTATTGTCAATACTTGTACGCATATTTCCGATCAAGTCCAACCAAGAGAAGTTTCAATTCCTATTGGTTCATGTTGTCGACCCACTCCACGCAAAAGCTGGAAGTGCGCTATGAGATTATCTGTCGCAATTACAATCCTAGCTTGATTTGCTTCAATATTGGCCAAAGAAATACCCTGCAAGTGAGGTATATATTGATCTCTTTATTCTAGCTGAATGTGGTATGCGTGACCTGATCGCAAACACGTTGTTTAACGTCAATATTGGAATTGTCTATGAGGAATAAAATGTTCGCCAATCTGATCTCCGAAGGTCTGTTATAGGATTTACATATTTATCCCCGGGGGAGGAAAGTTGACAAGACGGCTTAACCATATGGCGAACCACGGCCTCTCGTCCGGTTACCATTCCATGTCGGGTATGGGATTAGTTAGTTACGGTATTTGTTTTCGGTAGCATGGATTTGATGGTAGAGGAAGTCGCGATGAGTCCAGCAATCCTCTTGCACACAATTATCCCCGCATGGGATTCGAACCTGCGAATCCCGCAGAGTAATCAGAGATGTGGTGGCGAGCGTATGATGATCCACAACGCCGCGCCATATTATTATATTTGAGTTGAAAAATTGAGGGCCGCGCTCGTACTGCTTAAAATCATAGCAATAGCGAAATCAGCCATGACATGACCTTTGAAATGCAGTTTGATCTAATTTTCGTATTCTTCTGTTTCTTTCGTGTTATTATTAAAATTGCTATCGTAGTCCGCCTGTACGTTTTATTTGATGATACAGGTCTGCTTGTGTGGGAAGGCTGGGCAACTGCTCTTGGTTATTGACCCATTTCCTTAAATATTCGTTTGTTTTGGTTGGCCGTTGGCGCTTGTTAGCAGTTTGAAGAATAAAACTTGTATATAAAATAAAAATAAATTGAAGAATAAAACTTGTATATAGAATAAAAAAAAAAATAAAAGTTAGTCGTGCCGTTTTTTTCAATTTCGAAAAACAAAAATAAGAAAAAACACGATAAACAATAATTTATTCACGACGATACACAATAACTATATTCAATTAGTGTAGAGGACATAGTCAATGTTAGCATGTTATCGAATTACAACTATTTTCGTCGTTGTCTTCTTCTTGTAGTTCCGCTTCTTCAAAGGTGTTCGGAATTAACTTGGCTCGGGTTTCAGGGAGGAAAGCAGCAAAAACACTGCTCAATAATCCCACAATACCAAAGGCAAGAAATGGGTCATTCGATCCAGAAAACACCTTCAAATGAAAAAGTAATCACAAAACGATAACAAGAGAGCTACGCCTAAATATATGGACACGTCTGTTCGCAGTACAGTACGGTTTCCGTACCGTCAGATCACAGTCTACAAATATATTCACACCAAGCGAAGCAGTACAGTAGGACACAAAATGGCGTCCAATGCCCGCAGAACATTCGGTGACGTCATAGCAAACAAAAACAAATCTCACAGAGCTAACAGAAATATTTGAAATAAATAAAAGTAATAGCCTTCTGGAGAAAAATTCCATCTTTAACCACTAAAAATTTCAAAGCAATTGGTCCAGTGATCAAAGAGAAAAGCGGTTTTTTAATATTTCCACTAGGTGTCCAAAAAGTGTCAAATAACAACAAGAACAAGAACAACATAACGATCGTTATGTCCACTAAACGTGTCCAATAATAACGACAACGATATATTTGTTCCGTTACCTTTCAGATGCTGCACAATAGTACTTCTCATAAAAATCTTACCGCAAGATTTGCTAAAAATGGAGCAATTACACCACCAACTCTTGCCCAGAACGACATTGAGCCCAGTCCAACGTTTCTCACAACTGTTGGAAAGAGTTCTGCAGTATATACGTAAATAAGATCAAAAGCTCCGCAGATTCCCAGTTTTCCGAAAACCAAAAGTGTCAATTCGTAGTTTGAGCGATCTGAATGAAAAACGGTAATTTAATCTTTCTGTTTATCTACATTTATTTCCAGATTTACATTTTAGTAAAGTAATATTATTGTTTTTACCAAAAAAATCTTGGTCGGGTTTGTTGTCGACTGAAACGGGATGGTTTATGAAGGCTGAAGCTCTATGAAAGATCAAAAAATTTTTACGTCTAACGAGAAATAAAAAAATTCATTCAATCGGCTATAGCTAATTCCAGTTAAACAGATTATTTTCCGGTTACAGCAATTTATAATACGTATGTATTATGGTCATTTGAGACAAAATTTACACTATATAATTAAAATACATTTGATCAATTAAAATTGGATTTAACATGGAAGAGCAGTTAATTAAATTGCTCCAACCAGGCCCCGCTTTATGTATTATGTACTTTACTTTCGTCCGAATCTTTAAATGTATTATCATGACAGAATATTTGGCCTGAAATTCTGTTTATGTTATAGAATTTCGTAAACAGCACTTTATTGTGGGTCCGCAAGCATCATTTCGACTTAACGAAAACTGTTCTGTTCAGTAGGCATCCAAGTAATTACATTAAAAAACATATTTTCAAATTTGTAAGGTTGCTATTCTCAGGTAAATATTTGAAATTACCTTGGCCGAAGGAAACGATGTACATGACGAACATACACAGTGCAGCTAAACCCATGAAGCAGACCAGCGTTCGTCTTCTACCAGCCCTGTATTGAGTAAATCGATTAAAACTATATATATATATATGGGGATAAGAATTGAACAAATACAATCAACTGAGTATACTTAGCAACACCTCTTCAATTTCTTGCGTTATATACTAATAATATAGCATTTGCTGCTTATTTTCTATGGATGTGGCCATTTTTTATGGAGTCAAATATATCAGTATATAAATATAATCCCGCGGCCGGTTTATAATTTCACCACGATGCCTTTACTCATTTTCAAGGTCATATGATCTGTTCGTTCATTCACTTTCAACGATTCTCGCTTTATTTTGCGGTTATTTTGTAGGTTAATTTTTACCAGTAGAACGAATAGATGTTTTTTTTTTGTGGACTCATTCAAGTTATCAGCCTGTCAGTCCCAGATATTGACTACGTGATTTTTATGAAAGTTCAAAACAAATGGTGAGTTCGAGATTTTTTCCTGTTATGGTATTGGCTTACCATCTTCTCTCCATAAGATAAATCGTAAAGGGTATTGATGGAAGCTGACTCAATCCCGATATTAAATATGCAACATAAAAATTTGAACTAAAAGATCCAGAACCAAGTGTTATGCCGTAAAATACAAAACTTGCGGTGAACCTGAAAATACAACGTGATTTGAGTCAAGATAGACAAACCTAACCGGATATACAATGAAGACGGATTTCACACATGGCTATTTTTTTATATAAATACTCGAACAATATTTGTCCAATCTATTTCATTTCGGTATAACTCTCATTTAGATTGGTCGTATAGATACACCTTACGGATGTTATTATGTCAAGTTTAGCTATGCAAAATTATACATACCATTGTAAACTTAAAATGGCTGCTCTGTATCGCAATACAGGTTTTCTTATCAAATCTATAATTGAGCCTTCCTCGTCTCTTGAGGCATCTTGCTCTTGTTGTGCATATTCATAATTTTGTTGTAGCATTAGACGATCTAGTGAAATATAACCTTTAAAGTTTAGTAGGAACTTTTAAGTTTCGTAGGAACAAGTTACACAACTTTAGCTTCCAAGAACAACTTCGTTGTGTCATATCATTTTCTCAGAAATTTTAAACACATCCCATCCGCACGACGTACATAATTACCCGTATAGAGTTAATTAATAAGAGTTTCTGTTCATGGCGTGAATCACGAGGTCACGTTTTCAATGTTAATTCGTTATTTGATCAACGTACATATATACCGTTCAATAGATTTTCAATGTGAGCCGATTCTAGTTTTAAGAAGTTTTAAAATTGTATTCTGTATATCGTGAAAAACTACGAATGAAATCAAATAGAGGTTTTAACGTCTATTCATTCGCGTGGGTGTTGAGAGGTAAAGCGTGGGCTTAAGATTACGAGTCAGAGTAGGTCAACGACACTCTGGTCAGTCAATCCTGGGGATTCTGTTTAATCCCTACATTTGCAACTGTTCAGCAATTCTGTCCTATGATGTAAATGTTTCTTTTGGGAAGTTAAAAATATAATATCTTGACATTCATTCAAGTGTTCATCTAGATCTGACTTCATCCAGGAACGGTATTTAAAACGAGTTTAAAATAATTCCATCTCGTGCCTTCATTGACGTTTTCATCTCTATTGATGTCGACATTGGCAAGATAGCTGTTCTAAAATCTTCTGGAGCTGGTTAGAAGATTCTGTGTTTGTGAATTTCATTTGTGAGAATGTTTTAAAAAAAACGTATATCTAGAATTATTTAATCCGCGTTTGATATATACGTACTTTCATTTTGATGTCCCTCATCTTGGCGTTCTTTCGCGTTCCCCGGCAGAAGAGCATATTCTTAATATATTAATAATAATTATCAAGCGTTATTGAAATATTAGAATCATATTATAGGAGAATTTACGTATCAGCAATTACACATGTAATTTACTTTTTGTTTTTCGTAAGCAAATATCTTTGAGTGATATTCAAATTTGCGGGCATCCAAAATATTTGTTCATAATCACATATATATATATATATATAATATAAAATACCTGTGTGGGGCGATCCATTCCACCTTGATAGTTTTTGCATCACTTCTTCTGCGCTGTCTGGTTTACCGCGAGACAACAGCCAACGCGGCGACTCTGGGACAATGCTGAAAGGTGTTAAGCTAAATTTCTGCATCAATTTCATGTAATATGCACTTAAACTTTACTAATGTATGGACTAGCAGTATTGAAAATATTGGCATTTCGACAGAACTAGCACGGGATATATAAATATTTCACAATGCTATATCCAATTCACCATCGTTAAATAATACAAAAAATTAAACATCCTCGATATGAAAGCTTGAGATCCATTCGCTTTCCCTCGGACTTTGCCATATTTTATCAATATTGAGAAAATGCGATTTATATCTTCAAATATATTCACTAACGTATTTTTTCACTTACTATAAAAAAACAAATCCAAGAATTCCAGGTATAGTTGTAATAAAATACATTTGTCTCCAACTAGGATAAAGATAGGCAACCCATAGAAACGCTAACATATTTGCGGTGAATCCTATTGCACCGAGAGCACCTGAAAATAGATTCATTCAGTCATATAGCTGTTGTCGAGCTTATGGGTTTTTGCAATTATTATTTATTCATTTTGGATTAAAATCATATGAAAGTCATATAAGCAATTCCTGTTGTACCAGTAAATGGAATTGGAGTCATTTGTACTCACCGTTCAGGACCCAAAGCTTCGATCCCGTAGTTTCTTGTATAAGTATAGTTGTCACAACACTTAAACCGCCAACAAGGAAGCCTGATATAGCTCTACATACTGCAAATTGTTGCCAATTTTGACAAAATCCAGTGATAACTTGAAATATCAGAACTAATATGTATCCTGAAAATATATTTCAAATGCTCTTTTTAATTACTTTAAAATCGCAGAAGTCGCAAATAAATTTTCTCACCTATAACCGAAATTTTCTTTCTTCCATAGCGATCGGATAATTGTCCAAAAACGATAGTCCCAGGCATAAAACCTACGTAAAAAATTGATTGAAGGAAGCCTGGTATCCAACTGCGATCTTCAGTTAAATCCCACTAAAGTATTTTTGCAATAAAGAAAGCATAACGACTAACTATAGTGATTTCGAATATTAGTTGAAAATCAAATTTTACATAACATGATCCCAAAATACGTGAATTACTAAATCAATGTATATAAAAAAAAACGGGAAATCCCTAGATTGTTCACTTAATAAAATGAAACTACGTTACCTGGGACACAATGGTTTCTGCGCCCTGAGCGTGTGGATTGTCATCAAAGGCTGTCGACGGCGCAGCAGAAAACACCAATAAAATCACATCAGGGGGTTTCGACAACTAAATAATAAAAAATAATTATACTTTGTCAGATTTTTGTTTAAAATATTCATTACTATGCGATTTTGTATTGTTTAGTATATATACGATTCTATATTTTTGCCAATACTTGCTACTAATTATGCAATGCTTTGTTAGATTTAAGTTATTGAAGTCTCAATTGAAAATCCTACAGCTATTCGCAAATGACTATATTTTTCTTACCGAAAAAAGGAAAGCCAACGAAGAGAGAAAAATATACGCTCGACTGGAGACCGACCCCACTTCATTATTAAGAGTTCCATCAATATTATTCATCAAATATATATATTAGTATTTATAGTATCAATTTTACCACTCTTAACTGCCTTTATGTCTGCATATACATGGCAAGGTTTCAGCACCAGAGTTTGAAATTAAACCTGAAGGTAAATGAAAATAACATTTATAGTATAGTGCAATTTTGTACTTCTGCATACTATTTCAACATATCTATAATGATATTTTTGCTATCTTAGCTGGTATGAAAAATCTTTTCAACTTCAGTTGCTAATACCTCCACGAATACTCTATCAATTTATCTGATCATTACAATGACAGTGAAACGTTAAGATTTTTGTTCAGCCGCCGCTGGTAAACACCATTTCCCAGAAAACTGGCGGGCCAATCGGGCCGAAACTTGGCATGTAGCGGGAGGTAGTTACCAAACGAACACAGAAAATTTTTGGGAGCGATCGGGCCAAAGGAAGTGGGCCAAAACGGGATTTTAGGGGCCCAAGGCTGCTGATTGGTCAATCGGCTGTCCATCAAGTCACGCAAGAGTGAGTTTGGGGTTTAGAGGCCGTTTAGCTGTGTTTCCGGGGTCAGAAAGCGTTTGCCCGAGTATTGGGAATTTTTCCAAGTATAATTGGGGGTGGGGGCAGTGCCACCACCCCCCCAGTGATGAGAAAACGTGTGGAAAGCCACGCCCACTTATGTAATATGGTTTTTGGGCTATTAGGAGCACTTGGAATTGGTTTTTGGGCAAAGTGATGCTTAAATCCCAAAGGGACTAATATATAGAATATTTCACCACCTTAATCTTGGGACTTCCCCCTCCCAATCGCCCTCCAGTGGCGTAAGAAGGTTGCGCACATAAAAATGAAGCTATCGAGAAATAAAATAGATAGGTATGTTGGGAAAATTTAGTTTAATGCTTTTTTCAAGAAATTTTTTTTCTCTCACTCCCCAGTCATGGTCTAGTGATTTTGGCCTATTGCAGGCCTCTGAAAGGACCTATTAAGAAAGTAAAGGCATGGGCATGTTTAGAAAAATTATTTGAATCTATTTTGAAAGAAATTTTATTTCCTCATCTTCTCGGTCACGCTCCAGTGATTTTACGTTATATCTCGAGAATGGTGGAAGGTAGAGGTGCCATATTTGGGTCATACAAGGTAGTTGAGGTCTAGTTTGTGTCAAAAAAAATTCGTCACGGTTGAGTGATCACGGACCTTAAAATTGGAAAAATTCGACTCCGATTAAGGGTGATCAGTTTATTACAGGGCATTTGAACTTCTTAATAGACTAGAGGGGTCGGGGGCACAGCGCTGGACGAATTTTCGCCATTCGTCCGGCGCAACGACCCGGGTCCTCCAACAAACTTCAAACAAACATCTGCTTCTTAATTTACTAAAAATATTTCAACACATTTCCCCTCGCGGGTAGCGTAGCGACCTCCCCTGGATGGTTAGGCAAGGAAAAGCACTATAGTGCGTCATGCACAGTATAGATCAGAATTCGTTGCACGAAAGACTAGTCCAGAGTATGTTAGGGCAGACCCTACGAGTTACCATTTCCCAGAAAACTGGCGGGCCGATGGGGTTGAAACTTTGCATGTATCGGGGGACACTTACCAAACGAACACAGAAAATTTTTCAGAACGATCGGGCCATAGGAAGTGGGCCAAAACGGTAATTTAGTGGCCCGGAGCTGCTGATTGGTCAATCGGCTGTCCATCAAGTCACGCAAGAGTGGGTTTGGGGTTTAGAGGCCGTTTAGCTCCGTTTCCGGGGCCAGAAAGCGTTTGCCCGAGTATTAGGAATTTATCCAAGTATAATTGGGGGTGGGGGCACCGCCACCGCCCCCTCAATGGTGAGAAAACGTGTGGAAAGCCACGCCCACTTAGGTAATATGGTTTTTGGGCGAATAGGAGCACTTGGAATCGGTTTTCGGGCAAAGCGATGCATAAATATCGAAGGGACTAATTAATAGAATATATCACCACCCGAACTTTGGGGATTCCCCGTCCCCGTAACGGTCCAGTGAGTTCGGAATGTTGCGCTTAAGAATTGAGATATTGAGAAAAAAAAATACATAGGTAGGTTGAGAAAGTTTAGTTTAATACTTTTTTCAAGAAATTTTTTTGCTCCCGTGCCTCCGTCACGGTCTAGTGATTTTGGCCTTTTGCCGGCTTCAGAGAGGTCTTATCAAGAATCTAAAGGCATGGGCATGATCAGAAAAATCATTCCAATCACGTATCAGCAAAAAAAATTTTCTAGTAGCCTTCAGTAACGGTCCAGTGATTTTCTGCCATATCTCGAGAACGGTAATAGACAGGGGTCTCATATTTGGGTCATACAAGGTAGTTGGAGTAAAGTTTATGCCTATAAAATTTCGTCACGGTCGAGTGATCACGGACCTCAAAATTGATAAAAATCGACATCCATCAAGAGTGATCAGTTTATGACGTGTTATTTAACCTACTGAATGAACTAAAGTGGCTGGGGGCTACGCGCCGGACGAATTTCCGCCATTCGTCCGGCGCAACGACCCTGGTGCATCCAACAAACTCATAATGAAACATACGCTCGTTTATACTAAAATATCTCCCTTACATTTCCCCTCGCGGGTAGCGCAGCGACCGTCCCTGGATGGGATCCCGCCGTCTCTTTCAATGCAGCGATAGCTGCCACAAAAACCAGGCACCACGGGCCAGGATGATTAGGTTGTGTATACAGAATAGGGGTACAACAGGGTATGTTACGGAGTTCCGCAAGTGCTAGAGACTCGCCGGTGGTGTCAAAAGATGGGGGACGATCCCAAACTACTAATTAAAATTTTTCAGCACGATCGGGCCAGAGGAAGTTGGTCAAATAGGGCATTTAGTGGCCCAAAATCTAGGATGTGTGACATTGCTATTTCCATGCTGTCAATCAAGTCACGCTAGAGTGATTTTGGGGTTTAGAAGCCGTTTAGCTGCGTTTCCGGGCCGGGAAACGGTTTGCCCGGGTATTGGGAATTTTTCCAAACATGTTTGGGGGTGGGGGAAGTGCCCCCGCCCCCCCAGTGACGAGAAAACGTGTAGAAAGCCACGCCCACTTAGGTAATATGGTTTTTGGGCGATTAGGAGCACTTGGAATCGGTTTTCGGGCAAAGTGATGCATAAATATCGAAGGGACTAATTAATAGAATATATTACCACCCCAACTTTGGGGATTCCCCTACCACGTAACGGTCCAGTGACTTCGGAACGTTGCGCTTGGGAATTGAGATATTGAGAAAAAAAAATACATAGGTAGGTTGAGAAAGTTTAGTTTAATACTTTTTTCAAGGAATTTTTTTGCTCCCGTGCCTCCGTCACGGTCTAGTGATTTTGGCCTTTTGCCGGCTGTTGAGAGTTCCTATCCAGAATCTAAAGGCATGGGCATGATCAGAAAAATTATTCCAATCAGGTATTAGCGGAATTTTTTTTCCCGTAGGCTTCAGTTACGGTCCAGTAATTTTAGGCCATATCTCGAGAACGGTGATAGATAGGGGTCTCGTATTTGGGTTATAGAAGCTAGTTGGAGTGTAGTTTATGCCTATAAAATTTCGTCACGGTCGAGTGATCACGGACCTTAAAATTGATAAAAGTAGACTCCCGGTCATACAAACAGTACTGTTTATGTTAGGGGGGGGTAAATGGCGTCGGTCGGATCATGCCGCGATCCGTCCGACGCAACGGATGGCGGCCAGAGCGTCACGGACATACCCGTCATGGTCCCGAACCAACCATTTGTGCGCCCGCGGCCCCCTCGCGGCTGCCGCAGGCAGACGTCTATTCTGGATGGTCAGGCAACCCGAGAGCACGTAAGTGCGAAAGCACAGTCTGAATCAAAAATCGTTGCACAGAGTGCAAACTGCTGGTATGAAGTATATTCTCAGAGAGGGTGTGATTCTCAGTTTCCCAGGAAACTGCCGGGCCGATCGGGACGAAACTTGGCATGTAGGTCGGGGATAGTGTCGTGATAACCCGGAAAATTTTTCAGAACGATCGGGCCCAAGGAAGTGGGTCAAAACGGGCTTTTAGTGGCCCGAGGCCTCTGATTGGTCAATAAGCTGTCAATCAAGTAACGCTAGAGTGATTTTGGGGTTTAGAAGCCGTTTAGCTCCGTTTTCGGGGCCAAAAAGCGTTTGCCCGAGTATTGGGAATTTATCCAAGTGATGTTGGGGGTGGGGGCACTGCCACCGCCCCCCCAGTGGTGAGAAAACGTATGTAAAGCCACGCCCACTTGAGTAATATGGTTTTAGGGCTGTTAGGAGCACTTGGAATTGGTTTTTGGGCAAAGTGAAGCTTGGATCTCAAAGGGACTAATATATAGAATATTTCACCACCTGAACTTTGGGAATTCCCCCTCCCAATCGCCCTCCAGTGGCGTAAGAAGGTTGCGCACCTGAAAGTGAAGCTATCGAGAAATAGAATAGATAGGTATGTTGGGAAAAATTAGTTTAACACGTTTTTCAAGAAATTATTTTTCTCTTACCCCCCAGTCATGGTCTAGTGATTTTGGCTTATTGCAGGCCTCTGAAAGGACTTATTAAGAAAGTGAAGGCATGGGCATGTTTAGAAAATTTATTCGAATCTATTTTAAAAGAAATTTTATTTCTCCAGCTCTTCAGTCACGCCCCAGTGATTTTACGCTATATCTCGAGAATGGTAGAAGGTAGAGGTGCCATATTTGGGTCATACAAGGTAGTTGAGGTCTAGTTTGTGTCAAAAAAAATTCGTCACGGTTGAGTGATCACGGACCTTAAAATTGGAAAAATTCGACTCCGGTTAGGGGTGATTAGTTTATTACAGGGTATTTGAACTTCTTAACGGACTAGAGGTGTCGGGGGCACAGCGCCGGACGAATTTTCGTCATTCGTCCGGCGCAACGACCCGGGACCTCCAACAAACTTCAAACAAACATATGCTTTTTAATTTACTAAAAATATTTCCATACATTTCCCCTCGCGGGTAGCGTAGCGACCTTCCCCTGGATGGTAAGGCAACCTGAAAGCACGCAAGTGCGAAAGCACAGTCTGAATCAAAAATCGTTGCACAGAGTGCAAACTGCTGGTATGAAGTATATTCTCAGAGAGGGTGTGATTCTCAGTTTCCCAGGAAACTGCCGGGCCGATCGGGACGAAACTTGGCATGTAGGTCGGGGATAGTGTCGTGATAACCCGGAAAATTTTTCAGAACGATCGGGCCAAAGGAAGTGGGTCAAAACGGGCTTTTAGTGGCCCGAGGCTTCTGATTGGTCAATAAGCTGTCAATCAAGTAACGCTAGAGTGATTTTGGGGGTTAGAGGCCGTTTAGCTCCGTTTTCGGGGCCAAAAAGCGTTTGCCCGAGTATTGGGAATTTATCCAAGTGATGTTGGGGGTGGGGGCACTGCCACCGCCCCCCCAGTGGTGAGAAAACGTATGTAAAGCCACGCCCACTTGAGTAATATGGTTTTTGGGCTATTAGGAGCACTTGGAATTGGTTTTTGGGCAAAATGACGCTTAGATCTCAAAGGGACTAATATGTAGAATATTTCACCACCTGAACTTTGGGAATTCCCCCTCCCAATCGCCCTCCAGTGGCGTAAGAAGGTTGCGCACCCGAAAGTGAAGCTATCGAGAAATAGAATGGATAGGTATGTTGGGAAAAATTAGTTTAACGCGTTTTTCAAGAAAATATTTTTCTCTTACCCCCCAGTCATGGTCTAGTGATTTTGGCTTATTGCAGGCCTCTGAAAGGACTTATTAAGAAAGTAAAGGCATGGGCATGTTCAGAAAATTTATTCGAATCTATTTTGAAAGAAATTTTATTTCACCAGCTCCTCAGTCACGCTCCAGTGATTTTACGCTATATCTCGAGAATGGTAGAAGGTAGAGGTGCCATATTTGGGTCATACAAGGTAGTTGAGGTCTAGTTTATGTCAGAAAAAATTCGTCACGGTTGAGTGATCACGAACCTTAAAATTGGAAAAATTCGACTCCTGTTAGGGGTGATTAGTTTATTACAGGGTATTTGAACTTCTTAACGGACTAGAGGTGTCGGGGGCACAGCGCCGGACGAATTTCCGTCATTCGTCCGGCGCAACGACCCGGGACCTCCAACAAACTTCAAACAAACATATGCTTCTTAATTTACTAAAAATATTTCCATACATTTCCCCTCGCGGGTAGCGCAGCGACCTTCCCCTGGATGGTAAGGCAAGTATATAGCAGTTTAGTGCTATAGCACAGTATGGATCAGAATTCGTTGCACGAAAGGACTGGTATAAAGTATATTTGCTAAGGGCCTACGGGTTACCATTTCGAGAAAAACTGGCGGGCCGATTGGGACAAAATTTGGCATGTAGGTCGGGGACAGTGTCGGTATAACGCAGAAAATTTTTGGGAACGATCGGGCCAGAGGAAAAGGGCCAAAACGGGCTTTTAGGGGCTCAAGGCTGTTTATTGGTCAATCAGCTGTCAATCAAGTCACGTTACAGTGATTTTGGTGTTTAGAGGCCGTTTAGCTTCGTTTCCGGGGCCAGAAAGCGTTTGCCCGAGTATTGGGAATTTATACAAGTACTATTGGGGGTGGGGGCACTGCCACCACCCCCCCAGTGGTGAGAAAACGTGTGAAAAGCCACGCCCACTTAAGCAATAGGGTTTTGGGGCGATTAGGAGCACTTGGAATCGGTTTTTGGGCAAATTGATGCATAAATATCGAAGGGACTAATTAATAGAATATATTACCACCCGAACTTTGGGGATTCCCCTTCCCCGTAACGGTCCAGTGAGTTCGGAATGTTGCGCTTAAGATTTGAGATATTGAGAGAAAAAAATACATAGGTAGGTTGAGAAAAATTAGTTTAATACTTTTTTCAAGGAATATTTTTCCTCTCATGCCTCCGTCACGGTCTAGTGATTTTGGCCTTTAGCCGGCTTCAGAGAGATCTTATCAAGAATCTGAAGGCATGGGCATGATCGGAAAAATCATTCGAATCAGTTTTAGGTAGAATTTTTTTTCTCCCACATGTCAGTCACGCTCCAGTGATTTTAGGTCATATCTCGAGAATGGTAATAGATGGGGATGTAATATTTGGGCCATACAAGGTATATAAAGTGAAGATAATGACAAAAAAATTTCGCCACGGTTGAGTGAACACGGACCCTAAAATTGATAGAAATCGATTTCCATTAAGAGTGATCAGTTTATGACGTATTATTTAAACTACTTAATGGACTAAAGTGGCTGGGGGCAGTGCGCCGGACGAATTTCCGCCATTCGTCCGGCGCAACGACCCCGGTGCAACCATCAAATTCATTATATAACATCCGCTTTTTTATACTCAAATCTTTTCCTTACATTTCCCTCGCGGGTAGCGTAGCGACCTTCCCCTGGATCCTGAAATATCGTTGCCTTCGACTCCAACACGTATTCTAGAAAATTACGCATAATTGCACTAAATAGTAGGCTACGGTTGAAATGACGTAAAGTCGGGAGGTAGACGACGGCGATTCAGAACGACCAAAGTAGCAATTCTTGCAAGGTATATGGATCGGTTGTCGTAAATAAAATGAGAAGTATAGAAAAAATTCTGAATGTAGTTGGATCTGTTTACAAAAGAGCTTATTGTATTTTATCGTTGTTGGGTTTTCTATTTTTGGTAAGTTAATTTCATATATGTGTATTGGTCGGAAAAACATTAAGACAGGGTTTCAAGTTTGATGAAAAAGAAAAATGACTCTGTATGTATGCATAGCAATGTCATTTTATATATCAAATAGGTGATATTTCACTGGCACAGCACAAGCAACAGGGGCAAATTGTAACTACTAACGATTAAGTTTAACAAACTAAAATTCAACGATAGTTTTAAAATATTTTTTAAGCTAGCGAAGCTTCCAGATCTTAACCTATATCAAATGCCAGACTGTTGGGTTGGACTTAGAGATGAAGACGCATCAAGTGAACGCACTCCTGTGTAATCATAGTGTAATTAATTATATCGTTTATATTCATTTGTAAATAACCGATAAACAGCTTGGTCTTGCCGAAAAGGGTGTGGGTGGGATTGGAAGGTACCCGGTTGATGAAATACATCCCGAACCTTGAGTACACGGAAAAAATATTGCAATATTGACATTTGTTCAGCAGGCAAAATATATAGTTACGAACACTAGAGCAGCAGCGTACAAATCCCGCCCACATCGCTTCATCGAACTGTCGAGCCCGCCGCAAACTGATTTTAAGTGGGGTTTTGTTCAAGTATTACCTGCTTTAGAGCGTGTTGTTATGATGGTCTTCGCATTGGCAAATAGCTTACAGCCTTATTACCGATTTAAAGCAAGCTATTTACAATGCAAGATCTTTTCATGGTTACAATCCTGGATATACTTCAAACCCAAAATGGCTTGGTTTCCAAGTTGATCCGGGATATCATGGAACTTCGAAACCGCAGTTTTTCCACGTTGCTGATTTGTTTGAAGCGGTTGTTACTCCAAGTTATGTTACCCACGGAGAAGAGCTGAATTTTACATGGAATATAAATTTTGCCTTTAGATGTAGGAAGAAGTAATTTACTTGTGAGTCACAGGCTGCGCAATTTAACGGGGTGAGCATGGCCAAACACAACAGCAATAAAATAAATCTCCACCTAACCACTAAAATTTGTATATATAAAAAGTTTTCAATGATCAATAACTTGTTCAGGACTCATATGAAGAGGTATGCGTAATACCATAAAGTGGATTTCGTTATTTACTCTAATTGCATATTTAATTCTCACGCTATCTGACCAACGTTCTTATAAGAAGATTGTTGTTTGTTTATAATCGGCTTCGAAATAGCATTGTGTCTTTATTGTCTATACAGCGATTCTCATAGTGTTACAAAAATTAAATTTAGTTATTTCTGTTGCAGTGCTCTACACTTTGAACTAGAGATCTACCGATGTCAATGAAAAGGCTGATACCGATATTTGGAATTGTCGACATCAGCGATATTCTAATAACACGTAATTTACATCAATGTAAATACAATTTTGTTGAGTGGTCGAAACGGGACAAAATATTTGTCTGCGAATAGTATTTACAGTGAACATTATTTCTTCTAAAGCAGCGCTTATCCCAAAAACTTCAAATCCTTTTTTTTATTCAAATGTATCAATGATGTGTCACTAGACTCACTTCTATTGGTTTATTAAAATACTTGAACCAAGTGCATCGTAATATGCATTTTATCTTTGTAGGTATGCAAAGATGATTAGCACTCCCATTAGGCAAATTATAGCAGACATTTCGTTGTGCACAAGCGCACCACGCAATGAACATCTATGGGCAATCACCCAACCACTATACTAACTGTAATGAATTGAATGAGGCAGTAAATGACGCATGCATGTTCCACGCCCACCCACTATAATAACTCATAGTTCAAAGCATACTGGATGAGATCAGAGAGCTGCATATATCGGTTCATTTTTAAGCCGATATCGAAAAAATGGCCGATACCGATACATTGGTACATTTTTACGTCGGACTCTACTGTATATCATTATTCGTTATTTTCCTTTGTGTGTGTGATCGCCGATTATCGTCAAGCAACAGTGGATTGCGTCTGTCTTACTGCATTTGTTATTAGATGTTTCGAGTATAAGTTCAATAATTATCTTGTTCTTGAAATTATATTGAACGATTGCGCAGATCCAATCCACAGTCGCTTCCATGACCTTTTTCACAAAATTTGGGCGGCAAATCAGAATTCCATTTCCTGAATCCCATTAGAAAATTTCGCCATGTAAGCAGTGCCATACAAATGCAAGTTTCGAAATCCTGGCACGAAAAAGTAGCGTTGCAAGTGAGGCTCATTTAGTTGTCAGTGAGACTTAGTTTTGGCGTTTATATGAGGATTCGAAAGGTGCGTGTTCTCTATGATTGGTCACTTTGTAATGTTAGAATTTGTTAGCTCCTTCAATTCAGTTATTATAGTGACTGTATTATTCAATATTTTTTATTGTGATTTTTCTCTGCATTCGCTCACATGCATTGTCCTACCTTCAGCGCTACCAAATCGCACACTTGCCATGAAAACCAGACTGACTAGAATCCGATTCAGCAAAGGTATTTCCATGGTAAATATGTGAAATGCGTGTAAACATGTAATTGCACTATTGGGTCATCCGAAGAAAGATTCGATGACCCAATAAATATTGACTATTCTAACAGATAGGCTATCTATTGTGTGCGCATCCAAATCATAAATATAAGTCACACAATTGATAAGATAAAAATCATAAAAGCTCCACTTACCCAGTCAGCTTACATGTGTAATGATCTAATCTAACAGAGTGGAGCTAGATCAATGCCGCAAGACACCCAAACACACTCTTTGGCTACTGAAATAAAAGTAATTTTCATATTTATTCTGGGAGAGAGGAAAGGGAATAAGATGGCTTAATCATATGGCAAAAAAAAACACAGCCTCTTGTCCGGTTACAAGTCCAGGTCAGGTACGGAAATAGTCAGTTATTTGTTTTCGGATGTATGGACATTCCGCTGTCCAGACTGACATAACGACATAGTCTACTAAACCTGGTGAACCTAGTAAATATTTTTAAGTTTCCACAAAATCAAATGCTAAATCACTCACCAAATAAAGTGTAAAAGCATATTTTTATGAAACCACACAATACATTATTTCGAGAAGTGAGTATTCGTGATAGTAGATTATTCAGTTCTGGCCATCCCTACCAATAACACTTTTTAATACCAACGACTTGCTTAGACAGAGATGTGACATGCCATGCAGCATATTGTTGGATAAACATAACTAAGGTTACAAAATAACTATAACAGAGCAGAAAAGCCTGAAAAGATGATTTAAAAGCCCTGCTTTTGCATCTACATTTGCTAAAAAAGCCTTCATAACATTGAAAAATACAGACCCTGAGCTACTCATTTTTAGTATAAATATTCAAAAACAAAATTTTTATTTTGCTTTGCAGGCTTGCAGCACAAACTCGACAAAATATTCATACACAGGGTTGGTTTTATGCTTTCCCTTTCTTTAAATCTTAATACTTCTAACAGAAAACTGCTGTTACAGCCTGTAACCAATTTGAATCACGAGATCCAGAGTTTCGAGGATAAAGAGCCATCTACGGTGTTTAAATGACTGTCGATAAATTTGTTTGTAACTTTGCAATTCATTGTATTTCTGAGGGGTAATGATAATGTATGAGGTACTGTAAGGGGTCGACAGTATAAAAAAGTTCGAGAAGCGCTGTTATAGAAGACTATTATTTCAAGGAATCCTTGACAACCTGGAGAAACGTTATTTTTATACAGTTTCACGAACTTATACGATATTTTTAAAAATGCTTCTCACTACTGTCACTCCAAGAGATTATTCATTTTTGGGCATTGCCTTTGAATACTTGAAGCTTACCCTTTATTAAGAACTTTTATATATAGTTTTCTTTTTAATTATTTGCACCGAACTATATATGAACAAGAATGTCATATTATTAAACGATGCGGATACTGCTGTCTTAATTAGCAATAGGTAACTTACTTACAAAGAAGCTCAGTATGCTAGGATCAGCAATCACCAAAAAAATTTTTTATGACTTTCAAAATCAAGGATTTAGACAAGGATAGCTTTTTTGTGACGATAGATCTATCACATGGTTACCATTATTAAGTTGTATTTTTTTCCCAACCAAATAAACATCTTGAATACTAAACTGCCTTAGCATATATATGTTTAATTTCTGGATGACCTGAATTATATTTCTAATTTTCTACAGCTAGAGATATTTTAGACTTTAGGGAAAGTAGAATATAAAAGTTCTACTTACATCAAAGTGTAGATGCAAACTAAGAATGATATACGCTCCAAATAAATTGCCCACAATATTTTCATCATGAAATGAATGTCTGTATAAAAAATAAAACGACAAGTGTTAAATTTGAGAACCAGTGAAGTGAATATTGATAAAAAAGCTACCGCATTGAAAAAATAGAATCCGCAAATAAATTGATTTTAAGATTATGGAGATGAGTAATCGTCAACTACTTTTAAACGCAGAGGTTTTCAATCGGGGTTTGCAGTGATCTAGGGTTCCGCAAGTGCCCATTAAAAACCGAGAGTTTATTTTATTGTATGTATTATAACTAATGGGTCTGTCACTAATATTGAACTTGCTGCATTAAAGATCATATTGTTTTGTCAGTATTAGGTTTCAAGTCATAAGACACCCATTAATATATATATATCATAATATACAACATATTATTGATTGCATTTTTCAGCATATTTTCATTTCAAATTCCAGACTTTTCAGGTTGTTGAAAATTGAAGTGGGAAATTTCTACAGAAAAAAGTTGACTAAACAATCTTTAGTAGGCTCGTATTGACTTAAATTTTTATTGCCCGGATTCTATATGCAGTGCACAACCTAATATCATATATCCTAAATATGAGTGCAATAACAAAATAATATAAATAAATAATAATAACATAATCTCATTCTACGTAATACCAAGTTCACTTGTCATCTCATAGTCTAATTATGGATCCCAGTCTTTCTATTCTTGCAAATTTGACAGATTTGAGATGTATTATCGCTGTTGGGTCACCCAAACCTATTTTTGTTTGATGTTAGCCAAAGGGTCTAAGCCAGTGGTTCTCAAACTTTTTGAGCGCGCCACCGTTTGACCGCCACCGTTACAAACTTCGCGCTCTCCTCCCTTTTGCATTGAAAAAATGCTTTTGTGATGAGCATGTTGCTTTATATTAAGATGGCGCTGTAAGAGTGTTGGTCTCATAGCGTTATTGCTCTGATTGTTTAGGCATAAAACTTATAGAGTACGACTTCGCCATTCACAGTCGTATGTATATTTTATCGACACAATCGCAGATTTAGTTTATCACAAATAATAACGAAACCATTTTAAATATGTATATAGATCATGAATTGACAGAAAAACCATTAAATAATAATATCTGTTGAAAAAGTCGGCTCTTTTAACAAGTTGCGTAATCTCGACAACTGACTCAAGAGCGTGTGAAGAATATGTATTTTTGATTTACCAATATACTTTATATTATTTTCTTTTTACTAAGTTAAATATTCTTTCCGTGACTTTATACCAGATCTTTTTAACGACGATAATGAATTCGCATGAGCGCAATACATATCAAAACTTAATATAATTGGGCGGTTGATCTCGCATTATTATGTCCGCGGATTGGAGTGGTATTTTAGATCGGTAATGAGTTTATTTTGTCATGAGTCGCCGCAAAGGCGAGTTACCTTGAACACAAATGTAGTAAAATAGAGATTAATAGATTGAAAATTTGGGGGCAGAAAAATTTATTATTAGAAAAAGCCGGCATTTTGAACAAACGCGATCGTTTCAGAAGAAGTTGCATGAAAATTTTCGATGCCATCTTGTGTCCTCTCGCGCCCCCCCTGATAGCATTTATTCATTTCGGGTCTAGCCCAAACTTATTTTTGTTTGATCCTAGCCCAAGGGTCTAAGCCAAAACTTATTTCTGTTGGGTCTAGCCCAAACTTATTTTTGTTTGATCCTAGCCCAAGGGTCTAAGCCAAAACTTATTTCTGTTGGGTCTAGCCCAAACTTATTTTTGTTTGATCCTAGCCCAAAGGTCTAAGCCAAAACTTATTGCTGTTGGGTCTAGCCCAAACATATTTTTAACTGATCCTAGCCCAAGCCAAAATTTATTTATTTCGGGTCTAGCCCAAACTTATTTTTGTTTGATCCTAGCCCAAGGGTCTAAGCCAAAACTTATTTCTGTTGGGTCTAGCCCAAATTTATTTTTGTTTGATCCTAGACCAAGGGTCTAAGCCAAAACTTATTTCTGTTGGGTCTAGCCCAAATTTATTTTTGTTTGATCCTAGCCCAAGGGTCTAAGCCAAAACTTATTTCTGTTGGGTCTAGCCCAAACCTATTTTTGTTTGATCCTAGCCCAAGGGTCTAAGCCAAAACTTATTGCTGTTGGGTCTAGCCCAAACCTATTTTTGTTTGATCCTAGCCCAAGGGTCTAAGCCAAAACTTATTGCTGTTGGGTCTAGCCCAAACATATTTTTGACTGATCCTAGCCTAAGGGTCTAAGCCAAAATTTATTTATTTCGGGTCTAGCCCAAACTTGTTTTTGTTTGATCCTAGCCCAAGGGTCTAAGCCAAAACTTATTGCTGTTGGGTCTAGCCCAAACCTATTTTTGTTTGATCCTAGCCCAAGGGTCTAAGCCAAAACTTATTTCTGTTGGGTCTAGCCCAAATTTATTTTTGTTTGATCCTAGCCCAAGGGTCTAAGCCAAAACTTATTTCTGTTGGGTCTAGCCCAAACATATTTTTGTTTGATCCTAGCCCAAGGGTCTAAGCCAAAACTTATTGCTGTTGGGTCTAGCCCAAACCTATTTTTGTTTGATCCTAGCCCAAGGGTCTAAGCCAAAACTTATTTCTGTTGGGTCTAGCCCAAACTTATTTCTGTTGGGTCTAGCCAAGACCTATTTTTGTTTGATCCTAGCCCAAGGGTCTAAGCCAAAACTTATTTCTGTTGGGTCTAGCCCAAACTTATTTTGTTTGATCCTAGCCCAAGGGTCTAAGCCAAAACTTATTGCTGTTGGGTCTAGCCCAAACTTATTTTTGTTTGATCCTAGCCCAAGGGTCTAAGCCAAAACTTATTGCTGTTGGGTCTAGCCCAAACTTATTTTTGTTTGATCCTAGCCCAAGGGTCTAAGCCAAAACTTATTTCTGTTGGGTCTAGCCCAAACCTATTTTTGTTTGATCCTAGCCCAAGGGTCTAAGCCAAAACTTATTTCTGTTGGGTCTAGCCCAAATTTATTTTTGTTTGATCCTAGCCCAAGGGTCTAAGCCAAAACTTTTTTCTGCTGGGTCTAGCCCAAATTTATTTTTGTTTGATCCTAGCCCAAGGGTCTAAGCCAAAACTTATTTCTGTTGGGTCTAACCCAAATTTATTTTTGTTTGATCCTAGCCCAAGGGTCTAAGCCAAAACTTATTTCTGTTAGGTCTAGCCCAAATTTATTTTTGTTTGATCCTAGCCCAAGGGTCTAAGCCAAAACTCATTGCTGTTGGGTCTAGCCCAAACTTACTTTTGTTTGATTCTAGCCCAACTTATTTATGTTTGATTCTGGTCCAAGGGTCTAAGCCAAAACTTATTTCTGTTGGGTCTAGCCCAAACTTATTTTTGTTTGATCCTAGCCCAAGGGTCTAAGCCAAAATTTATTTATTTCGGGTCTAGCCCAAACTTATTTTTGTTTGATCCTAGCCCAAGGGTCTAAGCCAAAACTTATTTCTGTTGGGTCTAGCCCAAACTTATTTTTGTTTGATCCTAGCCCAAGGGTCTAAGCCAAAACTTATTTCTGTTGGGTCTAGCCAAGACCTATTTTTGTTTGATCCTAGCCCAAGGGTCTAAGCCAAAACTTCTTTCTGTTGGGTCTAGCCCAAACTTATTTTGTTTGATCCTAGCCCAAGGGTCTAAGCCCAAACTTATTGCTGTTGGGTCTAGCCCAAACTTATTTTTGTTCGATCCTAGCCCAAGGGTCTAAGCCAAAACTTATTGCTGTTGGGTCTAGCCCAAACTTATTTTTGTTTGATCCTAGCCCAAGGGTCTAAGCCAAAACTTATTGCTGTTGGGTTTAGCCCAAACTTATTTTTGTTTGATCCTAGCCCAAGGGTCTAAGCCAAAACTTATTTCTGTTGGGTCTAGCCCAAACTTATTTTTGTTTGATCCTAGCCCAAGGGTCTAAGCCAAAATTTATTTATTTCGGGTCTAGCCCAAACTTATTTTTGTTTGATCCTAGCCCAAGGGTCTAAGCCAAAACTTATTGCTGTTGGGTCTAGCCCAAACTTATTTTTGTTTGATCCTAGCCCAAGGGTCTAAGCCAAAACTTATTTCTGTTGGGTCTAGCCAAGACCTATTTTTGTTTGATCCTAGCCCAAGGGTCTAAGCCAAAACTTATTTCTGTTGGGTCTAGCCCAAACTTATTTTGTTTGATCCTAGCCCAAGGGTCTAAGCCAAAACTTATTGCTGTTGGGTCAAGCTTAAACTTATTTTTGTTTGATTCTAGCCCAAGGGTCGAAGCCAAAACTTATTTCTGTATATAGTTAATATTTCACACAGGTCAACTATAATCTAAGAAATGTGGAATGAGATTATGATACTTTCTCGTTCAGGTATCCTTGTGGCTACTGCAATATAGATTATTAGACGAGGAGAAAGGAAAGGCAGCTTAATATACAATAAACTAGTACTTGAAAATAATATGTAGGATATTCGTCACGACACAAAAGCAACTATAAAATGGGACATATTTCTCTACAAAACTAGAAATAGGTATAATTTGAGATAAATGGATGTTTTTAAAGCAGTTTTTTAATAATCAAGAACTTTTCTAAAAAAAAAATATATACTTCATCTCATTTGAACAGAGATATAAGCAGGTAAGGAAGTGCATTTCCCATTGGAAATGCACAAATTTGAACGGATATAAAAAAGAGAAACAAAAACACCTCAACCTCATAAGCAGTGAAATAAAAAAATTATAAAAAATGTCACATAGACAGAGGTGACGGAGTCGAGCAAATATACTCAAATTAAATCATTGGTCAAACCACAGCTCCCGCAAACCCCTGCACATAATACAATACAATTGCAATAAATGAAACAATAAAAAAGAACCAAATTTAGTCCCGGCACAATACCCGATTTTTCACAGGAAGTATACCCAAAAATTTACTCTAAAATAAAAAAAATGCCTACCGGTAACTACAAATCTATAACAGTATAAATCCCAGCTAAGACATATAACACGTAAATGACAAAAATCCCATCGGAGTTATAATCAATTGTACAAATATAAAAAATCATATATAAAATATTTAAAATCAAAAAACAGTTACACGATAAGCTTATAAATAAAACAATATGAAATCACAATGGAAATAAATCAAGTGGCAGGACTACGCTACACCTGCCATAGCAACGAATGATTCCGTGGTCATATTAAACAGGTTATTCTGGTCCTCTTAGTACGAACCCCAGGGTTAAAATATGAATATCATTACATCCATAATGTCATTACTATCAACAATATTGTCATTCTCAAAGCCAAAATCAAGCAAATTAATACCATCTAAGATGATCAACATAAGTAATCCTATATTTTCCACTCCAGAGATGGCCAATACCGAATGGCGAATAGTTCACATTTTCAATACATTTGGAATTATTATTTTCGAATATGAAATATCGGATACATTCGAAAATAAATTCAAATAAAAGAAAGCATATTTTAGTGTATAAAGAAGTTTGCATACAATAAACAATGGAATAACTGTTATCTACAACCTGGCTATTCACCAGACATTTTATGTCCGCACATCGCCGTGATATTTTAGAGTAGTTTTGTTTTTCACATTGTAGTAGGTACGAAAATACAAATTAAAAATTAATTATAATCAGGCAGTTTAAAACTTTTCATGTTGATTGCCGTGGCATTCATTTTTCGTTATTTTACGCAACCATGAGATAAGTTGAACAAAATCAAAATAATACAGCGAGGCATTTTAGATGCTGGTATCTAAACATTTTGCGCAACAGAAAATCATCCTAGTGAAAAGTCTATACTATTATCTATCATTATCAAAATTATTTGCAGAAAAGAGAGAAAAAGTATGAATTATATTTCCCAATAATTCCGACTTGCGACAATTTATTGGGTATCGTAACACTTGTGGCATTACATAACGTAAGTTTAAATTTTTCGACGTCATCGAAATGAATGTGTAAATTAGAAGCCTTGCAGGGGAATAGCGGCTATGTCAATCACTCAATCGTGCAACAATATGAGGCGCACGTTCACACCGAAGATAACAAACAATCAAAGTGCCAGGTCTATTTCATCGTCAGTACAATACAAAGCGCAGAAAACTGTTCTAAGATTTCACTTAGGAGGCAAAACACCTCACTGACAGCTGAATGCGGCTATTATTCAGAAAGGTACTTGAATCGTTTTGGACAACCCTGTTTACCAGTATTATTAACATTCTTGTTATAATAAACAAAATGTGAAAAAAAATATAACACTTTAAAGGGTCTCACCCAACCAGTTGACCAACCTATTCTTACATGGATAAAAAATACCATACAAAATCCCCCACATTAAAAAACAAAGATTTGACAGTTACATTGAAATTTCGTTTCTGCCAAACAGCAGATTTCCTGATTGATCCCTGGCAAATTCAAAGGGTTCAGATGGGGCATTATTGAACAGTTCAACAATTTCATCATGTAACGTTCATTCATACACAACTCATGGAGTTGTCTGTATATTTCAAGCACAATTAGAATGATTTTCCTACAGGTGCAGACGATAAAACACCCAATATAGAACTCCATCAATGACTTTCATTATCTTTCAGCAGCTGCACAAAATTCAAACTTTCCTGGAATAGAACAGTAGATCTACAGATAAAGTAGGTTGATCCAAGGTTTTCTTCATAGTTAGAACTTTTGAAATATGACATCCTTCATCCGCCTTTCGCATTCATATAATCTGATGCCATAATAAAACAATCACCAGGTTAGACCAGTTTGCCCCATCTAAAAAAATATAAATCAAGTCATTACAAATTTGAACTGAATTATACGATTTACTGATCAAACTCTCTTCAGAAATACGATTCGGATCACAGAGACAAACAACAGACAAAAACAAATTGTCATTAGGTTGAAAGCAAGAGCGCAAAAATGATAAACCTCATGAAAAAAAGTAAAATTTCAATTAAGTAGTTGAGTGAGTAGAGTAGTTGAAAAAACATCTATAAAATTTAAGTTTAGAGCAGTGGTTTTTCACCTTTTTGGTGGAGCGGGTCTATAGAAACATTGCTGATTGAAGCTTTTTTCCACTAGTGCTCTGATATGAGGCGAACTACAGCTCACTTGTCAGATATAGCAATGGTTCCTGGACCTTTTTTTCACACGACCCAAATTTTTATAACATCTAAGACTACAAGTACTCCTGTATATTGACTGCAAGTGGATGTGGACGGTACACATTAGTCCAAAAATATATGACCGAGTACGGCAATGCATACGCGTATCCACAAAATATTTTATGGTGTGTTTCGTTGAAATACGATTTTACAGACTTTGGGCTTTTATTTTATGCAAATTACTTAATTATTATATTACTTAATTTTATTTCAGAATATATTGGATATTTTATATTCGAAAATAATAATTTAGAATGTATTGGAAATAGTAGATTATTCAGGTATATGAATTGATTTCAAAGAGTCTGAAGATACTATACTAACCTTTACTATGAATATGATGACTAGAAAATATGGCATCAACATTGAATCTTGTACATTTCCGACAACATATTTTGTAAAAATAGTCGAAACGTGAGCACAGTATACATGAGTAATGTGATGTTATGTGAACTCAGAAGTTTAAGGCTGATGACTATCAGTAACTGGCACCAGAGTCTGCAATATGTATCGAATATAAATTGTTTTGGTAAGGCATTAATGAAATAAGGCAATAAGGCGTCAATTTACAGACAGTTCGCCATGCTTTTATGGTCAAAACCATATTATTGTGTTTGTTATCACCTTAATATCACCACCAACATAATTTACCACAGTCATACTTTCAATCATGTTTAGGATACTTGATTGAAGTTGGTCAGTGCTGATGATAATGCTCATTTCTGTATAGATTCGGTATAATTGAGATATGTAAATAGAACTAGACAAAATGAACTATTTAAAATACATGATTTGTTGCTGGTAATAAAGACTTGCCAATTGTGGTAGCGTTGAAAAAATGCGGCATAGTGATATATCAGACTGATATTCATTCTTCGACTGAAGGAAACTATCAGTAGCGAATGCTGCATTTATGCAAGAAAACTGTAGATTGTAATCCAATGAGATTGGAACGTATTTTCTTTTATCACTCAAGCCCCTTATGAGATAAAACTTCATTTACATTCTTATTGAAAGTCAAACACTCCATTTTAGGAGAAAATCAACTTCGGCGTATGCAAGTCTCCTTTAATCAGTAGTGCTTAAAATAATCAACTAAGTGCATTATACACGTGTCAGAAATTTTAAATTTTAAATTCCAACTCCCAACTCTAGAGAATTCAAAACCGGACTCTGTTTAAAAATTTTGAGAATACGAGTCAACTACACAGCCCTATTGAATACTAGAGTCAAGAAATTTTGGGTCCAAGACAAATATTATCTGCAGTGTAAAAAATTTGGAGACTAAACTATATCATCAATATTAAATTCACACCAATTCAAACATAATTCTATGTTTAAGTGGCTTTTCATACAGAATCTTTTTTGAAGCAAGAGATGCAATGTATCCTAAACAACTTTCCAGCTTTATAGATGTTTGGATAGAAGAATAGTTTGGTCACAGAAGTATCAGAAAGACAGATATCAAACAGAGAGTAATACATAAATAATCAAACAAAGAAAAGTTATTTTAGTTACCTGTAATTCAATAAATGCTGTACTGTAATGTATTGCAAACAGAAATATTGCAATTACTGGATAGACAATCATGTCTGACTGAAGACGTTCTCACTAAAAATACGAAAAAATGAAGTTTTAAATAGGTTTTAAAAATCCAAAACGGAATCTTATATTGTACGAAAGTGATTCCCGTTTATAATAACATTTGTCACGATAAATCAATGTTTGCTAAAGCATTATTATTCATTCGTACACATTAAGAACTACAGGCAGTAATAAAATAATAACAATATCAACATTAAGATTAAGGTTACTAAGAGCTGCATATCTGACGATATTGGACATTTAACTGGTGTATAATTGTCAGTGGTTCCCAACCTGGGTGTCGCATTTTTTGAGGGGGTCGCGGGATAACATAATTTAATGTGCAACTTTTTTCTATAAAATCTCAATGAAAAAAATAAATTTGTATATAACCGGAACAATTATAAACGAGAAACAATGGAAACCAATATTTGAGGCTTTGGGTTGACTAATTCCAAACTAAGGTCTCCCACTTCAGAACACTCTTACCAATGTGATATATTATCTGTTGACACTACAGCATGCATTTTAATTTTGACTATGAGTTTGTGGTTCAGTACCCTTTCATTGACTTCCCCATTTACCTATTTTGGAACCCGCCCTCTCTCTCTACGAATTCTATATTATTTATTGAATCTATAATGAGCCGCTTTCCAGTCCCATTTTTGTACAGTTTAGGTGATTTATCATAATAAACTGAATATTTGTGCTACACAATTCGAAGTGCTTACTATATATATAAAAAAGCAAATTTCCTCCCTTGGGCAGAATTCTTCCCCGATTGGGAAGCATTGCGATAGGTGTCTCATTTTACCACTTGTGCGTTGGAGTATTATTCGACAAGAAACTTAGCAGTCGCAGCAAAAAAATTTTGTAGACATGGCAGCGTCAAAAATTGAGTATGTTCCTCATTTTTTTTTTCAATTTCAAGTGTTGCGTGGAAATTGCACAACTGTAAAGGCCCTCTCGTTCATTTTCTACTATCAAGTCAGGCAAACTTTCTATGGAATGAGTAACAAGAAAGTACAGAGTTATGCATTTTCATGAGCGTATTTTTAGCTACCACTCTGGTCAATTTTGACTCACGTTATTTTCAGTTTTCAGTAAATCAGTTTGATAAATTAGGTACCGGTAGGTCTTGTAAATTGCCCTAATATCCGGAAATACTGTACTCATCAAATAGTACTGATAGTGCAATTTCTATTTTGGGGATAACAGGGTAATTCAATAAATGATAGTATTTGAATTGATTTGAGGGTAACTATTTTGCAGAAAACAATAAAGCTTAACATCCTCTCTTTTGTATGGCATACTAATTTAAAATCAGCATATATTGTGAAAGGGTGCGGTGAGCTAAAAAACATGAGTTTTTTCCTGAAAAATTTGGTGCCGCACGAACAAAAAGTTTGGAAACCGCTGATATAAACAGTAAATAGGCAATTATAAAACTGGCAAAACAAAATGGTCTTCGAGGTGTAGTAGCAAACCTAATGTATATTTGATAATTTATAAGCAAGATACATATATTAATTTAGACTCTCGGATTTGAAATTAAACTTGCGGACCCTTGCGGACTGTATTGGCAGAATCTTTGAGTGCGACGGAGCTAATGTGGAGAACCATTGCTCTATTAATTATGCCGGCACCATAGGTTGTGGACCTCTGGTTCGAACCCATCCGCGTTTGAATTAAATTAGAACTTACTTTGGCTCTCAATTACAAATTTGTTGAATTGTCTATCAAATAATGACTGTGGATTCAATGCTTTTTCAGTTTCTTTCAGAAATTACAAATTCATGTCTTCACCAAAAGTTTGAAATTTTGACTCTTTACTCCAATATCAGTAAAATCATGTCACTCTCTAGAATCCGTCATCAAATACTAAATATAAATTACCTTCCCATCGCCCTATCATCACACAAGGTATTTTGTAATGAACAAGTCAGATGTTCATAAAATGTTGAGGTTATTATCATCCGATCATGGTCTTCTGTCTATCTGGGCTGCTAATCTTCTGTTAGAATGGCCCACTCTCTTTGTACTAAAAAATAGATCAACTGTGAGCATAAAATGTAGAAGGGTAATGAGATCTTGAGTAATAGTGAAGACTTTTTCAGCTAGTGCTCTGAAATGAAGCGATAACTACTGCCCACTTGTCATATATGACCGATACCAGCACCTAGGTATTGCATTATCGTGTCTTACATTAATAAGACTCTAAAACATTGGTTCTCAAACCTTTAAAATCGCACCTCATTTATAAAATTCGTCAAGTCTTGTGTCAAACTCAAAAATAACAAGATAACACATTGAAAATATGTGGATAGAACGTAAATATCGAAATCTAACAAATATATTCATTTTTAATTACCGTATATAATTGCATATAAGCCGAGTTACTTTTCATAAACTAATACCGCAAACCTAAACTGAACGATATTATCATCAATGGCGCCAGGCTAACAAATAACATCGGCCATAGATACTAAATAATATTTAGGAGCTATTTCATAGGCTGAAAATGCAAAGATTTCCCGGTATGCTCGGTCACTATTGATGAAAACAATGAATTACGACACAATTTGCTTCTAAATTTATTGTCGTGGTCACCCATGATATCTTGACTATGTTAAAAATACAAAAATAATTGTAAAATATTTTCAATCAAAAACATCCTCGATGTGTTGTAAGTACTTCAAGTCGGCGCTCATTTAAATCCTCTCATGTCGACAGTAATTTAGTCGTGCCGTAAGGGGCTGTCTTCGAATACGAATATCGAAAAATGTTCTCAATCAAAATGTGTGTGCAATATGCCCTATTAATATAAACACTGAAAACGATACTAGAAGATAGCGAATAGCAACATTTGAATATTAAATTTGAATTGAACATCATCGACTGTAATAGTTGCTTACAGCATGTTACGATTTGGAGAGTCGGCTTATACGCAAATTTTTATAAATTTACTATTTTAATAAAGTCGTTTTTAGAAGGTCGGCTTATACGTGAGATTGGCTCATAAGTGAGACTATACAGTAGCTGCACTCCAACTAACCTCTAGCAGGGCACACCCAACTGTTTGAGAACCACTGCTTTTAAATACCATAGCAATCTACGGACATAATATGTGTGGTAAACTGCCCGATTATAATTAATTTTTCATGCATATTTTTGCCATTCTGCGAAGTTATTATTTATTAATAAGCTACAAAGATCCGTGAAGAATCCCAAGAAATGTTTTTCATTCAATTAGGTATGATAATAATTGATTGAATATACTTAATAACATTGGTTAGCTTAATAGTATGTCCATCATAGTTAGGGATGGGCAATTCAGAATACCGAATCCGGAGGATTAGAATTTAGCAGGATCTGAGAATAAGTTGCGGTTTCTGCCTCTTCATCACCACGCGTCAATTTTTTTATTTCAGGTTTCTAATTTAATATTCAAATATGAGCGTTTTCTCCCACGTGGATATCTCACTGGTTTAATATTACTTGCATACCTTTGCGAAAAAAAAAACTGTGAAATCAGCAAACATGGTAATCTCAAGTGGCATATTCAGAACAGCAGCGACTTAGTGGCGATATTCTGATAACGTGATTGCAGCAATCTTTATTAATATTTTATAGAAATGCCTTGCTTTATTTTACATTATATTATGTTTTGCGACCTGTGAGTTTTCCCAAAAAATGATGTAAACCAAAAGCCAGGCGGTAAATGTTACAATATTATTTACGATTAGTTTAGATCAAATATTAAATATTATTATTACTTTTAGGACACCAATTTCCAAGATACAAATTCCAAAGTTGTATAGCAAAACATGGCAATCTGTCAAATTTATTCTTCACTAAATAAATATAATTTATACCTTTTCTTGCTTCGTGGCAAATAATTTTGATAATGATAGTTAAAAGTATCGAATTTTACTAGGATGATTTTCTGTTGCGCAAAATATTCAAATCCGTGAACAATACCAGCATTCAAAATGCCTTACCATATTAATTTAATTTTGTTTAACGTAACCCATGGCTGAGTCGGCATAGAAAAAAATAAAATCATTCGGCCTACTAGCATACTTTATTAAAATACCACGGATATAAAATGCATATAAAATGTGTGGGCAATCTGCGGACATAAAATGTCTGGTAAATAGCCAGGTTGTGGATGACAATTATTCCACTGATTTTAAAAACAATTTCAAAATGAAAATATTGCAACGAATATGGTTCTCTTTCTGTTTCACAGTTAATAAATTAAAAATTACGCCAAATTGGGCATTTGAAACTTTTAACATAAATCCTGATTTTATCTAGTGAACTAAATTTGATAAAATTTGTAGGCTATTTGTGATTGCACAACACAATAGTTTTAAAATGAAGTAATCTCTTGGCTTAAATAAAAGCAGAAGAAGGTAATTTCTGCCTATTATTAAAACCAATAACCTAACTGACAAAAAGTCTCGCGAGGATGTTTTAGAAGATTCAGCTTGTGTAAAAGTTCCGCTCAAATTCAATTCTCACAAGAAATTGGGCAATTTATGTCTTCATGTCCTTGAGTAAGATTAGACTAGGGCCTATAGTTAGACCAACCATACATCCCGGTTTAAACGTCTGTCCCGGTGTCCCGTCCCGGTTAGCAAAATGTCCCGGAATTTTACTTTAGTGAAATTTTCAAAATTAACTTATGCAAAATTATGAATAATTCCGTCCCAAAAGGCATAACTTTAACTCGAGGCTTATATCTTAATTTTTTAGCTTATTAGGTTGAGTAAAATATCGCGCATAGCTTGAGAAATCCTTTGGCTAGGGAATAATGCGTGACGTTCATTTCGTCATTATTCTATTGACTCCAATGAAACTACAGCAATTGCTGCATCAGAAGCCTTATTATGCTTGGAGTTGGAGAAGGCATAATAACTTTCATTTGGTTTTGTTTGAGTCATATTATGCTGAAAGTAATCTAGAACTTGAGATTCTGTAGAGTAATGCAATATTAAAGCTTATAGATATAAATATGGAATAAAAATTTGCAAAGCTCAGGCCGCCGGCCTTTCGTCCAGTTATTTCATTCATAGCTTTGAGTTTGTCCCGGATTATGCCCAAGAAATTATGGTAAGTCTACCTATAGTGCTAGTATCGGTACATCGGGTCTGGTATAGTTTAGTACCACATGTACTTCTAGTTGACCTGGCTCAACAATTTTTGCATATGTCAATCCTAACCCCCACCTGACTACGTCACCGAAAAATTACGTCATTTCGACGTCACAGTGGCGTAATTAGGCCCACCGAAGTATGCGGATGGTCGTCCAAAACGCGCAGACAATCACCCGAAATCGAGCAAGCAATTTCTCCCGTTTTCTTGTCACAACGATCACGACAGAAGAGAGATCGCCGGCTTTAGCAAGTTCGTTATCGGCGGCGCAGATGACATTTCGGGCGATCGTAATTATACTTTGGCAATCCCTATGACGTGATGGTGACGTCGTAGTGACGTAATTTTTGGATGGCATAGTCAGGTGGGGGTTAGGACAAGCATATGCAAAATTCGTTATGCTACGCCCACCGGAAGTACTTGTGGTACTAAACTATACTAGACCCGGTACATCTTGGAGGTATTTGTAGAGCATTAGCTTGTCTTCGCTGGTATCAGCTTGATATTAGGCCATTCGTTTGACTAACCTGGCTCAAGGAATCCATATTTCCAGTCTTGACGTCGCCTACAATTATTTTCCCATTTGTTTCTTCTGCCGGCATACCGTATGTTGATAGCTTCAATAGTTGCACTGTTTGGCCATTCCCGAGCCGAGCGACCCTTCATTTATTAGCAGAAGGCAACAGCCTAGCCGAGGGCGAGGATCACGCAGAACCGCTGTAAGATCGCAGGCGACGTTGATCGAAAATGGCGCCAATTTACATCGTTGCGCAATCTAGGTATAGAGGACTTGCACGGGTCACGTGACTTTGTTTACTGGACGGCAAAAAACAAAGACGTCCATTTGGCTCCTGTCAGTTGCAAGTCGGATTATACGCTTCCGTTTTGTTTGGCTGTTGAAAATGGTTATTTCGTATTGTTCCGTTGGTTGTACGTATAGCATAGACAACGAAATGGATCTTCAGTTATATTCCACTGTTTTGAAAAGATCCGGAACGTCGCGCAATGTAGATATCATCTATTGGCAGGACTGCTTGGTGTCAAGTCCAGAAGTCATCTCGATTGTGTTTGTGTCACTGTTTGCGGACAGCACTTCGGTGATGGTGAGTGATATATAAGCCCTTCCCTTAAAATAAGACCTCCTAATCAATAACAAGATTTTTTTACCTGGTCGATGGCAAGAAATCTCTCTCATACGTTTTAGAATTAAATGATTAATTAATCTAAAGCGTGTAAGAGAGGAAAATGTGTGATTTAGGTAAATGGATATCGGTTTTAAATTTTTTGTGTTTGAAAATCTCCTAATTCTGTACTTTCTAATTTTGTTTATGATAAATAAAATTATAGGACATCCCCCGAAAATAAGCCCTAGCGATATTTTTCGAAAGAAAATTGGAATAAGACACTGTCTTATTTTCGGGGAAACACGGTACTAGCCTAAAAGCCCTAAGCTAAGCGAACACCGAGAAAGTGGGAGATGTCACTTTGGTATTTATAAGATGTGGTGTCGCGCATCGTGCTGAGCGTTATATACGCTCGTCACCGCACCTCCGATTGCTGTTCGCCGGTTAAACAGATAGTTTATTCGAATACTCCATAATATACACAAATTTAAAATTCTGGAGGGCCAGCAATACAATTTATTTCGGCATTATGAAAACCCGACCGACAGTCAATGAAACAGAAACGCCTGAAAAACGAGCAAAACTTGAGAATATCAAATAGAACGTGTACGGTAATGCACGCGCTAATAATATGCATAAAAAAATTCATAAACTATCAAGACCAAACATCAAGTGCTGTCGCGCAATAAGTGCTGAAGGTAAATAATTTGGCTGTTCACAATAAAATGAGTTCGATTGTGAAAAAACGGGTTTAAGTGAAGTGGAAGTTGTAGCATACCTGATGCGTAAAACAATAACGGCGATATGACCGTCGATCGCTCATGTGCTTTTATGAATAAAATGGAGCGTTTGGTTCTATACAGTGTTGGGATTCAATTTCTTTATCATCCGGTTCCATCACAAAAGTCATATTTTTCACCCGGTTCTGTTACAAAAAGTCATTGACAGTAACCAGTAATGCTAACTGGTTCACTGATCTCATAAAATTCCGTGAGACGGTTCTATAGAACCGGTGCGAAACTGCGAACCCACTGAATCCCACCTCTTGTTACCTCACTGGTTACTTATGAGTATGGGTCGCAAAAAGAATCTTAGTGGGTCTTGAAAAGATGTAGGAAGCTTTGATTAATTATACTGGTTATTAGGATCGGTGGTGACTCGAATATGTAAATCTTCAAAAAAAAAAATTAAATTGAATTTAAATTCTAATCTGTGAAAGTTTACGCTTTACGATCTTCTTTAATGAACAAAAATTTACTACACAAAGAATGACCATGTGGCTTTTTACGCATAGCAGTTTTAAACACTGTACAGCACTTGTTACCGTGTTTCCCCGAAATTTAGACAGGATTTAGATTTATTTTTCTTTTGAAGAATAACACTATGTTTTTTTTAGAAGACGCCTTTTGTGTTCATTTATCAAAAATAAATTACATTGTAGAAAATCACAAGATTTTTTACTAAACATTATATAAAACCGTCACACATTGTTTTTATTTGTATTTCCTTTACAAAAATCAAGTGACAAATATCATAATTGTGACATCACACAATCTTGAATAGTGGTGTCATCTTCACCTTACCTCAGGTCAATGAACCTTTCCTCTCGCACACATTTTAAATTTATTTTAAGGGTTGGGTTCAATTAAAATCATTTTTAAAATTCAAATCATTATCTTATTTTCAGGCCAGGCCCTTTTTCGAGGAAAGAATGTAGTTTTGCGATGATTATCCATTGCTGTGTTCTGTGTTATGTCATAATAGTAACAGTAGAAAATTAAATTAAAGTTAAGTGGGTCGCCATAAGCTGTGGTAATAAATAGTGGGTCCCAACTCTAAAAAGTTTGGGAACCACTGGTTAGACCTCCTTATTCCAGCCAACTGCATATTTCTGATAGCCATAAATTAATTAAACACATCACTATGCTTGTTGTATTGTAGACATTTTTCAATATTGACTTGTATATGCGTCGTTGAATAGTCTTGCTCAATGTTTTACAAGTGCTTAGCCTAAGAACAGGGGTGAGCAACCTCTGACACGCGTGCCAAACTTGGCACGCGAGCGCATTTAATTGGTACGCGGCAGGCCTCGGAAACGAGATCATTCTTCTTCAGACAAAAAGTTTCCAAGACTCTGAATTATCTGATGAAACTAGGTGCCCGTTTATTCATTGTCGCTCGTTAACAATCCGTTATTTATTTGAACTTTCTTCGTCCTTCCATGACATATGGCTACAAAGAAATATATTATGACGTAACAAATTAGCGAGCTTTCGCGAAATTTTGTAGAGAAGAGCGCAGCATTCATTTGGCTACATCAACGGTGCACAACCTGCGGTCGTACGGCCGCATGCGCCGTCGTAAAAAAATAATGCGGCCGTCCTCATACACAATCCTATAAAAAAAAAATTCAAAATATAGGATTTGGCGGCTATGCTGGCGTATATTGAAACAAAACATAAGTACTGCAAAAAAGTCAGACGACACGATGCATCACAATCTGGATGGTGTATTTGCTGTTGGGGATTTAACTTCACGGTTCAGATTGAACACGCGTTTCGGCAACCCACGTGCAAGACCAAGGGAGTCATTAAATTGCTACCATGCTTTGCAACATTTTTTGAACAAAATTCATTAGAATATTTGGCGTTTAAATATACTTTTGGGGAAATAATGGGGGCGACCGCTCCTCCCCCCTCCCCGACTTTCGATTTTTTTCAAAATTGTGCAACTTGCTGCAATATATTTGCTCAAGAATAGGTCCACCAAAAAGAAAAATCCGTTTGAATTTCGAATATTATACTGCCAAGTAGTCCTACATACTTCATAATTGGGCAGACTGCACCTCGCATGGGTCAAATACACGGTTATGACGTCATAAAAGCATGTACCCCCTGGAGGCCGTATTGAATACAGATAAATGCAATGTGGCCGCCAATTGCTAAAAAGGTTGTTCACCCCTGGGCTACATTCTTACGTAATATAGTTTGTCTGTGCCACCCTTCTTCGTCATTTCTGCTTGTTTCTTATCGATCTTAAGATCGGTAAGTATATTGATAGGTATTTGTCTGTATGTATGTCTGTCTGTCTGTCTGTATGTATGTCTGTCTGTATGTATGTCTGTCTGTATGTATGTCTGTCTGTGTGTCTGTTAGATGACCGCGATATCTCGCGAATGCGAGGTTGAATCTGCTCCAAATTTTGCATGTGCATACATCATATCTCGGACCAGAAGCCTATTGATTTTGGGTTGATTATGTCGTATATTTAGCGAGTTATTAATTAATTAGTGATGGGACACACGGTGTTGCTAGAGGTTCAGAGAGAAGAAATCGAAAGGGATTGTGTGCGTAACAATGCCCTGTCTGCGATGCTATCAAAGCCGCAGTTTCTGTTTTGGGAGATCCCCTTTTCCATACGATTGTGTGTGTGTGTGTGTGTGCGTAACACTGTTCTATCTGCGATGTTGAGCGTTTAAGTATTTCAGTTACACGCCGCTTCGACATCACTGATCTGGAATCATTGAATAAAAACCATTCGGATACAATCGGAACCATCCTTCGTATACTATCTTTGCGTTTGACACAAACTATAGAGCTATAGGATAGTCGACGGTCGCCATTGCCGGTGGCAAATAGGCTATTGACTGAAACCAAATCTAATTCTTTACCAAAATATCGCTAGGCTGTGGTTGAATAGCCGTCGCAATTGCGGTTAGCGCCGTTTTATTTGACACAATATATACTATAGGATAGTTGGCGTTAGCCATTTTCAGTAGTAAATTGGCTACTGGCTAAAAACTGATCAAAACGGTTCAGTTCGGATTTGCAAATTTATTCATAAAAGTATTTCCTCGAGTAGTATTTCGACGACAACGTGGGGAGTTGGCTGTTGCTTACTACATATTTTGATATAACGCGATGCCCAAGATGAAGAAAAAAAGTTTAGAGGTTAAAAAGAGGGAGAGAAAGGCTAAAAGTAAGGCCGAACAAACTTGGAAAGACAGTGTTCGTCTCACATCTTTCAATGACAAGGATAGTGATAGTGCTGCTTCTGAATGTTCTCTGTCACAGTGGCTTGCGAGTGCTCGCTATGGTATTGGTGACACGATATCACTGGTTTCCGGAGAAATGCTATCTGGTATTGTTAACAAATCTCGGCAAAAGCACCCAAATGAAACTGAGATGGGTACCTTATGTCGACTTGATAAGGCTAAAAAACATATGGCGGAGGTGCGAAAATGGGAGACCACACAGAAAAAAATATATCGTCGAGAACAAGACAAAAAACAGACGGCCGCGGTTCGTGCGCGCGAAACGGCTCCGGAAAGATCTGTCCGTCTCCAACAAAAGAAAAAACGGACGGCCGAGGTTCGTGCGCGCGAAACGGCTCCGGAAAGATCTGTCCGTCTCCAACAAAAGAAAAAACGGACGGCCGAGTTTCGTGCGCGCGAAACGACTCCGGAAAAATCTGTCCGTCTCCAACAAGACAAAAAACGGACGGCCGGAGTTCGGGCGCGCGAAACGACTCCGGAAAAATCTGTTCGTCTCCAACAAGACAAAAAACGGACGGCCGAGGTTCGTGCGCACGGAACGGCTCCGGAAAAATCTGTCCGTCTCCAACAAGACAAAAAACGGACGGCCGAGGTGCGTGCGCGCGAAACGGCTCCGGAAAGATCTGTCCGTCTCCAACAAAACAAAAAACGAACAGCCGAGGTTCGTGCGCGCGAAACAGCTCCGGAAAGGTCTGTCCGTCTCCAACAAAACAAAAAACGGACGGCCGAGGTTCGGGCGCGCGAAACGACTCCGGAAAAATCTGTTCGTCTCCAACAAGACAAAAAACGGACGGCCGAGGTTCGTGCGCACGGAACGGCTCCGGAAAAATCTGTCCGTCTCCAACAAGACAAAAAACGGACGGCCGAGGTTCGTGCGCGCGAAACGGCTCCGGAAAGATCTGTCCGTCTCCAACAAAACAAAAAACGAACAGCCGAGGTTCGTGCGCGCGAAACAGCTCCGGAAAGATCTGTCCGTATCCAACAAAACAAAAAACGGACGGCCGAGGTTCGGGCGCGCGAAACGACTCCGAAAAAATCTGTTCGTCTCCAACAAGACAAAAAACGGACGGCCGAGGTTCGTGCGCACGGAACGGCTCCGGAAAAATCTGTCCGTCTCCAACAAGACAAAAAACGGACGACCGAGGTTCGTGCGCGCGAAACGGCTCCGGAAAGATCTGTCCGTCTCCAACAAAACAAAAAACGAACAGCCGAGGTTCGTGCGCGCGAAACAGCTCCGGAAAGATCTGTCCGTCTCCAACAAAACAAAAAACGAACAGCCGAGGTTCGTGCGCGCGAAACGGCTCCAGAAAAATCTGGCCGTCTACAACAAGACAAAAAACGGACAGCCGAGGTACGAACGAAGGAAACTATACATGAAAAAACTGCTCGTCTAAATCGAATAAAAAAACGCGCCACGGACGTTCGTCAACATGGAGAAAATAACACAAACTTTACATATATACAGAAATTTCATCACCATATTTCCAGTAGCGCAGATTTTCCCTGCACTTCATGCCACCGTTTACAGTACAAAGTTAGTGTAGTGAAACTCAATAAAACTGCTTACAAGAACGTAAACATGAAAATAATTGAATGTGTTCTATCATTCGAAATTAAGTCACCAGATGGAAACGTGTACATTTGCAGAACATGTCACATATCGTTAAAGAATGGAAAAATACCTTGCCAATCTAAAGCGAATAATATGACGATAGCGGACCAACCAGCTGCTTTAAAAGATCTGAATGTGCTAGAACTTCGTTTGATTTCACAGCGAATCCCTTTTATGAAAATTCTTGGACTTCCTTGTGGCAAGCAACGAGGAATTCACGGTCCAGCAGTCAATGTTCCCTCTAAGTTACACGTCGTATGTGATCAATTTCCTCGGTTGCCCTCTGAATGTCAGTTGATTCCATTGAAGTTAAAACGTAAATTGTCCTACACATCGCATTACATGTATGATTATGTGCGAATTGATAAAGTCATATGTGCACTGAAATGGTTGAAAATTAACAATTTCTTGTATAAAGATATCATTATCAAGGACAATTATATTGAACATGCTTCAAAAAATGACGAGGAATTGTGGAATGCTATGTTTATCGACCTCAACGATGACATGCAGTTAAATTCTAATGAATCGGTCAAAAACATTCCCGTAGCACCAGATATTCAAACAACGTGTGCTTCTCGCCATTCCTCTGATAGCGAGAAAAAGCGTAGTTCAACAAACTCATCATCCACAAATGTTTCGTATTCGCCGACATGTACGGGTAGCGTTTCGAGTCGCAATTTATGGAACACTTCGCAAACGCAGGGAATGAAAATGATAAACGTTCCATCAGATGGAAATTGTATGTTTAACGCCGTCTGCCATCACTTAGTACGTCTTGGCATATCGCTGCAAACCCCAGTCGAAATACGACGTGAACTATCCAAATATATGCTTGAACACGCAGATGCTTATAGAGATTTTGTATGTTCCAATGTCGGATATGAAGAACTTTATTGCTCTGACATGGAGCATCCGTCAGATTACGATTACCACATTTCCCAAGTTAATAATCCGGTGTCTCGTCATAATCTAATGTGGCAAAATTATTTAAATAAGTTGGAAAATGGTTCACAGTGGGGCGAGCATATAGCATTGCATTGTTGTGCACAAAACTAACGGAGATGATATTGTTGTGCGATCCAGATATTCATATGAAAATGAATTTCATTTAGGTCTAATTGGACAACAACACTACGTTGTATTTGAACCTGAATCACTATATTCAGTTCGAACACAGACAGTTATTCAAAAATGGAACTTATGGATATCAGTCACAAAATTCAAAGATGTAAGGTTACAAAAAGTAATTCCCCCGAAATAAGCAGCGCAGTAATTGAAAATAAAGAGGATGAGATTGATTTAAAACAATCAACAAGTGTCCGAGGTTTACAGTATGAATCAACGGTTGTCAATGATGACATCAGTAATAAAATTATCAGTATGGCTCCCGCTGAAGATGAAAAACCGATTCCATTATTGGCCGATGATAAATTCGAACAACTAGCATATCCATCATTATATCCGGATGGAAATAATGGTTTCAGTACTGATCGTGTTGTTCCAATCACTCCGCGTAAGTATTTCAATCAAAGACTTTTAGATGCTGATGGAAGATTCGCACGAAATATTGAATACTTATTATCCGCCCAGTATGCAATTGAAAGCAAACAGATACAGGGTGACGTCAACCACTTCGTGTTTCGTCGAGTAAATCACGAATGCGGAAAAAACGAGATAACTGCTGGATTTATTCGAAATTCGGATAATATAAATAACATGATTAAAACTGATAAAGCTTTCAGAATACTGCAGAATATTCGAGGTTCACCCGCTTATTTCCAAGGCGTATTTTATGATGTACTGGCTATGATTCGTCAGATTGGAATTCCTACATTTTTCTTCACACTAAGTGCCGCAGACATGCGATGGCCAGACTTAATTTCATCCATTGCTAGACAGTACGGGTCCATTTTAACGGATGATGACGTAGCTAAGCTTTCCTTTGAGCAGAGGTCTATGTGGTTAAGGTCCAACCCAGTTACCGCAGCTAGACACTTTCACTATCGTTTAGAATGCTTGTACAAAGATGTACTATTGTCCCCGGCACAGCCATTGGGTCATATTACTGATTATGTGATTCGGATAGAATTTCAAGCCAGAGGTTCCCCTCATGCCCATATGTTGCTTTGGGTTGACAAGGCCCCAAAGTTGGGCATTCAAACTGATGAAGAGGTGTGCGCGTTCATTAGCAAGCACGTTGCTTGTTCATTTCCTGTTGACGACCTCCCATTGAAAGCCCTCGTTCAGGATTTACAGACACACAGTCATTCTTCCTATTGCAGGAAAAGTGGTGGATGTAGATTTAGTTACCCAAAACCACCGAGTGAAAAAGTAATAATTGCAAAAGAAGTCGAGGAGGATGAGAGTGAATTAATGGCCCAGTCTAAAATTGTTTTAAAAAAAAGTCCGTGATACGCTATCTTCGTCGTGTCGAGACACCAGTTCGGATGTAAGTATGGACGATTTACTACAAAATATTGATATTGATAATCAACAATATCGGCAGGCACTTTGTATGTCACAAAAAGGCAACACTGTTATCCTAGCCAGAAAGCCGGCGGAGTGCTTCATCAACGCATATAACCCCGTGATATTAAAGGCATGGCAAGCCAATATGGATACCCAGTATGTTGTTGATCCTTATGCATGTGTCATGTATGTCGCATCGTATATGATGAAAAGTGAACAGGGAATGGGGTTGCTATTAAAACATGCATGCAAAGAATATAAGGATTTTGATATAAAAAATATGCTTAGGCGAATAAGCTCTGTCTTTTTAAATAATCGAGAACTAAGTGCACAGGTAGCATGTTATCGTATCTTATCCATTCCAATGAAAAAAATGAGTAGATCTGTTATTTACATAAACACTGATCCTGTTGCAGAACGACAGTGTATCTTAAAATCAAAAAAAGAACTGGAGAAACTGGAAGACGAAGATAGTGACATATTTCAAAAAAATATACTTGACCGATACTCGGCGAGGCCGAGTAGCTTGGACAATGTGTGTTTAGCAACTTTCGTTGCAAATTATGCAGTGAGTTATCGAAAAAATGACAAACACGTCGATGACAGCGTAAAAGATTTGTTGCACGACGATCACGGGAATAGGGATCTTCATTATGATTTACCCCAGCATATTGTACTGAGACGCGGCCTTGGGAAAATGAGTAAAAGAAGAAGAGAATGTATAATTCGTTTTCGAAAACATACCAAGAAAACTGATTTCAACAATTTTTGCCGTGCCAAATTGATGTTATACCTCCCTTGGCGTTCAGAGGAGCGCGACCTGTTGGCGGACCATCCAACATATTCATCTTATTATTTGGAAATACAAGACAAATTGTCTGCTGTGGAATCACGGTATTGCAACAATGTGGAGTTAGTTGATTCAGCTGTTCACAAAAATTCAGTGAGCGGTCCTCCTCTTCATTTGTGGGGCGATCTTGGCATGGAAAGTGACCTTTCAAATCAACAAGATAAATCGGAAGGTGATACACCTTACACCACCATGATAAGAGAGGATCTTGCTGCCAACTCAGCGATCATTGAGAGTGTCGAACGTGTTGCCGTTCCCAAAAGTAACATAGGTGCGAGATACGAAATCGAAAAGAACAGAAATGTATTATCTACATCTGAATATTGTAATATGATACGCTGCTTGAATGAGAAGCAAAGGGCTATAGTATTCCATCACAGGAAGTGGTGCAAGGATGCCGTTATTGCAATTAAACAAAACGGTTCTGTTGAACCATATAGAATTTTCTTAATTGGTCCTGGTGGAGTAGGGAAATCACATGTGATAAAATTGATTCAGCACGATACAAGAAGATATTTCGCTCTTTCAAGAACTGTCGATCCGAATGATGTAACTTACCTCCTTTGTGCTCCAACAGGCGTTGCTGCATTCAACATAGATGGTATAACTATACATTTTGCACTACTGTTAACAAATAGGAAAGCTAGCAGTGGACACGACGGCATATCCTTCGAAAAACTGAATACTTTGCGATCTCATCTTGGCAGATTACGTGTATTAATTATCGATGAAATCTCCATGGTAAGTTCAGACATGCTTTTAAACATTCACAAACGCCTGCAAGTGATCAAGGGAAATGCGGCTTCATTTGGAAACGTTTCTGTTTTAGCAGTCGGTGATTTGTTCCAATTGCCTCCGGTCTGTCAGCCTCAAATATTTTGTCCTGTTTCTGATGAAACTATGCGCCTGGGTCGGTGTCTTTGGAATAATTATTTCCACTTGCACGAATTAGATGAAATTATGCGCCAAAAAAACGATAGAAATTTTGCAGAATTGTTATGTCGGATTCGATTAGGAAATCAAACACGAGCCGACATAGATACACTGCGCACAAGGGAGATTCATCTTTTCGATCTCAACTATCCAGAGGAGGCATTGCACGTTTTTGCTTACAACAACGACGTAGATAACTGGAACTTATTCAAACTGAATAAGTTGATTCAAAGTGGGCCCGAAAATTGTGATACCGGCCATAGATGACAAAAGGGAGGGGTTGTCTCTAATTAGTTTGCGTGCATCTGGTTTAAAGTTAAAAAGATGCAAAACCGGCGGTTTGCACACCGTCTTGGAAATTGCTGTTGGGTGTAGAGTCATGTTGCTTTATAATATAGACACGAGTGACGGTTTGGTGAATGGAGTAATGGGTACCGTTCAATATATTGCAAAAAATGACAAATAATTTGTAATCAGCATTTTGATTAAGTTTGACAACGATAATGTTGGACGAAAAGCTATGGCTAAGTGTAGATGGAAAAGGCAACACCCCCTCCTCGTGCCGATAACACGCAGGGAAGCCAAATTCGAAAAGGCATATGGCAAAGGAGCACAAGTTTCCCGATACCAGTTTCCGTTGACGCTTGGTTGGGCCGTCACAATTCACAAATGTCAAGGTATTACTTTAAATAAGATTGTCGTCAACACAAAGGGAAAGAAATTTGGCTGTGGGCAAGTTTATGTCGCTTTGTCCCGGGTTAGAAAGTTGGAAAATTTGTATCTGACTGATTTTGATCCCTGTACTATCCGATGTAGTTCTGAGTGTTCTGAAGTGATGAATAACATGCGTACAATGCCCATAGCACACCAACGTCCACCCACATTGACAGATTTAAATAAATCAAATTGGTTAACGATAGGTCATTTAAACATAAAGTACTTTTTAAAGAAGATGAACGGTATAGTTTCTTATACAGAGGGTGAAATTTTTCGTCATGCTGATATTTGCTGTTTCACAGAAACATATTTGACGGAACGCCACAACATAGACAAATTCACCAACAAATTTGACTACGTTTCCTTTAGAGAAGACGTACCCAGTGAACAAAATCATGGTGGAAAGCACGGATTATTAGTCTGTGCTTCGCGAAAGCTGAACCCAGTTGAAATAAAAACATCTTCGAATGTGCTTGAGCATAAAATGATTCGACTGAAAACTTCCACGAATAAAGAATTCACTTTGTTGTTAATTTACAGACCACCGAGTTTTCCGCAGTTGGATTTTCTTAACATATTGTCTGAATTAATGACCTTCATACCACAAGGAGCTCCAACATTCATCTTGGGAGATTTTAATGATAATATTTTCCATAATCGATCATCTTCTATCATGGAAAAAATGAATGAGCTTGGTTTCCGACAATATATTCCCACCAATCGCGCGACCACAGATTATGGGTCTTTGCTTGATCACATGTATTTTAATAGAAATTGTACGGATGACAGCATTGCTGTTGATATTGTGGACACGTATTATTCGGATCATGACACAGTGTTTATAACAACCAATTACCTAACCACATAGTTTAATATTTTCGGCGAAATACTGCTGTGTGTTTCTGCAGGAGAAATTATTCAGAATGTGGCCAACGGATAGATTGCAATTTGGGAGAATACCACATTTGAAATCGTACTCCGTCAAAATTGTCGAGTAACATATTGAACATGCGAAAGATCGATAAGTCGGCGGTCTCCGATCGCTGTCTAGTTTTAAGAAGTTGTAAAGCTCATGATAGTTACACGCTACTGTAATAAATTGATTTCAGAAGAAACATAATTGATTAGGGAAGGAAATACAAGAGAGAAGTGCAGAAAATGAACTATTGCGTGACTGGGATGCCATTCCCAACCATTTTTTTTTGTATCTTAAAAACTTTGCAACTGCATTACCATCCGTGTTCTCATCTACATAATTTGCTTGTGGATCTCTTCTCTCAATTATAAACAGTATTAAGTCTCGTAACAAGAGTAACCTGAAAAATGAAACCAGTAGTTCATGTATTTCATTGAAATTTATAAAATATAAACACAATGTAGAATCTCCATCAGCGGTAATGCAGCAGCAGAAGTCTCACTGATATAGAATAAGAAAGGTAATCAAGTCTATTTGTCGGACTGATATTTTTCCAATTAAAGAATCTGTTTATACATGTTTAAAAAGTTTATTATTGTGTATTTTTGCTTTGAAGGTAGCAAAATATTGTTTTTAATTTTGGGTAGCACGCGGAAGAATTTGTGGAAAAAAGAGGGGTGCCAGTTGGATGCCCATCGCGGTACTTTGATTAAAGACTATAGATTCACGGCGTTTACACTTGAATTTCACAAAGCACTCCGAAAAGTTTATAAGATGGAACTTCGTCAAATATTCCCTGATGCTGTGATGATGGGTTAGCATCAATATGAATTGTGGTCGTGTGACAATGTACGGCCTCCCAAGATACCAAAGAGAGTAGGATGCTTCTCTGTTGCTGGTTAGATACGCTTTTCGAGTCTATAAAACAAAATTTTTGAAATTAATTTAATTGAATTCTGGCTACCTTTTTATTTTCCTGACAATACACATGACTTAAAGAAAAAATCTAACAGCAGGAAGAATTCACTCTTGCATTTTTCTCTCGATATGAGCGTCACCTTGGGAGGAAACTAAACAAGTATGACTTTTAATTCAATGCTGGTAGATTTATGTTATTGTCATCGTGGAAAGTTGTTTGAACATTTTCTGCCTTCAGCTATACAAAAAGGTACGTGGTACGTGACAGTGTAATTTTAAAATAATATTGTAAAGTTTGCTTTTTAATAAACATTTCAAGCACTGAGTATTCTATGATTCAATCATTACGCCTTCGAATTTCACGTGCCTTAACATGAATGCTACGTCATCTTAGTAAGATATATATTTATTGTTTCGGGAAGTATATATATATATATATATTCCCAAATTCCATAACGTTTTTTTTAACCAACCAACACCAATGAAAAAGGGAATTTGGATCGATTCTCACATTGTAAATTACTCCATCAGGTCCGTATTAGCCAAACTTGAAGTTAAATTCGGTAATAACATATCTGAATGACCAGTGGCATGTCATAGAGTCGCGGACTGACTGCTAGAAAAATATCCAATGTTGGATGATCACAAAACCTATGGAAGCAAAACTTCTCGTACCTAATTTACATTTTTTCTTCTTTTAATTATGATTGTTGATACTGTTGATACTGGGCTGTTGCAAATAAGAAATAATTGTATCAATTAGAGTGTACTTGACATTAGTTGCAAAAATATATGTGAACCAAGATGGCGGACACCGGATACACACTGCCGATACAGTATAGTCTGTTTGTTCTGGTATATCCGGACAGTGGCGTATCATCAGAAGGGTCGTTTAATCACGATGGTCAGACCACAAATGAAAGCCATATGCGTTTGGCACCGGCGACACTTCGATGCATAACAACCAATATTAATGCTACTATTTTACAAGGTCTATTTTAATTCCCAGATTTAGGCTTTTGTTCTAATCGAAATGATTTTTTGCTCCAAGATAAGCGCTACATCTATCTAAAGATGTTGAGGATTTGAACCTTTGCAGGTCCCAACGCAATTGTATTACAAAATTCAAAACTCCTTTCTAAAAATTTCAAATAGTTTTGTTCTTGATACAGACTTTGAACTCTGATTGCGGGGCAAATAACAAGGAACGTACTGTGTTGAACAATGCCATGGCTAAACAACAAGATATACAACAACCGAGTTTCGTGGATTGCGAACAACTGCTTGTTTAATTTAGACTTCGTTTTCGAAATTGCATTAGAGGCCCTGGCGGCCCGCGACTTTGTATATATATATGGGCTTTATGGCATTTGTTGCTTTGCTATCCCCGCTTTCATAATGTGACACTGTAGGCACTGGTCCCGGTGGAAAGAAATAACGGCGATATGACCGTCGCTCGCTTATGTGCTTTTATGAATAAAATGGAGAGTTATAAGTGATTATATGTCATTCAGTAGCCTAAGTATATGCTGAAGACCTCTTTATTTCAGCCAACTGCATATTTCTGATAGCCACAAATTAAACACATTACTATGCTTGTTGTATTGTAGACATTTTTCAATATTGACTTGTATATGCGTCGTTAAATAGTCCAATGTTTTACAAATGCTTAGCCTTAGGATAACAAAGGTGGCCGAATTCGGAGGTGTGAGCGAAAAAAGAGGGATGCCAGTTGTATTACATTACTATCGTGGTACTTTGATTGAAAACTATAGATTTACAGCGTTTACACTTGGATTTCACAAAGCACTCCGAGAAGTTTATAGGATGGAACTTCGTCAAATATTCCCTGATGCTGTGATGATGGGTTAGCATCAATATGAATACCAACATATGATAGTGTAACAGTGTATGGTCGTCCAGGATACCAACGAGAGTAGGGTGCTTTTCTGTCGCTGGTTAGATACGTTCTTCGAGTCTATAACACAATTTTTTTATTTAATAAATTTTAAATGCTGGAAATTATCCGAAAAATTAGCATGTCAAAACGCAACAAAGATACAGAAAAATTTGCGCTTTATAGGCAAACTAGCTAAGGAAATGTTTTTAAACTATTGTAAAGTGCTCTTTATCGTATTTCCTTATTATTCAAAGTAATGAATATTATTTGACATAATTGAGCCTAAAGTAGAAACATAAATAGAACACAATAAAAGGGGGTTATTTAACAACACCGCAGAAATAGATATCTCGAATTTATTTATTGACGAACTAATAGGCACAAATATAATTCACGCACAAATGAATAGGATAAAATTGATGCGGACAATATATTGATTTATTATCAATAGAAGTATCTCTAATGATTAACCCCCAATCCTTCCTCAATGCCTTTGCGCTAATGAATGCGTATGCCTATAATGCAAGGATGCTGTAGCAGGAATAAACATGACCATAGCCTACTGTGCAATTCAAGATTCGTGCTACACACTAACACAACATTTGTGTTAGCGTTCAGCAGGACCCTTGAATTGCATAGATTCCATAGAATGTATTGATTTCCAGCAATTTTTTCATAATATTCACCTTTGTATCGACAGTCATTCCTGTCCAAATGTGAGTGTATGTGTGGCCTATAAATATTTTCCCTCGAAGTAGAGGAACTATTTTTTCAAAATGTTCGCGATCATAAATATTAGCTGGTTGTCCATCCAGACTTTGGCACTTCTCACGACTCTGTGTCAGATCCATCCTAGATTCATCCGTTATTAGAACAAAACATTTTTCATTGTGCAGAACTGGACACAAACCTGTAAAAAATGTAAAAGCTATTTATGCCCTATAGCAGGGGTTCTCATACTTTTGGTGTTGCGGAGCCCTTGAAAAGGTTAACTATTATTCACGGAGCCCGAAAAGAAATGTTAAAATTGTTACTTTCCCATTAATATTCCTAAGTAAAGGTAAAAGTACTCAATAACCTTTTTTAATAGGGTTAATACAAGTAATAAAAAAATCTAAATTCCAAAGATGAATTATGTATACTAAAGCTGTAAATTTGACACTTGACAAACATCACAATGACGACGATGATTGCTTTTTTGTTCTCGTGGGGAATTATGAGTTCAATGCGGAAACATGTTACCATATTATAGTCAGTGGCGACGAAATGCTAAAAATAATAATTAATAAAGAGGTAAATCCGCAACTCAAATTTCTTGATTGAAAAACGACATACTGAAATATTAAAACTTAAAATGGAAGATCACACTATAAGTTTGGTTTCGGCAGTCTCACGTCAGATTAAAAACGCTTTTATAGGCATTGGAAATCACAAAATTTGGTGTTATGTTAGGTTTTCTTTGGTTATTCATCGTAGTAACTGTGAAATCGAAACACAGTCAATTGTGCGCGCGATGTACCTTTTTTTCATTCTAAAACTACCCACGGAGCCGCATGCAATAAATTAATTTTAATCGTTCGTATTTTGCCGACACCTTGCCACGATTTTCTAAACGGCGATATTTTGCCCAAAAATAATCTCGAGTGCGAAAGAACAAATCAAGTTTGACAAATCCCAAAAATACGACCCAATTTATTTATAGTTGGCAGTTTACCACGTATTTCATGTTATTTCAGAATAGTAAATCCTATTATTCCAGTAATCCTAATAGTAATCTCGAATCAAACGTGAGTAACGATGAGCACAATTAAAATATTACGACAAGACACTTTAAATGCTCGCATCGGTCATGGATTGAACATTTCACGTAACAGAAATCTCGTTATCCGTTTTTTTTTTAATCATGAAGAATGTTGCGCGAAAATTTCCGATTCCACCCCCACCCTCTCCTCAGAAGCCTGGCAGCGCTCCAGCTTATAAATAATGTCATTTTTCAATTCCGCCTCTTTGCCATATTTCGAGGCTATATTTTTCGAATATTATCAGAGCTTTTATTGCTACTTTGAACAGTTACAAAATTAGCCGAGTCAGTATTTTGAAAAGTAATCGAATAGCTCGCGGAGCCTCTGGATTTCTCTCGCGGAGCCCTGGGGCTCCGTACGGAGCACTTTGAGAACCTATGCCCTATAGAATAGAAGAGCATATATGGATTTATTTTATGTTATTGCATTGCTAAATTCCAAGTCAAAAATATATGCGGTAGTTATCACAATGCTGCAAACCAACTGAAGTTCTTTTATACGGAGAACAAAACTGTGGAATTTTTTTTTCATGATTCACGGGTAATATACTAATATTATAGAAGAGATATAAATCCTGACATCGTCAGGCTCTTCAGAATTATGTCAATTCTAATCACCTTTTTTTAATAAGTTTAATAGTCTTGTATTTGTCTCATATTTCTCTATTTGTTTCTTGTATTGTGCTATCTCCTTCTGAAACTTTACGTCCATGTCGACAATAGCTGAATTGCAAACAAATATAATGAATATTGATAGCTGTAAAATGCTTGTCTGAGGAAGTCAGACCTTGGTCAGACGAAACGTTACAGAAATATATTAGTGTTCGTGTGCAGCAAGACTCTTGAATTGAATAGTATAGTCATTTTCACTTTTGCTAAAGCATCCTTGCGTTATACGCATACGGATCCACCTGCGCAAAGGCATAGAAAGAGCAAGGAAAGGTAGCTAGTCTCACGTAACCCCAACTGTTAAATATAATGAATATATGATAATTGTTACGATTTATATTTCATCTGTGGAGAGTTGGGTTGAAGGTAAATTTTACAGGTTTAGTTTTATATAAAAATACTACTTAATTCATGTTTTCTTTATAAAAAAAATATAAGGCGACGTTGTTATGTTTTGCTAGTAAGCTGAGATATCTGGTTTCGAATTCGGAGCATTACATTAAGAAGCATTACACTGTATATTCAAAAGTAAAATAAATTGATAAGCTGCTAGTGCATTGAACTTGAATACTACTGAGTTCTTGCTAAATTATATTATATTCAAGCCCTAGGCCTAAGGCGAGTTCTTCACTTAGTGTGGCCGAAAAAAGAAATATTCAGATTTTCCAAAACATGGTGACTTTCTAAATAACAATATAGGCATAAGCTTGTTCATTGTGAAGGTCCAAGACACAATGATTGTGCTACTGATATGCTGGAAAGCAGACGTATTTGTTTTTATTATCGTTTATCTTGTTGAATAATACCAGCATTTTCAAAGATCTTTATTTCAAAACATGTTTCTTTGTCAGCATTTCATAAAAGTAACAATTATAGTATACAGTAACCTAATACTGACCAATCTCATATTTCCATAACCATAAAATAAAACAATATATAAGCATTGAAACGAAATTATTCTCAACACCCAAATTTTGAATGCGATTAATGAATAAGTTCATTGAGGGCATTAAAAGTTAAAACTAGATTTTCACCTTGGTCGATACGACGATTCATTTCAGTATAGTCAACTACTCCACGGATTCCATTTTCTCCTTTATCTCCTTTAGGACCCGCTGCGCCTCTTTTGCCAGGCCTACCTCGTGCTAGCGTGGCCAAAGGATAGTCATCATCTATTGGCTCACACATTAATTTCTTTTTATTTTCCTGACAATACACATGACTTGAAGACCACAGCAGTAGAAGAAAAAATCTAACAGCAGGAAAAATTAACTTTTGCATTTTTCTCTCGATATGAGCGTCACCTTGGGAGGAAACTAAACAAGTATGACTTTTAATTCTATGCTGGTAGATTTATGTTATTGTCATCGTGGAAAGTTGTATGAACACTTTCTGCCTTCGGCTATACAGAAAGGTACGTGACGGTGTAATTTTAAAATCTTATTGTAAAGTTTGCTTTTTAATAAAATTTTCAAGCACTGAGTATTCTATGATTCAATCATCACGCCTTCGAATTTCACGTGCCTTAACATGAATGCTACGTCATCTTAGTAAGATATACATTTATTGTTCCGGGAAGTATATTCCCAAATTGCAGAACGTTTTTTTAACCAACCAACACCAATAAAAAAGGGAATTTGGATCGATTCTCACATTGTAAATTACTCCATCAGGTCCGTACTAGTCAAACTTAAAGTTGAATTCGGTAATAAAAATCTAACAACATATCTGAATGACCAGTGGCGAGTCATAGAGTCACGGACTGACTGCTAGAAAAATATCCAATGATGGATGGATGATCACAAAACCTATAGAAGCAAAACTTCTCGTACCTAATTTACAATTTCTCTTCTTTTAATTATGCTTGTTGATACTGGGCTGTTGCAAATAAGAAAGAATTGTGTCAATTAGAGTGTACTTGACATTAGTTGCAAAATATATGTGAACCAAGATGGCGGACACCGGATACACACTGCCGATACAGTATAGTTTGTTATGTTCTGGTATATCCGTACATTGGCGTATCTTCAGAAGGGTCGTTTAATCACGATGGTCAGACCACAAATGAAAGCCGTACCGGCGACCCTTCGATGCATAACAACCAATATTAATTCTACTATTTTACAAGGCTCATTTTAAATTTCCTGATTTAGGCTTTTGTTTTAATCTAAATGATTTTTTGGTCCAAGATAAGCGCTACATCTATCTAAAGATGTTGAGAATTTGGACCTTTGAAGGTACCAACGCAATTGTATTACAAAATGCAAATCTCCTTTCTGAAAATTTCAAATAGTTTTGTTCTTGATACAGACTTTGAACTCTGATTGCCTGCAAATAACAAGGAGTCATGGCTAAAACAGCAAGATATACAACAACCGGGTTTTCGTGGATTGCGAACAACAGCTTGTTCAATTTAGACTTCGTTTTCAAAATTGCATTAGAAGCCCTGGCGGCCCGCGACTTCGTATATATATTTATGACAATTGTTACTTTGTTATCCCCGCTTCCATATTGTGATCCTGCAGGCACTGGTCCCGGTGGAAACAATACCGGGCCAACGATATGACCGTTGCTCGCTCATGGCTTTTATGAATAAAATGGAGAGTTTGATTGTATGTCATTCAGTAAATATGCTAAAGACCTCCCTCTTTATTTCAGTCAACTGTATATTGCTGATAGCCATAAATTAAACACATACTATGCTTGTTGTATTGCAGACATTTTTAATATTGACTTGTTTATGCGTCGTTGAATAGTCTCGCGCAATGTTTTACAAGTGCTTAGTATTATGATAACAAAGGTGACCAAATTCGGAGGCGTGTGCGAAAAGTAGGGGTGCCAGTTGTATGCCTAGCGTGTCACTTTGATTAAATACTACAAATTTACAGCGTTTACACTTGGATTTCACAAAGCACTCCGAGAAGTTTAGAGGATGGATTTTCGTCAAATATTCCCTGATAATGTGATGATGGTTTAGCATCAATTTGAATACCAACATGTGGTCGTGCGACACTGTATGGTCGTTCAGGAAACCAACGAGAGTAGGGCGCTTCTCTGTTGCTGGTTAGATACGCTTTTCGAGTCTATAAAACAATATTTTCAAAATTAACTTAATTGAATACTGGAATTAGCCGAAAAATTAGCATGTCAAAACGCAACAAAATCACAGAAAAATTTTCGCTTTATAGGCAAAATAACTGAGAAAATGTTTTCAAACTATTTTCAAGTGCTCTTCATCGCACTACCAGATTATTCGAAGTAATGAATATTATTTGATATAATTGAATATACGATTCCTAAAGTAGAAACATAAATGCAAATCTCTGGTTGGATCTTATGTAGCGGTGCCTTCGAGAATAATCGCGGACTTGCGATCGTACAAACAATAGAAAAGTGTGAACCACTTTTACACTTTTTTTTACACTTTTCTATTGTTTGTAAGATTGCAGGTCCGCGATTATCCTCGAAGGCACCGCTACATAAGATCCAACCAGAGATTTGCATTTAGGTTTCTACTTTGGGAATCGTCTGAAAGTACCGAAGAGGAGAAAATCTCTTATTTTCTCCTAGTTGGAGACATAGGCACAATATCTATATGTACATATTTGATTAGAATAAATTTCATGCGGACAAAGTACTATAATATCTAGCAATTTATTTAATTAAATTTACCTTTGCATCGACAGTCATGCCTGTCCAAATATGAGTGTATTTGTAGCCTATAAATATTTTCCCTCGAAGTAGAGGAACTATTTTTTCAAAATGTTCGCGATCATAAATATTAGCTGGTTGTCCATCCAGACTTTGGCACTTCTCACGACTCTGTGTCAGATCCATCCGAGATTCATCCGTAATTAGAAAGAAACATTTTTCATTGTGAAAAATCGGACACAAATCTGTATAAAAAGTAAAAGCTATTTAAAGTCATAAAAATATGCGGTAGTTATCGCAATGCTGCAAACCAAATAAAGTTTCTTTTGTACGGAAGACAAAACTGTGGAATTTTTTGTCGATTTATGGGTAATAATAGTTACATCAAAAGAGATATGAATCCTGACATCGTTAGGCTTTTTTTTCAAATATGTCATTTCTAATCACCTTTTTTCAATAAGTTAACTATTCTTGTATTCGTTTCTGAGTTCTCTATTTGTTTCTTGTATTGTGTTATCTCTTCCTGGAACTTCACGTTCATGTCGACAATTGCTAAATTGCAAATAATTATAATTAGTGTATGGTATTTTTTACGATTGATATTTTTTCTGTTTATACTACTGAGTCTTTGCTACATTATATTATATTTAAGCCCTAAGGCAGGCACTTCGCTTAGTGTGGCCGAAAACAGAAATTTTAAGATTTTCTAAAACATGTGACTTTCTACGTAACAATATATAGCCATATGCTTGTTCATTGTGAAGGCCCAAGACACAAACAATGCGCTTCTAATATGCTGGGCAACAGATGTATCTGTTTTTATTATCGTTTATTTTGTTGAAAAATACCAGCGTTTTCCAAGATCTTTATTTCAAAGCATGTTTCTTCCTCAGCATTTAATACAAATACCAAATATAGTATACAGGAACCTATTACTGACTAATCTCATATTCCCAAAACTATCCATAAAATGAAACAATATATAAGCAGCAAAATGAAATAATGAAATTATTTTCAACACCCAAATTTTGAATGCAATTAATGGATAGGTTGATTAATGGATATTGAGGGCATTGAAAGTTAAAACTGGATTTTCACCTTGATTGATACGAAGATTCATTACAGTATAGTCAACTACTCCACGGATTTCATTTTCTCCTTTATCTCCTTTAGGGCCTGCTGCACCTCTTTTGCCAGGGCTACCTTGTGTTTGCGTTTCCAAAGAAAAGTCATCAACTATTGGCTCACACATTAATTTATTTCTATTTTTCTGACAATACACATGGCTTGAAAACCACAACAGTAGAAGAAAAAATCTAACAGCAGGAAGAATTAACTGCATTTTTCTCTTGATATGAGTGTCACTTTGGGAGGAAACTAAACAAGTATGACTGTTAATTCAATGCTGGTAGATTTATGTTAATGTTATTGTGGTAAGTTGTATGAAAATTTTCTGCCTTCGGCTATACAGAAAGGTACGTTATACGTGACTGTGTGAAACATTATCGTAAAGTTCGCTTTTTAATCAGCTTTTTAAGCACTGAGTATTCGGATTTTTTTGTGTATAATGACGTAATACGACGCTTACACATGCCTTTTGGTCTGAACAAAGCCAGATAAAAGCAGCCACTGACATCTAACAAGATCCTAAACAATCTCTCAACAGATTTCCTTCGCTGCCAAAGTTATCCAAGGCATATAAGCGAGCGTTTTCATCTATCTCGGTTGGTTCTTTTGGTGTAAGCGTTATTGATAGCAAACCAGGAAACGTCCGGTTTCCAGTAAATCGTTCAAGAATAGAGCAACATGATGTTGGAAAGGCCCTAAAACCTTTTTTTCTCACAATGCAGCAAATTTTTATTTTTTTTTAGGGGGCCATGTTTTCTTTGTTAAAATTTGTTTTCATAATACTTGAAAGCTGGAGTGGGGGTCTAAGCCGAAAGTTTTCAACCCATAGTATTTTGAGTCGATTGCAAATTAACAGGTTAACACAGAACAGAAGTCCAGTCTTTTCCCATTAAAACACACTATGGCATAAATAGAACAAACATATTCTGCCTCCGGCTAAATACAGTAAGGTACGTTATACGTTATAATGTAATGATAAAATATTATCGTACAGTTCGCTTTTTAATACCAGACCCATTTTTAATACTAATATAATACATGATTTACTTTTCTGGTGAAACAAATTTTAAATAATTCCCCGAATTACATGTACAGAGAATAATATTACCAAAAGCAATAGCTCTGAGGATTCTATGATTCAATTATTACGCCTTCGAATATCAAGTGCCTTAACAGGAATGCTACGTCATCTGAGTAAGATATACATTTAAAAAATTTAAAAATGGGACGTGACACTATGTGGCAGCAACTGCCACGAGTCGGATTTTGACATGTTTACACTGGATTCGAAGGTGCAGTCAAACAAGAGCGTAGCCAGTAGCGTAGCCGCCACTAATATCTAACAATATCCTATAGAATCTCTCTACAAACTTACTCCGCTGCCAAAGTTTTCCAAGATATATAAGCGCGCATTTCCATCTATCACGGTTGATTCATTTGGTGAAAGCATTTTGATAGCAAGCCAGGAAACGCCATGTTATTAGTAAATCGTTCAAGAATAACAAAAGGGTGTTGGAAAAGGCGTGAAAAATTTATGTCTCAGTGCAAATGCAGCAAAACATAAAATTGAAATAGAATCCGCCCTAGCCCCTCAGCCCCCCTGGCTACGCCGATGGAGTCACGTTTTCCCAGACGTCGCAGTCGAAATTATGATGTATCCGCATTCGCGGGTCGGAGTCGAAATTTAAGACTTTCGATGGGGATAAAAGGAGTTATTAAAGTTTTATTCATATACTTATTAAACCACGTCAAGCTACTAAGCGATATCAACAATACATACATTCTGTCTGTATATGCGTAAGTTTTCGTAAAATTTCATTTTCCAGTAGTTGAAAGCTTGAGTGGAATTTTATTTTACAAGACTCGGAGTTGTGAGTCGAAGTCAAAATGTTTTTCAGCTCGGAGTCTAAGCCAACGGTTTTTTTTTAATCGGGAGAATCTTGAGTCGATTGCAAATTTCCCTCGACTACACAGAACTACAGTCTGCTCCCACTAAAACACAATAAGACATAAATAAAAGAAACGTAATAAGCCACAATGCAATCCATCAGGGACTACTATCATTTTAAATAAAATAGTCACTCCAGAAGTATTCTGTTCAGCGTTACCAGAATATTTGAATAAACTATATATATAGATATATAAATTTCTTTTTCGTTTTCCCGTGTTTCTTTATTGTATATACCCCGGCCAGAAACAACATGAATAACAAGTTGAACAACTTCCCTAATGACTTCTTCCTCATGCGGAAAAATATGATAATACCCATATTCCTTGTAGAATTAACACATTCAACTCAAGTCGATTTCCAATCATTACAAAATATTTTGTTTTTACTCTGAAATGATTTATTACACAAAATTTGAGATTGGATGAAAATTAAAAAAAATTGTCATGAAACAACTATACAACTCTAAATGCAGATAATTGAGGAAGAAAGTGCAATAAAGAATTGGCAAGTAATAACATCTTCATAAAATAATATAAAAAATGTAAATAAATAATAATATAACACATTGTATTTGGGGAATTCATATATAACACACGTACACACATAAATAGAATTGGCTTCAAAAATTCAAACAATAAATACAATAATATAAAATATTTAAGAAGAAAAGTTGCAATAAGAATAATATCGTTGAATGCATCTACTGAAGTTTTTGATAATTTTCTATCCAGTTTTGTACCCATCACTTGCAGGTTCGATTACATCCTAGTTGTTTTCCGTTTGTATCGAGCTCTTGTCCTCGACTTTATTTCTGGGTGAGTTTTTCACATGTTAGTGTAAGAAGCTAGCTAACGCTTGATATCATCAACAAAGTAGCATCGATACGATAAACATCAACAGGGTTGACAACATAGCACGTGGTACAGTATTGAAGCGGGACGAAGCACCGTTGCCATCACCATCATTTACATCTTCATTTTTGTCTCCAATACCGGTTTCTTCCGGTGAAGATTTTAACGTATTGTCTGTACATCCTAGCCACCAAGCGTCTGATCGACGGGGATATGGTGTCTTCAATGATTGTGCTACTTCAACACGTTCATCATCGAATCTGAAACGAAAAAAGAAATGTATATGACAAACATCTGATGCCAGAAAGTACTGAACAAACCAATATTGAGGTCTTTCCTGTATTAAAACCACGTCAACAGCCAATTTTCTATGAACAGTATAAAATTTACCTCCAATAGTATCCATTTTTGAAAAAGTACGTCCTGTCCTTCCATTTCAAAGCAGCATCCAGTCGCTCTGGCAAACCTTTCCAAACTGAGAGAGGTCGGGGATACCCGTTGTCAGACTTACGAAGAGATGGGTTGTATCGCCAGTATTTATCACCTGAATTAAAGAAAAATGAATTTACATGAATGTTGAATTATTAGCCAACTAAAGATAGTTGAATTGCGAAACCTAAAAAAATATGTAAATGTTACTCATGTTACCTTTAACGAAATATACTTTTCCGTTGCCGCTCCACACAAAAGCAGTGTCCAAATTTGACGGTATTCCTTTGTAAACCTCTGAAATTCGCTTGGGGTATCCATGCATTGGGATTCCATTGATATACCGATGAATAACATCGCCCTGTTTATAAAATCATTGGATTTAATACGATTCAAATCTTATGGTCGAACATATTGCATATTTTATTATGATTTTTGAAGAACTAGAGGGGACATAGTATTCAATTTTGTACCTGAAATAAATCAGTGTAAGCTCCGAATGATAAACTGGCATCAACTTTTCCTGACAAGCCCCAGATTTTCTTAGTTGACTTTGGATATCCTGGTTCCATTCCCTGGTCGTTGAGTTTCCAAAATTTATCACCTTTGAAAGCAAATGTTGTGCCGTTTCTTACCATAGTTATGGCATCAAATCTGAAAATTTAACATGTTATTCAGTATAAAAAACTACTTGTCTGAATAATAGCTCAACAGTTCTTCTATAAAAGAAGTTATTGCTCAGATGAAATGAACCCGAGCTTTCTATCGTAAATGAGTCAAATTAAACTATTTTTGAGCAAACATACCTTCCGTTACAAGCGCCAACGGGAGGTGTTTTCGTTGTTGTAGTTTGTCTTGTTATTCCTGGTCGAGGCTTTCTTGTTGTTCTGGGTGGTGTAGTTGAAGATTGTGGTCTGTGCTTGTCGCTGGGTGAGCCGTATAAAATTCTGATTGCTAAATGCACAAAACGTTTCAATAATTATAAGCAAAAAAATCAAGATCCTGTGAAATTATAACACATCGGGTGGTAAAGTCATCTGCATTAACGTATCAAATATAGTCATTTTGCTTTAAAATTTGCGACTCATTGATATAAGGGTTATATGATGAGTTAATATCACATAAGATAACCAAATGCACAAACCTCGAATATCGTCATCATGGAGACCGTCGTAATTTGGATTGTAAAATGGGGCCATCAGTGCTTGATTCACATCGCTATGAGAAAGACCGAGGCTATGTCCAAATTCGTGAGCAGCAACAATGAATAGACTAACTAAAAACAATATTGAATAATAAGTATTTAGTAATTATTGGTACTGTTTATTAGAATTATGAGGGAATTGCAGATGTTGTTTCTAGTAACTGGGAGTGCCGTGTATAGTAAAAGAAACATTCTAACATTATAAGACATGGTTAGAAGACATATTAGGCGTTTTGTCTATAGCACTAATGCCAAACAATAAATTCATTTAAATCATATCAATGAATTATTAGCTTTATTATCAAAACTTTTTTTTTATCATTATTTGCTCTGTGACATCGCTCTATTTAACAATGTAATATTTTTACATACCTCCTTTATCAGCACTGACAGCCCACTTTTCAGCTTCGTCAAAATGCGCGTCTCCTCCAAATTGGGGGAAAAATGCGTGGGCTAGTGTTTTACTTGGCCCGTCGAATGGGTCGCCATCACCGTGAGCTTTTTCTGCGAATTTTATTTCGATGTCAGCTTTCGATGATCTCACTTGTCTGAAAGTCAACCCCGATTCTGCTTCCCATACCTTGAAATAGGTAATGAAAATGGCATTAAAGTTACTGCTGTATTGTGGTATTTATGTGGTACGCTCTAAACAACGTGATATATTCATTTCGTAAATACGAAATTGATATTAATTTATGATTTCTCATTAACAAGTTTTTACCTTAAAAGCTTTATTAATCGCATTTTCTGTGTCACGGCGACTAATATCAGTTGTATGAGACGCAATTTTGTACGTCAAGTGCTTCTTCTGCCATTTGCTTCCCTGAAGTGCATACCTCTTCTTTCTCGCAGCGGCGTCGCTACCTGAAATGTAGTGAATGTAATATTTGTGGGGATAGTACTTGTTAACGTTGAGGATATAATATATGACCACGTTGCTAGCATATTTAAGCAAACCAAAGTTTTTCTTGGCTGTGGTTTTTTGTAAAGCCCATGTTCCCAAATTTCCTGTAATTTATCCGAAAAAAAAATTTGAGTTTTAAACTTCGAAATTTGGTGTATATTTGGTCGTAACTATCAATTAACACCTACGCTAATGCGAAACCTACCATTACGTTACCATTTACATGTCAAGACTATAGATTAGCAGTGTTCCGATAGTTAATTAATATTTTACAACCTTACTTTTGGACGCCAAGAGTGAAGCCCAGCTTTCTTATAAGATAAATATGGATTAGACGGTCTGTATGGAAAATACATACCAACTACGTCCCGGTTTCCGCATCTCGGCGAATCCATTTTTTCAAGGGTGGTGTGATCGAGCTGCCCAGTTTGTTCTAAACCAGCAAATCTTTGAAAATTCATTACGGCAGCTGAAAGATCGTGTTGCGACATGATATTACCAAGACGAGGATTGTAATCTATGTATCCAAACCGAGCCAGGAAATCCTGTAAAATTTAAAGATATAAAACACATTGTCGGCGAAAATATTGTAAATGTTTTAGGGTCAACGATTCACAGGGCAATTGTCTAAGGCTAAGCCACACGTTTATCGAATTCAAGTAGTGGTGACTCAGTAGGTGTCTCATGTTTTACCGCACGATAAAAAGATTACGTCATGTAATAAAAGTTGTGAGGACTTCGACCAGCTGTGGAAAATAATTCTGCTTTTGTGGTGCCATGCCTGGGCTCTCCATAAATTTGGAGAACTACGTTTCACAGAGAAGTATCTTTTTAATCGAAATAACCGCAGGTCAAACCCAACGAAAGACCATATTTGGAGTAAAAGGTTGTTGTTTTACGTGGGCGGAGTTTACCAAGTAAGACATATCATTCAGGAATATCTTTGTTTGATACCTCACTGTTACGTGAATCTTTCAAAATAGAAAGCAGAACGGCATTTAGTTCCAATACTGTAGTGTGTATGTGTAATATGGGGCTGACAAATGCGCTATATTTATTTATACTCGTGAAATACTGATGAGATCGGTGGGTTTGCCTTCAGCGAGGGTCATGTCCGCTCGCTTACTAAAATATTACGTCATAGAAAAGTAGATAGGGTAATTCAGTTCTTCAAAATCTACCACAGTTACATTTTGAAAACGGACTTTTATCTTGGTCGTAGGATAATGCACTTCTGCATGAAATGAGCTCGCCACACTATAAGTGTCGTTAAAAGCTTAGAATAGCTATATGAGCTCGCCATGATATATTATGGGTTTCGCTCTCACTGTGATAAACTTTCATAAAACATGTAGTTTGAAATTTTTTAAAACTTCGGATGTGCGTTAATGCTATCATTGACATAAATTTAAATATTTGTGGTATTATAATAACTATAATAACTGGACAAAAGCTATCAATTGTCTGTCGCCCCAAGCAAAATTCGTTGCGTTAATTCATTTACCATGTTGAAGATTTATGATGAATCTTATATAATTGTGCGCTGACCTATCTACAAGCTATCCTACCAAAGAATTTTTATTATCACACATTTACTTTGTTTCATACGAATAAAAAATGGTCATTTAAGTAAAGTTTTTCATTTATATGAAACGATTTATATTTGATTTTTTATTTGCGTATAGTATGATATGACGCCTCCTTTTTATTTGTCCGTAAATGGACATTTCGATATCAATTTTAATTAAGTAACAGTCGCTTTGCATTGCAGACAGTTTGGAAAGAATTGCATGCATTGCAAATCACGAGATTATTACGTCACCATGTGTAGTTAATAAAAATAAATGATTTTGGAATCGGTTCAATAAACGTGCAGTTCACGATTCGTTTGTTGACATTTATTTTGAAACAATCTGATGACATGGATTTTTAGGTAAAACCACCGAACTATAACATAAACGAATTTTCCTAATAAGGAAAGATTTTTCGAAGGCGCATTTATTTCGCTTCTTTAAAAATACTATTTATAAAAAATATAGAAATATGCAATTATATTATGAGAAACATACATACCTATATAAAAAAAAGAAACTATTTGACACTACCGTATAAGTGCGAATACAAAATTAATACAATACAAAACCAAAACGTATGTACTAAACTAAGTTAGATTTGAACAAGTACTCACCACTCCCTTGGATTGTGTGGGTGCTGGATGCGCTCCTGTTGCACAAAGTAGTACAAACATCAACACTACGTACAAGCCCTTTTTCATGTTTTCCTTTAAGCGTTTAGTTAAAATCAGTTTTATTACACTCGAACATTAAATATCAAAAAATAAATATCTGAAATGCAAACGTTTTACAAATTAATCAAGATTGTATCGAATTATTAAGTTGTGGCTGTATATAACCGTACGGACAAGCAACGTATGAATAAGCATATTGTAATATACCCTGCTGCTTTCATTAATGTTTCTTTTTATAACACACAAAATATTTAGGTCACATGTCTCAAAGCTTTCATTTAGGTATTTCTGCCTTTTAAGGTTGCAATTTGCATTTTGACTAATGATGATCACAGTTCATAATGCTGACATTTGCAAGTCGCCACAAATCATAAAAATTAAGTCACGAGTTGCCGAGGCATTTCGTTTATTGGAATGAACTTTCCGTTACGGTTTAGGAATAGCAAATCGAGGAAGTTCATAATATTGCTCGACTTATTTCATTTCGATTGCGGTTATGATATTGTATTTAGTACTCAACAATATAACGTTAAGTTTGTCACAAAAAAATATGAAATGTTTCATTTCAATTCTCAATATATACTATCTGAGAAGTAGCTATGGTCTTAACCTTGAAAAATGTTGCATTCGAAGTTATCTCCGTTCTCTTCATAATGTAAGTTGATTTAGGCTCCTGTCACTTTCGCTGACACTAAGCATCTATTATATATGCATGCTTCGCAGAATATAACAATAACTATCTCACTTGATACATGACAGAGCAAACACTCGCTTCGTTTACATTTGAAACGGATGGTTTAAAGTTGCAGCTCTATCGTTTATATACAACTTTCTCCGAAGAAAAAATACCCGACTCACGCGACTTGACAAGAAAGGTGTTTAAAGATAGAGTTCTGGCGTAAATCCACTTCACGCACGTTCGAGAGAGACAAATTCTCTCTTTTTAGTAGACGAGAGAATATTCTCCCTTCGCCAGTTTGCCTTATAAGGTAATTTAATATCGTAACTTGACGGAAAATTTTCTCCTTTCCTAGGACACCTGAAATTTGCCATGAATAATCGCTATTTCGTTTACAAATTAAGTAGAACGTGTGTCCGCTAAACTTCAATTCAGTTACGTTATGTTTGAGATATTAATTTGGGTCAAACTGTGGGCTGTCGTACAGTCAGAAGCTTCTAAAATCTTTCCTTCGATTAAGTTTTATTCATATTATCCAGTTTAATTAGCGTTATTATGGTTTCTAATAACTCGTTTTAAAATTGTTAGAAATCAGTGATTTAATACATATTATGTCGCCGTATGATTGCCGCATCGCCTACACTGGCGGATATACCTATTAATTTGTAACTATCATACTTTGTCATGGATTTGGTGTCAACCATAAACCAGTCATTGAACTAACAAAATAAGATTCATGCCTATACAAATTCACCTATACAATCAATGGTTGGCAAATTTGGTCCTGTAATTTGCAGTATGTTGAATGAAATATATATTTGCTGGTTATTTTCCATAGTGGTCTAAATACCATACATTTTAATTCGATAGTTTTTTATTCTAAAGTTCTCATATATTTGTTTAATCCAGATATGATATGGCCTCGATTGCTTGCGATTTGCAATAAATATTTTGTTCAATTATTTAACAGGAAAGTTTTTTATGATTTTGTAATAATTCTGGGCGTTTAATGAACGGCATCAATTCGTTTTAATGTTTTATTCATTTAAAGATGGATACAAAACAATACGGTAATCCATTGAAAAAATTTACTTGTGCTTTTCAAGTAAAAATAGAATAACACCAAAAAGAATTTCTCAAGATTATATCGAGATCAGATTATTATGCCACATGCTCGACTCTCTGAATGTATCGGGTGCGTGAGTTAAAATAGAATCAAAATCGCTTACTTATTGGATTGGCAATTATTGTCGTTTGAAATATATAATATTGGCGTGATGACAGAAGTCTGTTTGAAAAAGAGAAAACAAAATCAATGCGCATGTGTTTTTGCATACTAAAACGTAAGTTACCTATACATATCTACGTGAGTATGTGTTTTTGAGTCACTCGAATATCCTTTCGAATGTATTTGTATTTTTGTGAGTGAAACTATTTAAGATTTCAAGTACTACCAATTTCGAACAAATTATTTCTAGAATATGCCACATCACTTATTCATCCTCGGACGAAAATATGACTTATGCTCTTATATGCAGAAAGGTAATAAAATTCCATTTCCTCCGTGAATCACATCACAAGTCAAAAATTGACTATTTTTATATGCATTCAATGAGCTAATAATGTTGAAAATTATATATTGATAACACAGCTACACGTGCCCTTTGTTTGCGCACTTGCGCACAAAGGAGCTGGAACTCTGCTAAGAGTATTCTTGCGTCATTGCAACTTTTTCCGGCATGGATCGTAACAAGAGTCATATATAATTCTTCCTATTTACCCGTTAGTAGGTTCCAAGTCTATTGTGCTACAGATACCCAATTCACTATTTACTCATTCATGTTGAATTTTCCCTATAACTATACTTTTGTCTAAGGTGCCATCATCCCACGAATATCCCAGCATGATGTTTGTAGTATTTCAGTACCGTGGATTTCGTATTGCTCATTTGCATACATGGCCACAGTGTACGTCCGAAACCAATTTGGAATATTATTTTTAAAATAGATACATTTTCTTACTTTTATAGTTATCTGAAAGAAAACATATTGCCACAAGAGTAAAATAAAATCGTTTAGCGCAAACACCGATTTATACATTCAATTAAACGACTTCATAATTATGCTCTCTGCAAAATATGATAATTTAGGGCGGCTATGATGTATAGGCTACCGTATATAACTAAAGAAGCGCGTGATGAAGAATTTATAAAATGGATATATTTCGTTAGCAGACGACGTGTTTTCAAATTTTAAACAATCTTGTTCATTCGAACTTCTTGTTTTGCCACGAATTATCCCATTTCTGTCCAACTTACAGAAGAATCATTCTACAATATATCGTTTTACGAGGATGTCTGATTATTAGGTGATTCGTATTTTCAGTCAAATGTCGAAGATGAAAATTCCTTGTTGGATACGTTTTTCTTGGGCCCTATGAATAAGAAGCATGTATGGAATAAAATAAAAAAAATCTTTTATTTCACGCTGTGTCAGCTTTGTTTGTTGAAATAACATGTGAAAATGATGTGCTCAGAAACAATAGCTTATTTGGCTACAAAGTAGAAAGGTAAGTTTTCTTCACATTTAAACTTTTGCTTGACTTAAAATATACAGAAAATTAATCATCCGTGTGACAAGATGAAGTCACAGAAAATGAAACCTTCTGCTCAATTGTGACTCATTGCATATTGCGGACGTGCATACACGTCAATTGTGATTGAGATGGGGGAATTTTCTATTGTAAGCTTTAGAAGTGTTCATTCAATACCATAGGTGGAAAAAGTCTGTTCTCACATCAGTAGGCATTTTGGCATCTTTCAGCGTAAATTTTTCCATGAACCATGCCATAGTATTTGCATCACGTTAGAGATTCCCTTTCATTGTTTCGGAATATTTTGGTCGCTTTGCACATTTAAATTAGCAAGCACGTGACAGTGCTTTATACGAAACTACAACAGGATTTAGAACAGAGGTTTCTGGTACGTTATCTGTATGGGGTGCATAGATTATCCACACGTGTGGAACAATCATAATCTCCATATTAAGTAAAATTATATAAGTAAAATTAAAAACTATATTATGTAACTGTATTTATTAATACTGTATTTGTGTCCTTTTAATTTTAGTTTCACATAAATGGCATCCAGCCACGTGCTAGACTCATTACGTGTCAATACTACACAATAAGAACAAGCTGTCTACCGTATTGCCAAAATGACGTTCAGCAACGTCTATATTGTATTGCTTTCTCTAATACGTCCCTCGAATATTTATTTTTCATAATTTCATTTATGAAATCATAGCAACATGTGTTTTTATACATTTAAAAACAGAACTCGGCAATTCATAGCATCATTCTCGAATTGCCAAATACCAATTACGGCCCATAAAATGTTTGTATTGATTTCAAGGTTGTATCAAAAGTACACTATAGCTAAAAAGTCTACAGTTGAATTATTTGCGTCAATAAATGTTCATTACCTCAATGATTTTCATTCAGTTTGTGGTCTCCTTGGAAGTTGGTAGACATATGGACAATCAAATCCATATAGTTATACACGATGTAAACATAGAATTTAATGAATTTGAATGTTCAAATTTATCAGCATCAGCTGAACGTGAGACTGTAGATGTTTTCTTTATCATAAAATCATTTTTCCATGGATATTCTATGCTAACTATGCAATTTATTACAACAATATTTGTCAATGGGTGCCTATTTGCGCAAACCAGTTTTATATGAGTTTCTTATTATTTCAACAACTTATAAATATATATATTAGTTTTTTTTTTAGGTAGTATGCTTCACAATATTATCATTGACTTTCACCAGTTTTTAGGATCTAAATATGCTGTATGACGTCACTGACTCCGATAATAGCAATGAGAGCGCAGGATGCGAATTCAAAACAATAGGTTTATACATCCGTGGAATATTTGCATCGCTCTTTTCAACTATGATACATAGTACTCAGAACTATCAGAATATTCCAATATTTAGACGGATATTGCGTCAGTATTATCTGCGGAGATATAACTATTGCTGACATCATTTACTTTTCTTCTTTCATAACCTGGTTACAGAAGTTCACAACCTTAAGTTACGTGCATGAATACCCATCATCTATCCTTAAATATATGCAAAACTTTTGAAAAAAATGACTACATTTTGCTGATACAATGCATACCTGTCATATACATTAACTATACCTTATCATATATTGTTCAAAATATATTGCACCACAAAATGAAAAGGACTTTGGACATAAATTCAGGTTCGGAGTGAGGTCGAGCGCGTCCCTGGCGGTAATATTCCAGATCTTCCCTCAAAACTAGTTAAAGAATGGAGAGTGACTAATAAAAACGCAAAAACGATTATCGAACTTATCGAGCAAAATTAATATGAGACATCGAAATCTTACTTACATCAACTTCAAACGGCTAATCATGGATATCTGAATCCTGTCAGTAATTTTCCAAGAAAACCTTGAAAGGAAATTAAACGTTCAAAATAAGCAAATTTGTCAGACATTTTTTTTAATTTTTAATTTAAGATGCCCGAGGTTGTCCACCTAATATGAATCTGTAGTTGCCCCAGGAAAAAAAAACTAGGTAAAAGCTCAACTGCATTTAAGAAATGTTTGAAAAGCTTTAGTTTCAACCGAAAGACCGTTGCATAGAATCGGCTTTGACTATGGGTATAAGTTGACTTACCTATACACCGTGCACCCTTGAGCGATACTGTTCACGTAAAGCCGTGTTCTCGTTATATTTTGGCCCAGGTTTTTACACCTCATTTAGTTAATTACAAGCGAGTGTCAATCAACTAAATATTTTCCGATGTTGCTATTACTTCCACTGTTGTTGTTTTGTAAGTTGTCATTACGCATCCACATAGATTACCAAGGTTGATGTTGAGCTGTTTAGGTTTACTGTATGAGGTTTTATTAAGTATTGTGTCGTTTTGAGTATGGCCCCTGACGTCATCTGCGTGTCCCCTTCTTAAAGGGGGTTACTTTGCTTTGAAGACAGTGCTATGGATTTTTAGGCAAGCGAAACAAAATGTGTGGTGCCGGTCAAGTGCACTGTTCTTCGACTTATGTCTCTAGCCTAAATTCAAAACGGCAATAACTAAGCAAAGATCTGTTTAGTGTTTGCTATGAAATTTTGTATCTTCGTTCGTTCTGTATGGTATAGATAGAAAATACAAATATTCGTATGTATATGGCAGGGGTGGCCAACCTGCTTTCGACCACATCTGTGTCTTAGACCCGTACGATCTTGAACGTGTATCCTGTCTCTTTTACTCTGTTTAATTATTATGCAGATGTGACATATGTTACATTTTGAGACAAATAAAGATACATACATATACCATATTTTGCGCATGTACGGTAGTGTGTTCTTCATGTTTTAAAACAAAGAACAAGAACGGCAAGAAACTGTTTCAAGGCAATTTTTTAGGGTATGTCAATAAATTCACTCAACATCAATACGATCGACTACCTAAGACGTGGCAACCGACCGATCGCGATCGACGTGTTGGCCACCCCTGGCATATAGTATAGATAGAAGAAACAATGGCGCCTGGTTACTCAGCGTTGGTTCGCTTCTGCTTGATTCACTTTACAGTTGTGTGATTGTTCATTCATATTTGCAATATAACTCACAAATGTGAAGTAAATTTGCAAATACGTAACTGATTTATACTTATTATATATACATACTTTGAATAAATATTGCAAACATGCGTTTCATATATGATGGACTCTATTGCATGACGCGTCTGATGCATTCGGGCTATTTTAATCGAATTTACTTAAAAGATAGTTACGTAAATTGCACAGACCAAACTTGGGGCACAGACCACTCTGGGTCCAGAATGTAGCAATCTCGTTTCAGTTGTGGTGTGGGGCTTAGCTGTGGTTATGGTTTTGTAGATTGTCAAATTTACATTTTTGTGGCGTAAAGTTGCACTGACCTGTAGGAATTGCCGCAATATGGTCAATGATAATCTATATTTTTAAAGGATTTACTTATTCATCACAAATTGAATTAGTAAACCAGCTCACAATTACCCAACCCGCCACCAATTAGGCTATCACAATTAGGCCAATTAATATATCAATGTCCGCCTTGATCACCAAATATTGTCCTGATTTTATCGTTATTTGGATTCGGTGCCCCTAATATTTCTGGATACTTTGTTTGTATCTGGTTCCACATATACTCTGCACTGAGAGCTTGAGATATTTGTCCTGGATGAAATCCGTCCACTGGTTCAATGACTTCCCATGCTTCCCCACCTTGGGTTTCCCACATGTTTATGACTAAACAAAATAGAACATGCACTCCATTATCATCTAAAAAATCTATTTTGCATTGAGCAGTGGTCCACTTTGACTATTTTATATAAAATTCATTATCGTATGGAATGTTTTTCTTATAAGAACAAATTCCAGACTGGAAAAATCTAATTTGAAATAATTGTTGCCCCACCTTTCTCTTTACTTTTCAAGTGTTGCAGAGTTTCTATATTACTCCTATAAATACAGTTAAATTATTCGTATCTAATTCTGTTTAAAAATATTTCTACTTCGGGAAAATCTCCAAACTTAGCGAAATAGTTGGCAAATGATTGCGAAGAAATGATTTATCATTGAAATACGTGTATACAGAGAATAGTTAGTTGTTTCTTGTTTGTAATAGAAATCCAAATATAAAAAAATGGTTGTTGTATCTCATTTGAGTCACAAGTAATTTATAAAGAAACTTCATAATGCTATAAAGAAGACCCAAACCGACAGTCTAATAATGTAGTCTAAATTTACTATAAATTTGGACATTAGAGCTCATATTATTGCATTAAAGTTTGCATTGCATTCTTTCAATTTCTATTGGTTTTCGAAGTATCTTTGATGGATATGAAGCAATATGTCAAGCCACGATTGAAAATTTAAGGAAAGTGCTTTCCTTTCAAGCAACCGTTATCATCGCTGGAGTTACCCATTTGTTGAATTGGAGAAAAAGTTGAGGCATGTCACGATGGAAACTCTGTAGAATTACCAACTTCGTCATTGACTAAGCGTGAGCTGCCTATAACGCAGTGGTCATCATGCGTCAATATCGTCTATTCCATAGAATAAGCTTGTTAACGAATGTAAACACGTGTTTCATAACCGCAATATGAACAGATACCGGACAAACATCAACGAAAACAGACTTTCTCCGCTTTTAAATAAATAATATAATGACAAACGACGTAGTCTCTTACTCGTGATGTAACCCTCGCTCAATTTATCAAAATTTATCAAAACCTATATTCATTTAATTCAGGTCACCAAGGAAAATATCTGGTAGCACTTTATGCAAACAAATTAGCTTCACCTTCTATAAAACTGACAATTTCAACTCAATGTCTCGTAGGCTGTCGTGGAAGAAAATACCAAAATGTGATAAGGAGTTTTCCGCATTGATTCAGCGAGAAGATGCACCCCCCACTGAGAAGCACGGAGGTATGAATGACTGATATCGAAAATTCCAAGAAATGAAAACTAGAACTGAAGGGGACCTAATTTGTTACTTAAGTACTATTCGAAAGAGTGGATAAAATCACGTTACATGGTTAGTATATATAGGCATTCGGCTCGGAACATCACATAAGATATCCCAGGTAATACTATTCTTTCAAGTGCATGATCAATTTGATTTGGATTTGAAGCTATGTTAGAGATATAAAACAAGCCTTCCAATATATGACTAAACCTAGAGCAGGGGTCGGCAAACTACGGCCCGCGGGCCAGATCCGGCCCGCTGAGTAATGTAATCCGGCCCGCGACGCTTCACTGAATTATAGTAACAAAACAGCTGTTTTGCCGAATATATTCTTTACGTAACAGAATTTATTGTGAGACAAGTGTAGACTAAATTATATTATAACAAGTATAAAATTAACAATTACTCGTTTAATGAGATCATAATTCAATTATAATTAGACAAATGACAACAAAACGCAGAAAGGTTAATGCTAAGTGCAAAGGGTTCAATGGCGCCAAATTTTTCAAATAAAATTTTTTGAGATTCAATGCAATGAGGAAATAAATATATATTCAATATCACTGCTTGATTTTTATTATAGAAAGTAAAATCCTTACGTTTTTCAACTTTCTAAAAATATGTGTGGCCCGCCAATGACTTGTAATATTTTGGCCCGCGAGCGACAAAAGTTTGCCGACCCCTGACCTAGAGTATCAGAATTTCAAGAAGCCACATTTTAGACACTTACACGGTAAAAATAATCTGCGTGACGATGTTATGTGTTATTGTTTTTATGTTTTAAACGACGCGTATGCAGTATGCACACTTTTCGCAACGAACGAGTCCCTGTACAAACCTTCATTGATTACTAATAATATGATAGGAGTTCGATTTTTGTAGGGACTAAAATTATTCGGATTCGTCATTGCCCAGGTAGTTGGCATAGTTTTTGAACCGCAGAAATAAAAAAAAAAAAATGTATATATAGATATGGCGGCTAAATATTGTCGCTTTACTAAACTTACTTGCATGTATATCGAAGTCGATGTAGTACATTTTGAAGTTTTTAAACTTTTCTTTTTGAGTGATGTTCATTGCGACAGCGCTCAGGTTAGCCGCTCTCTAAAAGATGAGAAAATTATTTAACATTTGTGATCATATAAGATAGAAGGACGAAATACTTTTAATTCATTGAGCATCATCATTCAATGAGAATGACACGCCGTACCATGAAAGAATGAACGTATTCAGTGAATAAATATTGGTTGTCGGGGCAAATGCGTCATCGACGATCCTATATGTAAGGCGGTCTATGTTCGGTTTGGGGATAAACAATGACGATTTCCCGATATGGTTATAACGAATATAGAATGATTTTACAATTATGCACAATTCTAATGCTTAAATATAAATATATCTTTTTATGCGATTTAGGTATCAAAATTTAGATGAAGTCCTATATATATATATATATATATATATATGAGAGTATTAACGAACAAATAAGCATGAATCACCGCCAGAAATTGAGTTCAGAACAGCACGATTGTAAATCGAGTTCATTAGGTTACAGGCGGGTCACATGTTCATTACAAAGTCATTGCGGCTAGGAGTAGCCGTGGTCACAATTTTCACTTGAATGGCCTCCTTCGCAGCGGGCTGATTGTCTGACGTATATACAGCTGATTTGATTCGCACGCTGTACCTCTATCGTATGACTAATGCTTTACAAACTCAAGCTTTTTATATGGGTTTTATACGCTAATATATTATGTAGCTATGGCTCGGCGTTGCTTTACCATACCCCAAACGTTGTGACTGAATATTTTGATGACTTATACAGTAGCCTACTATGCTACTGCCTGAAATAATAAAAAGTAGTCCAGACTTTACTTTGCGGGTTATATGTGGCACATGCTTAGTTACTGACTGATATAAAATAAATGGAAAGTGATAATTTTCACGAGAGTTATCGAAGCCACTTATTATTACGTGTTTGAGTGGTTTCCTGTCTCGGATATAATTTGCTAAAATAATTCGCGTTGGTGTTAAGTTTAGAGTTAGTGACTCCTATAAACGTTAATATCATTCACACATGGTCACGTGATAACAAATGACGTAATCGTACCTGGGAAGTGAAGTTACGTAAAGTAGTGTTGCTATTCATCCATCCGGTACACGGGGACACTTCCAGACAATTCAAATAGTCGTATAAGTTCTGATACGTAACATCTTTGTTGAGTTGACCAATTGGGTGATATCTGTTCAAGGAATTGTTATGTGAGCATAAAGATATTTTAAGTGTCATGGAAAAGTTTTGCGACTAATTGTGGATTTTTTTTTAACATATAACCATTATTAATAATGTATATCCAAATATGGTACTATATAGGCCGCAGGAACAGCCGATTGCTCTATTTATATTAATTAATTAACTGATTTATGTTCATTTCACATCGCAACCCAACATGTCACGTCACTGAGATTTGATTGCGTATTGCAGTTGGTTCATAATCTTTGCGAACGTGTCAAACCCTTTCGTTACCCTGTGGCACGGGACTCGTTAGCAGAGAAATGTTTTATTTTGTATGGATTGTGTGAATGGAAAGGGGAAAGGCAATAGATGCAACTTTGGAGATCCGAAAGCTGAAATGATAATGAGAATAGGGATGGCGGAATCGAGTCTGGATTCGATTCGTTATATATATATATATGTATTTTTCGCTAGAAGGCTGTTACGTTTATTTATTTCAAAAGTCTCTGTGGGTTCTGAGGGATTCGTTTTTTTTTGTTCAATTCTGTCTACCGTGATAGATTGGATACCCATACTACTTAGTTTTGGCCTTCTTGTCCTTCCACATATTTGAACATAGCTCCCGTGTTTGATTTCATATAGGCTTGTTTAAGTGGGTATGTTTTCTCGGTGAGATATGTCGAGAAATCGAGATTCGGAATCGAAAATTTAGTAATCATATAAGAATCCATGCTTGTAAGTAGTCATACTTAGCATCCTTAACTGCGAAACATCGATGTTTGTAATAACAATTTAAAATATTTCGGAGCTATAGGCAAAAAGCATCTAAAAACGCTATCACACAAAAATACGCCCAAACGTCTGCGATGATACGACAAAGTTTCGATGAAGTGCGCTGATATTAATCATTGTGAGGTTCAGGAAAAGTTATATATATCTGGGCGTAACTATACATATTAAAGCCCCTTTAAGAAGGGAAATTTGAATATCTGCTGTAAACTGTAATATAAAGTTTTTTCACATGATGGATAATGGAATTACTTTATGACATACAAATGTTTCAGATAACTATCGTTGAACCCTTGGAGCACCTCCCGGGGGTTCGATCAAACGCATGTTACGAAACGCTGGCGTATTGCTTCTCTCCAAGCGGTAGACCTCTTTTTTCTAATGACGTCTAGGCAAATGACGACAAGTTCCTTGGTTTATTTAGAATCGAGAACTGATTCATGTTGTCCTACTATTAGTAATTCTACTATAAGATTTGTTACATAATCTTCGTCACGTTTCTAAGAATCGGTATCTGTTAATAATCGTAAAAAAGGAGAGAACTTGCTTCCATTTTCCTAGATCAGAATATTTCTGCATACCATTAATTATTGAAATTTAAATCACCATTACCTCTGTGACAAAGTATCCCATAATACTCGGCCATCTGCTAATCCGCTAATAATAACTGAGCTTCCGTTGGGTAAAACTGTATCGAGGTATTTGAGTGTGACCATTGTGTTTGTATGGAATTCAGCAGCAGTTGTCATATGAGCGATCGTATCTATATGTCTTTGAAACAAAAATTTAACATGAATTTATTAAGTAAAAATAGTGCACATCGGTAAAAATAAAATGGTGATAAATATTCCAAAAAAATGTTTTGGGTATATGAGGTATTATTTAGCGCGAGAAAAATTTAATCTATTATCAAATAAAACCACGTATATACGTGAAATTAAAATTGAAAATACCGACTAGGTTATTCAATTTAGTATATGTTATATCCGAGAGAAATTCAGAACTTTACTACATATGTATGTTCTTGACTGATTAGTGCAGTCTAACGGTTCACCATCATACGACAAACGTTTTGTGCGTGCAGGCCGATTAAACATACTGACATGAATTACTCCATCTTCTTACTGAAAATCCGTCTACTTTGCATATGAGTATAAAAATGATAACGAGATTCAACTATGTTCATTCTATTCAAGATTAAACAGGGTTGTTTATAAACTTCATATCTTTATCTATATATGTAGTATTTGATATTATATTTATTTTAAATATATTTAAAAGTATTCGTATATCTGGAACAAGGTTATCGGAATCATATTGAGTAACATGAATGAGGGATGTACAACATTATAGATTTATTACCCATTACAAACATCATTTCCTATCAATGCTAGAACAACAATCGCTGGTTTGTCTAATGCTTGTTTTTTTCCAATTGATTTCACAATATCATTCATTGAACTTGATCTTGCACCGTTTACGCCAATGTTTTGATAATCTCTATGGTTGCACAGATTATGATTTCTCAGTCGAAGGTAAAGTGAATCAATAGGCCCTTGGACTGATTCTGGCCAGGAGTTTGTGGTGCTGTAAGCTGACAATAAATAATGTTTAATCAAAATTACCTGTAGTCATATAATGTAATTTGAAAGTCATGTCATTATGAAGAATGAAAATTATAACATTTATGAGTAAAATCGTTCCGTTGAAAGTTAGAATGTGTGTTGAAGCAAGAAGAAATATTTTCATCACTTACATATAAATCGCTCACAGACCAAGGCGTATATTTTTCGATACACTCATATCGTATTTCAGCGTTTGATGGTGCAAAATAAAGAATTCCTAGTTAGTAATTATACAGGTCCCATTTTTTTAAGAAACCAGGACTTTCTACATTTCCGTAAGGCTTTATTTTGAATTCTTAACCTTAGATTTGGGTTGCGCATGGAGTTATTCCATTCAAATTTTAGCGTCTGAAAATGATTAAGTATTACCAGTTGTCGATGACAGCATTGGCCAATCTCCTTCGTTGGCCAACAGTACTAGAACATCTTCAAATGTTTTCTGTTACGGAAAAAGAATATTTATAAATAAGATCAAAATATATTTCAAGTTTTGTTTCCCATGCGCTCAGTATGTAAAATAATATAAGGGAACATCTTTCTTTGCGAAGTAAATTCATCAATTTTATAGAAGAACAAGCTTTTATTCATCTCATTCACCAGTGACTATATGCTATAATATAATGTGCGAACACGAACTCTCGTTTGGCTAATTCTTTTGGGTATTTGACAATAGACCCCTGTTGATCTACAAAGTAAAAATAGTAAAAATTCGAACACGTCTACTTTGACCTAATAGCTTTACTTAAACAAAATACAAATTGTGTATACAAAAGTGTACGACCTCACTCAATGTTGCCGCAGTCAAATATTGTTGAGGGATTCTAAAATGAGCGCCAGCAGAATCTCCTAGTATAATTATACTTCTTTGTTGCGTCTTGTTGCAATAAAGATCTTCAAATGAAGTTCCGCTAGTAGAGTCAACACCCTGGGTACGGTAGGTTGAATAATAACAGTGAGTTGAATAAGAAAAATGTTGGAAAATCAAGAGCTAAAATAGATCAAACCATTGTTCATCTATATATCCAATTTAAATATAGATATAGTATATAAAGTATGATCTTACGTAAATTCCATTACAGTTTGAGTCTTCAACCTTGTCTTTATTCAAGGGTATTCTTCCCGGGTAATGTTCAGGTTTTCTGTCATTACAATCTCTTCCTCTCCACATAAAACCACGTAACACACCGACATCTTGACTAAATTTGTCGTCGTCTTCGTCTTCAATTGGCAGATGATCGTCAGAAAATCTGCCAAGAAATAATCGAATCGGTTAAGATTTAGTAATGAACTTCAGGCCTAGTTTTTAAATCAAGTTTGGATTAGCCCCAAGGAAGAGTCTGATGAAAGAGGCCAATCCATTGTGTTCGAATCTCATCGTTGATAATTCACTATTTGCAAATGACGACGCAACATATCCATCAAATGCTGTCTCACGTGATAAGTCGTTGATGAAGCGAATGTGAGGTATTAGTGACAAGAAGAATTGTATTAGTAAAACCTGTGAATTATCCACTAAAAAAACAGGGATCCGGTATGCGAACATTTGGTGGCGCTGCATAGTTGGAAACAAAAGTGCGGTATTCAGAGATTGCGGGGGATCACAAACTCAAACTGCTTATGTTTACACCGGACGAAATCAACGAAATAACCTTTTTGTAGACGTTTCGATGAGTTGAATCAAATCAGTTTGGTCTAAAAGTTCTGTGAACCTATCCTTCCCTCTAGTATCATCAGGATTGTTATGAGCGTAGAATTTGAACCAAACGCCTGACTGCGATACCTTAAATCGACCGGCGTCCGGGAGTAATTTTATCATTCGATTTGCGATCCGTTTTGTCATTTTTTATAGTCCAAACATACTCTCGTTACATATTGTTTATCCAAGAGGTAATCCAAAAGTTTACCCATTTCAGTGAGTGAGATATATGTTGTGTCAACGTTGTTTCCAACTACCAAACGCATAAAAATGTTTGGCACGTGAATGTCATGCCGTGGATATAGCCATTGAGGTACAATTCAACAAGTATGTACAATTCTAACTTTTTGCTATTGATTACATTACTCTTCCTCAAATCGTGCAAAAACGTTAGTATAGCAATGTTTTTAATTAATATTAGAATAAAAAAGATTTCTGGGGAGTCGTGTGGATGATTACTACTTACTAGTTGCAAAACATTTAGTCGAGAACTCTTCAAAGAGGAGTCGAGGAATGCTGTATTCGAATGGCATAGTTACTCTGTTATTATGATACGCATTAATCACCTATTAATCAGATCACATATTTCTTTCACTTCTGGAATATCGCAGATTTTAAGTCTTTGCTGGGGAAGTTGATAATAAGGTGAAACAAGTCTTCTTGAGGAAAACGACGAGCTGATTGGCCTACCTGGGCTTGATCGAAATTTTGAAGGCATTGGAAATAGGTGACAATAATTTTTACCTGGATCTTGGGTGCAGAAACCAATCTAAAACAAAAGGGTGGAAATTAGGCATGGTCAAATTTATTATAGCCATCAATTCATAACCCTTGTTATGATATGAGTATGGATGTATTTAAACCAATTGGGTGAAGGGTATTGAATTATAATTATGGTATGATAGTAGGCTGAAGATGAGGAGTTGAAGTCTTGGTTGTTGTTGATCGATCAACCAATTCTCTCCGCCTCAGCAAGAATGAAAAATTGGCGAAATGTGGAAGATGTAAGACTCATTCTGCGATATCATGATGTTGCTCTTACAATACAATATCAAAGAACGACCTTCTTTTATAATGAGAATTGTTTGGCTTGCTTTGCTGGTTGATAAAATCCAAACGATAAACATATGATCAGGTTCTAAAAAAGAAACCAGGAGGATGCTTTCTTTGTTTTGAATTTTATGCATTCAAAAACAGGTTTGATATAAAGTTTTACGGGCCACAGTATTTATTACATATATATGTCAACAACCGTTTTTGATCTAACAATATCATAACGAGATTATAAGATTAGAGACACGCAAATTAGGTTTTTGAAATTATCCATTTAGTGACATAACAATTTGTTGCGCATAGTGCGTCAATGTAGACTCAAGTCAGGAAGGCTGTGAATTTCACCATATAACATGAAACTATAGGTATCGTTTGAATCTAGATATTACTTGAATACTCACATCATGGCAAATCAAATCTGGAGTTTCCTTGTGATATATCATATCCACTAAACTTGGCCCAAATTCATCCAACAAAGCATCGCAAGCCGTGGATAAAGGTGATGGTAGATAGCTACACAGCATATCGGCTGCTGTCACAATATCTATTGCATGAACTTGAGCAACTTGTTCCACGAGGCCGATGATGAGAACGCATCCTGGTTAAAGAGATGGTAGATAATATTATGTGTAACAACTTCCTGGATAACGTAGGAAGCTTTATATATTATTCAGCAATCAGCATTTATTACAGATGACCCCCTAGTCCACAAAAACAGTCAGATCGGAACACAATTACGACAGCCTACCACAAAGAAGAATAGCGATACACCGCATGTCACTTTTCAAAATATGACTTAAGCGCTTCTGCATCTCAGTGGTTTCTAACATAACATGATCACATATTATGACAATCGATGTGCAAATATTCAATAATGTAGGCCTACTGTTATCTTATTGAAGAGTTTTATTTGTCAGCAATTCAATAAAAGAATAACGTTTGTTGGTATTTATTGGTTTGTTAGGCGTTAATAAAATGTATGGGAACATAATGTGTTATTGTCCTGTATATATTTGTTTTATGTACTGTATATTCGTGTTTTAAACTCCCCTATCTATGGGCTTAACTCAAATTATTTATTCCTCATGCTTGGCAGCAAGAATAATTTCTAACTGATATATGAATGCCTCTTTAGCGCCTTGGGAATCTCACATCTGTCGTAAGATAATATGAGATACTTGATCAATTTACCTTACGAAAATATTAGCAATACCTATATTTGGCATATTGTACATACACATGGTGGCATAGGTTCCATTACATTTGAACCCATGACAAATGCACCTCCATACTATTGCACATATGGAAATTTTTTTGTTGTACGGATAGTTGAACCCATACTAACCCTAACCCATGGGTTTCAGCACCCGCATATTGATTGAACCCGCGGATATAGACATGGGTTCAAATGTACGTGGGTTCAAATGTACGGTCACCAGTGGCATATGCTCTTCGTGTAACAACTTTACCCTAAAAGAAAAGTGGAATTAGATCTTGATTTTGATGCGACTCAACCACAATGACAATTAATAAGAAATTATATCTTGTTTCGTTCGACTGAAAAAATAAAACTTTACTGTGACTGAACTTGCCATATATACATGTTTAAGTCGGTTTTCACAATCAACGTTGCTAATTGACTACTTCTCAGTTTAGCTTTATTAAACCAATACCGTGAAGAGGTAAAATCGTTCTGTCAATAGTATGAAGTATAATTAAGTTTTGTTAACGACTAATCCTAACAAAATTTTGTTTACTATAACGGCCTTAAGATTGTTTTCCACTTTCTTTTATTTATGCCCCAATTTATGCGTTTCAATACTAAACATACAGCCTTTGGAGCCCAGCACTCAGCAGACATGGCGAGGCCTTCTGAAGAAGTGTAAAAACATCATGTTATTCACAGTCACTTTCAAGAAAGACTTGCGGGCTAGCTAATAACTGAAACAGACAAAAATGAATTCGTGCCAAAATGGCAATCAAATCTTTATAATAAAGTGCAGTTTCTACAAAACCTATAAATTGTTGAAATGCGTTTGTTGGTTACTCGGATTGTGATAACGTTTATACAACTCCATGAAATAATTTCAATGAAAGTAATAATTAAAGCCTATGCCGAATCAAGTAACAGGAAACACAATATCCGAAAAGCGCGGGCCGCGACTGTTCATTGTTATATCTTAAAAATAATTCAGCCTCTCCACTATTTCATATCTTATAAATGAAGCTGCTAAAATTCTCAAATTCAACATATATTATACATAATCAATATTTTCTGATTCTCATGGTTTAATTTGAGGTAAGCAATCTGGTACTCCCGAATTGTGTGTACCAGTTAAGGTATAATTTTATTTCAATTTTCTTTATTTTAGTTCTATTACGAGTTCGGGGGCTGTCTGTGTTAGCCAAGTGAATTTACCCCCTGCCCCTAACTTTTCGTCCCTTTACACAACTTGATGTAAAATAGGCCAATAAAACATTTAAATTTTTTACCTGCGCAGTCCGTTCCACCATTTGCATCAGCGGTGACAGAACATATAAAAATATTCAATACAATTGAAGAACAAATTGCGAAATATAACACAAACGATCTCATATTTGTACGACCGTTATAGTACAGAAGCCGAGGTACGTCTTCCGAGCGCAGAAAACAAATAATTAATGATGGCAATTTGCACTCGTACAAATATCCATAGCAGTAAGTTGATAAGTATTGGATAATATGATTGGTTGACAGCTAGAACTACACATGGATCGCGTCATGGATTCCGTTCATAAAAATAGGCTTCGAAAAATTAAGGAAGTTCATAAAGAGGGATGTAATGCAAAGTTTTTGTGTGATTGTATAGCTATATTTAATTTTAATTGAATGCTTATACACCCATACGGCAGAATAACATGATGAAATAATAATAATAGCATGAAATATAAAATTCATCAAAACAAAAGCGAATTATGTATGAAATAGACAAAGTTAAATTACAGTACGCTGAGGAGAAAGAACCCGTAAGTCAGCTTTGAGCTATTCAAGTTTATTCACCCTGAAAATCGAGAGGGTAATGACCTAAATATGACAGTAGAAGTAAAAATACGCCGCATATAATAGTTAATAAATTGTATAATATTTTTGTACTCTATTCTTGAACGATTGACTGAAAATTGACTTTCCTGGCTTGTTATCAATAATCCTTTTTGACTTTGTTTGATTGAGGTTGCCGAACGGTGGCGCTCGCAGGTTGCAAATAAATCCGAATGCATTTCGCTTATTTACAGGCGAATTTGGTGTTACTTTGCGTTTGCTCGATATCACATTAGATTTTTCATTCTTCATAGTCAACGTGCCCACTTTATCGTCTCCGACTCCAAGGTTTCTTCAATGTTTTCGCGATCCTACTGAGCCTTTTTGTTTTAATTGAATGAATCAATTTATACCTATATATATATATATATATGCTTTTACTTAATGTGAATTCTAATTAATCGAACATAAATTATATAATCTCAATGTATTCTTCTTTCTGTCTAAGAATCATGGTGACGCACTGACATACAGTTCTGGGATTGGGAAAAAGAGCATAATATGGTAAAACTATCAAATTGTTGTTAGGGGGAACTCAACTTACAAGTTCGTATATTTGAACGTGGTAAACTTTGATAGTTCAAGTGAATCGAAGAAATATGACTTTTTTAACTAAAACAGCATATTTTTGTTGACGTTCACTGACATTCATGACTGCATACGCGGGAAATACTCTTATATAGTCTTGTGCCTAATTGGCCAATACATTTTCCAATTACGACCAAAATAACTTACGCAATGACACCGTAGTTGTCTATTTTTCAAATTTCCAATAAATCCGTGTATTTTCTCGTATGCGCCAATGTACACGCGTCAGTTAGTTATTTATATTCATTGCACTAGACTAGACAAAAGGAAATCCAAACCACAAATCTATTTTAAATCTGGTCTGGGATTCGTGACATACGTGCGAATCGCAGCGATGTTCAACATTACTCCCCAATGCTTATGACTTCTAGCTTTCAATAAATATAGTATATTGCATTCGGCTCCACAACGAAAATGTTCTCAGGAAATATTTGGTCACATGTAGTTTAGTGGTGGCGATATTTTTAGCGGCTGTGGGCTACTGCAGTGTGAAAGCTGGAATCGCCATATTGTGTTGTGTAATTACACTGATTTCAGTTCAGTAATTACGTAATTCTATTCTGAGCGTCGCAGGAAATGCCACCAAACACAATTAAATAACCCACTATTTTGATGGAGCTATTTTGATCGAGAAGTAGGCTACACGGATATTCGAAATAGCGATGCGCGCTGAGAGGCTTGTTTTGTTCTTAAATGAGGCAGTAGTTTGTTTTGGTCTCATTTTAAATCGGTGAGCGTATGTTTTATGTTTGAAAACTGCAATCAGCTGTGCAATAGTATTATATTTTACAAATATATCTTTAACCCTAATTTTTAACCGATATCACTATTTACACAATACATAAGTTGCAGCATAGCCGTGGATATACCACGTCAGGACTGAATATTTGTCAGGGTTAGAATGTCAGGATTGTCAGGAATCTGCGTTGTTACCATGCGTCCATGCACCACCCGACGCATGGCGCGATCATGTACTACCGACTACTACTTTATCCTTGCCCGGACAATTTCTTGTCAGAAATAGTTCGTGGGATGACGCAATCCTTGTCATGTGTTGTCTAAGCTGCAGGCGACCAAGGACTGAGTCGACCCAGACAACTTTTTAAATCAACTGCAGATCGAACACACTAAAATGTCAGGTAGTTCCGATTTTTATGGTAAGCTTGACTCCAGCTGTAACAAAACTTCCGGGTTCATGACTCCTCAACCCGGTGCTTAGAACTGATTATGCCGCTCAGAATTGGCTGCAGTAAATCTCTTTGGGACGGTTTCTTCAACGCAAATGCGCTGAATAATTATATAAAACTTCACGAAATACTCAAATTTTCCACGAAACTGGAAATGAATTTCTAAATCCGTTACTTCAACGATTCTTTATTATGACGATAACTTTATCTACGTATATTCAAACACAAATTTTGTTTTGTATTTCTGGTTTCTTCGATTTGATTTTCGTGTAAGATGTTCAACCAGTCCTCATGTTGAAAAATCATTTTAAATCCAAACTTATAGCCGTTCTATTTTAATGGATTATCATAGTTTGCACATATACAATGTGGTTTCATAAACCAACTTGATCCCTCGGCATTTGTGTAGCAGTTGAACATTCAATAAGTATGATGCAATCTTCAATACTTTATTAGGTCTTTTCTTCTCGATCGCGCTTGAACAATTCTTAAAGCAGATCAAAGCAAAAGCCTGAATTTTTTTTAGCTCGGCCAAAAATTAGTACGAAGTTTTAATGAACAATTACAGAAATATTTGGACAATGATGATGAACTCAAAATATCAACTATTTCTAGCGGTGGCGCAAGTGAATGGCACCACAAGCGCGTAGGCTGTGAACTTTTATATAGCATCGGAGATAACATACCTATAAACACACAACACGACAGCTTTTGGAGGAATGATGTAGTGTGATATCTCTGAAATGCGCGAATTAAATTTATATCAACCCGTTCGGTCTATTTACGGACAATTTCAAATAATTACAAGTAATCGTTTCGTTGAAATCATCACATTCCAATCAAGAAATGCGGATGAACAAATCTCGACTGAGCGATAAAAAAAAATTTAACTAAAGTTGAGATAACTAAGAGCAGAAAGCAATTGATTTATAGATGCTAGGTTTTGCATTGGTAGCTTTTTACCTAACACAAGGTGTATATAATGTTTGAATAATTGATAATGGAATACTTCGCACACCTAACATTAACACAAAAATGTTAAAGAAATTGTAATATTTGCCAATAGCGTTTGTAAGATTGTAGGCTCAGTATCGGAACGCATACAATCAGAAGTCATTTATCCGAAATATCTTTCGGTGGCGCTACCAATGCTTTAATTAAACTACTGGAGTCTGGAAACAAATGGCCAGGGCTCTCACAGAGATAATCTAACCGTGCGAAAATATTTACACTCTTATAATTCGTTTGTCGAATTTTATAGTCTCTCGAACTTATCTAAATATTTTTAATATAACTGGGATTACCTGAATTTTAGTGATCGCACAAGAAAGTTAATTCCGTTTTCTCTTCTCGACAAACTTTTTATGAACCCAGAGGCATTTTATGTATACTATTCGATGGCATTGAATTTTGTATAGATACCGCGCTATGAATAGATGCCAAAATCTGAATAACACCATTTTATACGTGCAATATATATAAAGTTTACGGTGGTTTTTAGAAATCAATTTATCTATATCGAAAGTGTAAATGTACATGTATTCAATATATTGAACACGATACAAATCTTATCAAATTGAGGCCAATGTAAGGTCGTGACAAGCTCCATTTCAAAAGCGTATACGCGATATGCTTCGTCAGATTTCTCATAAGTATATGGCCGGCCTAACGTTCAGGTCGAATTCTTTCACGTATAAGACTGTTGGAGTCAGCATTATCAAAATATAATACACGTTTCATCATGAGTACCAGTGAGAGAGATATCGATTACATATCAAACATTCAAAGTCAAAAAGCCAAACCATAATCTTTAAAAATTTTTTGTTGAATTTCATGTTGTTTCGGAAATAACACAATAGCACAGTCGGATGATATCAGAATTCTTTATCACTAATACGTGGTTTTGATGGATTGCATAATGCTACAATAACGATCTATAATTTTTATTATGCGGTTATAAACATTAATGGGCAGAAATATTAAAAAATCAAAATCTTATCAGTATGTAAAGTTTGGCCAGTCATAACTAACTGAAATGTGTTTACCTGGAGGGTATGTTATCGTGAGTATCAATCGCAAAACCAACTACTTCATCCACGATTTTGAATATGCATATCATATTTAAACCAACCATAATTGTGCTGTCATACGAATTTCATTGAAACTTCTGATTGGATGTCGAGATAACTTCAGATTCCGGTAATACTCGGGACAAATTTATATACAATCCTTTTCGTATGAAGGCGAATTTCCATGTTGCGAACAGAGTTCATTTAGTTTTGGCTCAGCTTAGCGATAAATATACAAACTCGGCATGTTATCTGACTAGAAAACTCCTAAGATACATGCAAACACTAAGATGAATTATAATTGCTATCAAAAAAATATAGACTGTTTCAAATGTCACAGTTATTTTAAGATTTAGATATTTTGTATTGACATATTTGTAAGGTCGTAGAATCAGCCTTAAACTAACAAATGGCGCAAGTTGAAATTGTCAATACTTTTGAAATTCAGTACATATCAACAAAAAGGCCTTTGATGGACAACCTCACATCATATCACATTCTAACGATTTGACAGCATTTTGTTCAATCTGAAGAATGCTCAAGTTTATGGTCACGATTAGGTTCAGCGACTAAGTGCAGTACCGGTCGGTAGGCTATAATCCCGATTACATGTTTCTTTAAAATCGGTCCAGTGAGACGAATCGATTCCGAAAAGCCGAAGGGGTATCAGAGATCACTTGGCACCTCGATTTCATTTCCACAACCAACGTGATGATAAGTCTTGCAAAGCTTCTTAACTGGAGCAAATGAGTAACCATTCGTAAACGCACTACATTTATTTTATTTTCAATAATTCCATAAATTTAATTCAATACACACTTTAATTACTATTTGAAATTCCATTTAGACTTCCGTAGAGAATGACGAGTTACGTTTCTGATGAATTTATTAATATAAGTCAATTATTTAGAATAAAACGAGCGAACTTTAATCAGATTCATATCACATCAGACCATACTACGACAGTCCAACGGTGGAGAGTATCCATCACCTTATAGCACATATATTGGGTAAATTCTGTTTGATTTTATTCTCAGATTTCCACGATACACAGAATACAAAATCTTATAACATTTATCCACACTCGCTTTGAATGGTTTACATCGTCTTCTCCCACATCGTCCTCATTCGAAAGATATCGGAGTCGTATTTATACGTCGATCGTACATCTAATTAAATACTGTAAACGTGAGCTCGTGATTCACGTTATAAACAGAAACTCCTATTATCCCAATAAGGGTAATTAGGTACATCGTACGGATGGGAACTTAGAGATAATTATTTCAATCAGTGCCAAAGGTCTTGAGAATATAGATTTTAATTTGATAATGACTGGGTGGAACTTGTTATGTTTCTTAAAACTGGTGTAATTTGATTCCTACGAAAGTCTTTGTTCGAATTTTGGGGAAAATTAACTTTGTTTTCATATTTTTAACATGAAATGGGGTACATTTGGGGGTTAGTTGCTATATTATCTCCCCATCTTACTAACTGGAAGTTTAAAGATTTGGCACCCTCTAATAAATTGAAAATATATAGAAAAATACAATACACAATGCTAAAATTAATGATATAGGTCAAAAAAAATATTTACATGTATATGATCTACAATGAGACACGACATTGAAATAAAGAAGAGTTTATAGAAAGAGTAAAGATTGTAAAGTAGAATTACAGAAGGATGGCGTATTTTGGTTTGGACGGTTGAAACATATTTTCAATTTAATGTATTTCGCTAAGTTAAAATACTTATACTCGCTTTATCGCATTGTTACGATTTTGTAGACCTAGTTGGTCAATATATGCTTGTCCCATGTCGGGAAGAAAAGACGCATTTTTAAGTTTATGCCATCTCAGGGCTTTTTTGAAAAAATAACGCTTTTGGATACAATTTTTGTTTAACGAGCTTATTATTTTACCGTTCGATATGACGGCTTTGTAAATAATTAAAAGTATGACTCGCTCGAATCTACTTTTAGAAAGCATTTTAATTCTAACGAAATCTATTTAATCGAAAAGAAATGCTAACCACAAATATTCAATAATATAAATCTCTTTAAAGGTATTTGAAATTAGAATATTCAAAGTTTTACCATTGATTAATTTATAAAAATTGAAAGCCGAATGAAACGCCATGTATATATAAGAAGAAAAAGAAGTACTTTACCTTAGTATTAGTGGAAGAATGAAAAATGTCTGTCTCAATGAGGAGAAAAACCTGCAAATCATGAAACAAATTGTGGTATAACATGCTCCTGATCTGTATATCCATTAGGTATGCGCGAAAATTCCTCTCTCTATTATTCGGAATAGAGCGCGTAATTTACAGTAAAACAGTCCATATAGTTCATTGTTTTCAACAGTTCGTTTTTTGATTAGGTTTTTCACCTCGAACATATATCATGTTCTAAAAGAGTTCATTTCGATCGATGTTCAATACAGTCCATATTCATGATTTTAACGTTTCCAGAGTCCGTTACCATAGTTCAACTGTTTTCAATTGAGATTATTGTCTTTTCATAATGTTTTTGATTATTTCGGCTTGCCAGCAATTTGCTACTTCAATCGTTGTTCCAGGCAATTTGAATCTCCCCGACGTTCGTAAGTTCGCACGTTTTGTATAGACGGTTTCTCGGCAATTGTTGAAAGCTTTCGCTTGGTCAGCTTTTTGGTTGATTCCGTCAAATTGTTGCTTGTCCTGGTTGTTGTCCGTTGATCTGGTCCGTTTCAGAAGGTTAATTCAAGTCGGTTTTGTCACCATTTATAGCATAAATGATTGTTCGTAAATTTCCACACTCGCTTTGAATGGTTTACATCGTCTTCTCTTACATCGTCCTCATTCGAAAGATATCGGAGTCGTATTTATACGTCGATCGTACATCTAATTAAATACTGTAAACGTGAGCTCGTGATTCACGTTATAAACAGAAACTCCTACTTTGTTTTCATATTTTTAACATGAAATGGGGTACATTTGGGGGTTAGTTGCTATAACCTTACGTCACACGATTCATTCACGAGGGTTCAGTAACTAACTGTTAGAATCTTACAAAGGACGAATTTCAAGAATCAGAGTAGGTTTAAATTTTGTCAATAAATATTGGATAAAGTGAGCTCATTTTTATTCAAAAACAAGAAGATTTTTAGCATTTTAATATAATTCTACAACTGTGTCGTTATCAGCTATAAAGTTTGGGGTGTGTCTTTACCGGTGTCATGCAGTTAGAATGAGACTGTGGGGAAATAAAAATTTTGTGAATGCAGCATTAACTAAATTTGTACCGCGCCTAGTTTCTACCAATAAATCTTTGGCATATTTGATTTAATTATATAATTCTAAGCAAATCCATCTATAACGGTCATTATAACCTTGTCACAGAACCAGTCTCCGGTATTTTAGGTTTGTAACAGAATAGGTGTGGAAGCGCGGTGGAAGTTCAAATTGAACTCGCTATAGGACAACTAAATTTACATTTGTCAAAATCCAGTTTACTCGACAAAATCAAACAAATAAACAACTTCCGTCCCAACGTACTTCACTCTTGACGAAATAAAAACAGCGTTCCAGTAAAGTAAAATAAAACAGCGAAATTTTGGGTGAAATAACAGATTTCATAACATCAGAAAAAATTAAAAAATGTGACGGAAATAGTCTTCTGGCGACCACTTACATCTTTAAAAATGAAAATCGATTAGTACATTTACGGAGAGAGGCGATAGCGGATGTCTCCATTCACAATTTCTGGTGGTCTTGGTTTGAAATGCAGGGGGAAATGTTTTTAAAAACAACGACATCCATCGTGTATAGTGTTAGAAGAGCTTGATTGTGTACAAGAATAAACACCGATTTTCGTCCGATTTTCTCATCGATTTATATCTTCTTCTAAATTAGTTTTTTTCATTCTTAACAACAGGCATGAGTATACATACTTTGTTAGCACGATTCTTGCTCAAGTGATTATATTGATCTCGTATAACTTTTATAAATTTGTTTGCATGTGTATATTCTAGCTCAGGTGTATCCAATTCAAAATATGTCGCAGGCCACTTATAGATATTTATTGACGACGCGGGCCGCAAACCAACAAATTAGGTACTAAATTGATACACAAAAAATAACAAAGAAAATCTGAATATATTTGTTGAAATTACACTTGAATCTTTCACCCAACGAGACATGAAACGTATTCATTTTCTTGTGCTAGATATTTTGCACCGTTTGTAGAGGTGAGAGACTCGATGTTTGCCTTAGTCGCGTTGGTTTGCTAGTATTAGGACTACATACAAACTCTTGTCCGTTAGTCGTGTTCGAAAGGCTGATTTGTTAACTTTCATTTCAAAACGTGACGATTTTTCAATCATCTCAATTATGGCAAAGCTTGCTTTCGCTGAAGCTTCACAAGTTTTGTTAGTCTGAAAAAAAATTTCTCTGTTTCATCAGTAAAAATTTTAATTGCAATACCTTTTCGTGACGAATTGTTTCAATACAGACATGGTATTTTCCCCTGTGTAATGGGTCGTTATACCGCCGGATGTTGTATTCCTTTTGAACAGCAATAATTGCACAATACACGCATGCGGCCCGCGGGCCGCGTGTTGGAGACCTCTGATCTAGCTGTTATCGAACTTTGTAATTCTGAATTTGAATCTGTTGTGTTCACTAAATATTGTGGTGTTATTCTGTTTAGTGTATTTCTGTTGAAAAATTTTGTTAATTGTTCCACAAAAACGAAAAATCTGTCATTTCTGACATATCGTTGCAATAATTACAACTGCCAGCTTCAGATATTTCTTAGTAATTACAATTATGAAAAAGTTAAAATTTCTTACAATTATGGTCATCGTGTAATTCAGTGCATTTTTTTCTTCTTCATTTGTTAGTATGATTGATATGGGCCTCAACGGTTTGCTTAATGAACGAATTTAATTAAATTGAGAAAAATTAACGTATGAAACGTATGATATATCACCAGTAGCGCGAGATACATTTTAGTAGAACATTGCTGTTCAAGTCTGTATCAAGCAAAATTGAACTCTAAACATAGACAGTCTTGGCACGAAAATGGGTTTCATAAAAGCATGATTAATCGCTTGAACACAGAAAGCATGAAATCACAGATATAATTTGCAATTACCTGCCGCGTCACGTAAATTACTAAAATCGTTACTCAATGTAACCAAAATCTCCACAAAATGACGAAAACAAACTTTTTGCGATAAAACTGGATTAACAAGATTAAGAACTAATTTTCACAAGAATTTGGCAACAAACAAACAGCAGCTTCAAATTTTTGTACCTCCGGAATGTTGCGAGAAATAATATAATAAGATAAACTAACGTATATTTATTTTTGTGATGCACCAGAAATGAAGAAGTATTCAGCAAGAATTTATCTGGTATGAGGGGTGCAGATAAAAATAAACCAATCAGAACTTTTAGATGTTGGCTATAAATAATCATTCTACTTTTGGAATCTTAGTTTTGAATGTTAGGAATGATATTTGACCTAAAAACAAAGTTACGCATATTATGTTACATTCAATACAAAGAAGTTTTTATCGTTCTGATATAAAGTACAATATATCAATTACAAAGTTATTGCACAAAAAAAATGAATTCCAATTCGATAAAATCGTATGAATATTTTTCATCAAAAATCAAATTGATATACAATAACATACCGAAAATTCGGCAAATTAAATTTACGAGTAATATGTAAGAAAATCGAAGTGAACACACTTCAGGCTAATTAGAAAATCCGATTACTGTTGTTATAAACCATTTATGTCAACCGCAAATTTGAACACGTGTTCTGATTACATGTTTTAAGAGTGTCAATAGCGACCAACGCTTGAAAATCATTTAACAAGTTACAATTAGTTCCAAATTTGATGCGATGCAGATGTGGTATTTTAAAAACACCGTAATCAAATATTTGTCGAGGTGAACCTACAGCATTTCGAGACATCACAATTTGAACTAGAATTTGTAATTAGCAATAATATTGTATTAGAGTTAGTTTGCTTCATATGAACATCGTACCATACTGTACATGTACTGATGAGATCTAGTGACGTCATACTAAAGAAACAGAAAATGAATGTCCATTATATATTGCAATATGCAGTCTAATTACCAAAACAATAAATCATGCCAAGAACGTAAGTTGAATATTTCACAATGGAAACTCAGAAACCGGAAATACCAGTTTTCATTTCCTGGTATCGTGAAATTTTGTTATGGAAAATTAGATTTCTAAAAATTTTGCGACTCCTGTTTACTTCCTAAACGGCACACATCAATCCAGTACAGTTTACACACAAGTTCGCAAACAATTCACGTTTATGAAAACATTACTTATCATAATGCGAGCTGTTGTTGCAAATCATTTATTGTTGTCGATCATTATACTTGGAGATAATAGCAAGAAGAAATGAAAGTCTTCGACCATTTTAATCACGTATATGCAATTTGAAGAATTTCGTGGGTTGGCTTATCGGTTTGCTTACAATTTTTAAGAAGACTTGCGGCTTACTAAAAAATTGAAAAATCAAATAGTAACGCTTTATAACAAACATTCATTCATTGCATGTCAGTTTACAGTCTAATGGGTGCAATTTCCTATCTTTCAGCAGTACATCTATTTTAGGGTGACAGTACATCTGAACCCACGTACATTTGAACCCATGTGTATATTCGCGGGTTCAATATATATGAGGGTGCTAAATCCATGGGTTAGGGTTAGTATGGGTTTAAATATCCGTAAAACAACAAACATTTCCATAGGTGCAATAGAATGTAGGTGCAATCTTCGTGGGTTCAAATGTAATGGAACCCTATTTTAGGTTCTGTCTGGGACAGTGCAACTCTCATATTATGTCTGGGCGTGAAGCTAATTCAAATGAAAAATTTATTAGATTTGACCTTGCCCGCTTAATTTTGGATATTTACATTTCTCTTATTATGTGCACGTATTTTCAACGTGTTTTATCGAATAAAACATACTATCGCCTTACTATCTGTTATTGGTAGATTATTGTTCGCTAGTTATTTTTGAGGTGGGCGCGAGACTTGACAAATTATAAAAAGGGGGCGCAGCTTAAAAAGTTTGAGAACTACTGCTCTATACAATCAAATTGGTAAGATGTTATCATAAGCTGGTGATGATTGCGGATCGACCGATTTCATGAATACTTCGGACTGCTTTTCAATATCGCCAAGTAAAGTTTATATTTCGCGGATGCCTTTGTAAAAGTTCCCTCATATATCATGGTTTCCAATGTCTAAATTACATAGAATTGGCAATATATTTCATTCGTGTCTGATACTTCATTGTAAGTAATGATAAAATTCGCACGTTGTTTATCTTCTGAAAAGCGATCAAGTTAAAGTAAATATTTCTATTGACTTTGATATGATATCAAGTTTGTATCATGAATGATGATTTAAAAAAAATAAAATCTTCGAGGCAGCTATTGTGTCGTTTTCTCACGATGGTTAAAACGCACAAGGATAACCGATGACGTCAAATCGATTAGGTGTTACGAAAACAAAATCTCTGTCAAGCTGATATTTTGAAATTGGTATTATGTTACAGAATATTATCAAGATTTATGTTATTGTAACTGAAAGGATTCAATAATTAACATAATCGCTCCGAGTAGAAGACAAAACTTATCTAGTAAGCGAGACCGATCTGTCTCTGTGATTTAAAAGATAGGGTTAGTAGAATGATCGGGTACATAATGCCACAAAATATGGACTACCAAAAATCATTTTATTCCTAATTATAATATAAATTGAAATCTGACAGATCAATTAATTTTACCACTATCGAAAGCCAAATAAACATTCTAATCGGAAACAAAGTTCAAATAATGCTGTTATATGGGGATCGCGATCACGTTGGAGATTTTCTCCATTCCATTTTAATTACAATAGAAATTCCCTTTTTGATAAATGGAGATTATGTATTTTGATCGACTCCTTGTTGCGTACATGTCTAAGATTTTACGTCATGAGCTGAAATTTTCCGCGAAATGAAAATGCATTTTATTGAAATATAAAAAATCAATTTTGAAAATCATCTAACGAAAAGTGGCCAAAACGAGGTCAATTATCAAATTAAAATACGATCCATGCCTGACTAAAACGGAAATTATAAATCATATTTTTTCACAGGTCTGTTTGTCTTTTTTATTCACTCAGTAATAGTGCATACTTTAAAAAAAATCGTAAAACAAAAAGAGACCAACAGTTTTTCAATTATTCACCTAAAAATAGAGCTTTTACCTAGCATTGTCCGTGGATAAAACGAGCTAAATTTCTCAATCGATATCTGGATGTGTGGCTTGTGTCTTACATGAATTAAGATAATATATCTTCTACGACTACATGTCTCGCCCACGCGATGATTTGTTTCCGAAACAAGCGCTACTAAAAATACGTAATCACTTGTTCGACGAAAACACGAAAAAGGGAATGCTTTTTATACTATATAATGGAGGACGTGAGGTGATAATATTGGATATGTACTGACGTGATTTTTAAAGCCGATCAGAAATTATTTTGATAAACAGTTTTATGCGGCCATTTCTTTGAAAAGGAACTACCGTTCAATTAAAGAGTTAGAAATTTTTACATGAGAATTTTGCAATGGCCTGAGCACACTAATCTATGATCATAGCGAATAACTTTGTCGAGAATAAGCATCAGTTAAATTCTCTTTGTCGGTGCGCTATATCTGTGCTTTATACTCAGCTGTGAAGGATATTTTGGCCTATCGATTTATTATTGACAAAATTATTGTAACATTGTTACAAAGTTATTTTTGTGATTCAAGGAAATTCTGTCATCCAAATACAAAGCTGAAAGCGCAAGTGGCTTTTGTTTTTGACTAATTTTATAGCTACGGTGAATTTTATTTAATTCGTGCAATTTGTGAAATATTTATAATGTTGAAATTCCTGTATAAAGGGCAGTAAATTTTAATATCATATCAGCGATGAAATCTCTCATTCTATAGCGCAGTATAATGTTTATGAATACAATTCGATCATTCCGGTTGTTATCATTTATAACCAGTATTCAAAATTATTTCAACAGCATAGTTAAAATTGATCGAATTATTTTCAAACTCTCCTCTATACGCTTCTAATAATGACTGATCGATTCCATACTTCCGCAATCGGTAAATTGTCGTCGAAAAGCATCCGAGTAAAAGTCAGTTTACTAAGGCAGTTCAATTACTCAAGTGATGCTATATCATGTCGATGTATTTTTGATACTATCAACCGGTATCGCAAGATTTTTGAACAATATAAAATTTATTGTTTTTCGGTTTTTAGTATCTGTTCTCTCGAAATTCAAAATAAATTTAGAATAAAAGCGGGCTTGTTTCTTAGTTTCATCACTCTTTCTTGTGGTCTAGATAGGAACGATGATTGCAAAGGCACGTGGGACAGTTTTTCTTCTGTTACTTGTCACATTATGCTATAATGTGAGAGGCCAATGCGAAGGTGAGGACAAATCTGAAACAGGCAATGCAAAAAATGACACATTAACAGCAATACTTGAAGTACCAGATGAAGAAGAGTCAAACGAGTTCAAAAAACAGAGATTTGTACCCCGATGTGGCGATGATTTTTTAAAGCATGTACTGGTTGGTAGGTGGGTGCACAATTCTGCCTTTTTGAGAGGCGGTAAAAAGAAAAAGAAGGCTTTTATGATCGATATAAGTAAGAAAAAGCGACAGTTGGATAAGGACATGAAGTCGGTCTGGCGTTTGCGAGGTATTCCTGAAGATCCATGGAAATCAACAACGAATTGTGGATATTACAGGTACTATAATTTTATTGACGTCGGGCATTCAAGAATGAAAAAGCTATAATCAAGAATAAAAATTACTGGTCATTTATCAATCATATTCAAGTGTGCATGGATCCTTCTGCGTATTCTCTGTTTCACTCTTACTTAACACAAAAACGTTTTATTCTGGTACTAGGCTCAGAGAAAGTAACGTTAGACGACCGCCTATTGGAACATGGTGTGACCCGAAAGGACCAAGACCTTGCTGCAATAATAAGCTTCTAGGATATTGTGTGTCGGCTCAAGCTGGATCATGTTCTTGTACAAAGTAAGTTCTATTCCAAAGGAGTAGATAAGAATAATCGCACTATTATATTTTTTGTTCGATAAAAACTGAAAGAGAGAGTGATTATGTAATAATGATATTACAATGCCTTTTTCGCTGACAAAAAATACCAACGTAAAATCGTATATTTTTTGACATAAAAATGTAATAGAGTCAGTTTTGAAATATGAAACCCACTATATATTGAAAAATTATAAACATCACTCAAACCATCGCAGAAATTACCACGGTGTATATAGGAGATTACATGTCTGCATTCTTCACATTTTTCAAGCATTTCATTACATCAACACAGAGATATAATAAACAATCAATTGGGATGTTATTACAGACTGTTATTTGAGTTTTCTTTTATGAGATATATAAGCAGGGAAAATTTGACTTGCTATTTTTGGCTTAGGTTCCTAGACGAGATTATAGACAGTAGAGAAGGGGTCACCAACCCGTTGCCCGCGGGCACCAAGTCGGCCACAAGGACCATATGAGTCGCCCGCAGGCCTTTTCTAAAATAACTAAAATAATGGCGCTTATCAGTAAGCTACATCTATTAATTTTATTCTCGTTTGAACATTATATGAGAAATGTAAATGACAATATATTAATTGTTGTACTGGTCAACCTTTTCTATATGTGACATCGGTATTGTCACGGGTCTATCCAATTATGACATCATACACACTGGGTCAGCTGGAGCCATGCGTGATTAGTATTGTAGAGCAACGTTCAGCCTTGATGCTGGACAGACGGAGTTCAAAATTGACACATTATCATTCTCTCCATGGCAAAATATCATTAGTATCGAATTGACTTTTCAGAAGAGTGCTCTTAGCTTAATCGGTACCTGGAAAGTAGCCCGTTGCTTCATAAAGGTTGGTGATCTCTGCAGTAGAGTGACCCAAGCCCAGTTCAACTATTACAACAAAGGATTGCACGGAGATGACTGTACAATTGTTAACTCCATCAAATTTCTTTTTATTTTACAGTTGTGCGGATGTTCGAAAACTACAACATGCTGAACTGATGACATGGTTACCGTACAGCTATATGTGCAAGTGGAAACAATTTACCGCTCCGGAGGCGTGTGATGTAATCGAGCATTCACCGGTGAAAAAGCTATACATCGTCGGAGACTCGTACATGCAAAGCATGTACATTGGCCTGCTTATGATTTTAACGGGAAAACCAATAACTGGTTTCTGGAAGAAGGGTGTCATTTCCACCGAGCAGTATGTAAAATGCGCTAATTATGGACTGAATTACTTTAAAGATTGCAGGGCAATGATTGAAACTATGGATGACATGAAGTATCGCAATTCCCTCTGTGGCGATGGGAGAAATGTTACCTTCAAGGCCGAATTCAGGAAATATTACCATTCAAGATTCGGTCCTCAATTTCGTAAACTTATTAAACGTCTTGCGGGTAAACGTGGAACGTACGTGGTGGTAGGAATTGGATTTCACATTCGAATGGAAATTGATCTCGCTATCCGACACTTCATGGCCCCCGCAATTCGGGAAGTCAGTCTACATTACAAACATAAACAACATATACCACAAAGCAGAAGGTGGCCTCGCTTTTTATTTTCTCTTCCCATGGACTACGGTCTTTTGAAGCCGACCCGACACCTTAAAGAACAATACCACACAAAACAGACTAAGTTTGAGAGAGGAATGCGTAGTTATTGCAGACGAAATTCAATTAGAGTTCTAGATTTCACACCTTTGACTAAAAATGTACATACTTTCGATGGGGTTCATTACGGCATCGGAGTGAACAACATGAAAAACCAAATTTTCCTCAATTATTTAGCAACACTAAAACAGTACAAATAATAATAGAGTTACTGTATGATAGTGATCAGTAGCAATGTACTGGTAATATATATAATTTCTAAGTTACTGAATATGCATCAAATATTGATGTGGTGACATGATCCCCATTTTATTTACGAGTAATATAATATGATGACTTCAATTAGTCAATATTATTACAAAATGTATTTTGGTATTTTTTTGTGTATTTATCCGTCGATTTCATCAGTGTTTTGTGATCGCACACTGTTAAATATATATGAACTATTTAAGATTCAGCAAGTTGTTATGCGAAGAGGTTACCTTGATACTTGATAGCGTCAAAACAAGAATTCACTGAATCATTTTTTCCGACGTTGTTGTGATAGCAACACCTCTTCCAACATACCGATTGAACTGATAGAAATTTAGTTTTTGCATAGTGAGGGAATAAGAAACACCATTGTTGAGGAATATAAAATCAAAGGAAAACGCACGCACTGGATATTCGATCATTGACATGTACTCTGCATATTCTAAACAAACTATTTTATTTGGGTTTTGCACAATATCTAATTTATCACCATTGTTGTTTTAGATGTTGCAGATATGCAGGGTGCTAGGTAAAATGCTCAATACAGCTTCCGCAGTCAAAAGCACAACGTGAATACAAATCAAAACAGAAGGGAGGGAATAATCAAATTATTTGAAGATTAAGGTGGAGATATTTTGGGGACTTTGAATGGAGTTCAGGAAAACTTGCAAACTATTAGGTTTGAAATTCCTTAGCACGTAAAATGGAAGACTTAATTCACTCAGGCTATATGGATTCGTTCGATTCAGAAAACGATAAACTGGTGGAAATATCAGGCGTTTTGGTAATCGTATACAAGAAATCTCCATCTCCTCCTGGTCAAGTATGAAACTGGGATAAATTACAATGAAACTGACCAGCCATGGTGATGTGGCCCGAGGCTATCAAATTCAATTATGTCCTCCATAAAAAAAAGTTTTAATTTTTCGAAATCCTTGTTGACTCCAACTTGTTGACCTTGTTTTATATTATTATTTCGAGAATTCATGAATTGTTCTGAGTTTCAGTAAAATTCTTGTTAAAATATTCAAATTAATTTTTTTTTGTTCCTTTTGCCCTTATGCACTGGTTTTCCGAGATTCATCGTACAAAAAGTTTTGTTATCCGTTGCTCAGCTTATCCGACCAAGCAACAATGTTTGGGGTTCCTGATGCGGAAGAAGAGAACAAAAATAGACAGGGTTGGGAAAGCGGCTCCTTACATCTGTGTCAAAAATATCTTTAGAACGAAAATGTCAACGTTAACACACAGTAGCGCATTAAAATTCTTTCGATCGTACAAATATGCAGATTCATTTCTGACTGAAGATGTCTTTGATGTATTTCCTCAAAAGTTTCTTTCCGGTTTTTATATGTTACGTGGTAACTCTATGAATAACGCAACATATGCACTGACGCGTTATTTACCAATTATTTTGGAAGAGCAGACTAAAAAATGAAACCGCCACTTGGAGGCAACAGAAAAGGAAAGTAGGCCATTTTTTTACAATATGGTTGATTATGTCCATGACAATAATATGCTCTCGATAGTTGGTGCTATAGCGGGGTTATGTTGTTGAATAGAGACTGACATGCAGTTTATCAATTACCAACTTTCATGACCTCTAACCGATGCTGCCGGCAACGTTTTCACTGATTTTTGAGGGGACGCTCGCTCTCGCGCGCCGTTTCAGAGTTCGCGCGGTTGCTATTCGTATCTGCTTTGAAGAGCTCGATGTGTGCGAATGTTGCTTTGACAGTCGTTTTAATATTATAACATGCCGATTGCAACTAAAACGTAACAAATGAAGTTACCAGTATAGTACCGCGTTCTGTTCGCAGGTTGGTTTGAGCACGGTAGTGGTGCACCGGTACCACCAGGTGACAGGACTTCGTGTCAAATTCAGTCAGCATCTACTCTCCACTGACATATTACGGCAAGCCTACTCTAGTACAGTGTTGGGACTCAACGAAACAACTATTCCTCAGACATGCGAATGCAAAGCAAAATCACCGCGTCTAAAGCGTAAAAAGCTCTACTGGCAGCAGCCGATACGCTCGCCCCCTTGGTTGGTATGAAAGTTGGTAATGAAGAAAGACGGCGAACCTTAAATAATAAATGTTTCATTGTATGAAAAAGGTAGTGAGGGTGAATTTAGTGGGATGTGGATTTTCGGGAAAGTTCATTTTTATGCTCGTGTTACCATTTAGGCCTACATTGTATTTATCATTGACTGGTATGTGAAAGTGCACGTAGTCTGTAATCATGTATGGGTGACTGGAAACCGGTAAAATATCCTGAAATTTTGTCGACTGCAAAAAAGGGGCAAATCAAAAGTCAGGGTATAATGAACATATAATAGCTATAGTGTAATAGCATTTTTAATCAATCAAAGTCTTGAATTTTTTAAAGTCGGTTTGGATTTTTTGTGTCTTTATATTTCCATCTAGATCACTAGTATATTGCAATAGGCAACCATCAAAGCAATATAAAAAAAAATGTCTCCCTCAGCTTATTCGTGAAATACCGCCAAGTAGTTTTAAGTGCACTTTTTGAAGACCTGCAGCAAATAAAGTCGTTCAATATTCTATTATCAATGAAATTGTGTAAACTGTTTCCGTGATTTTCAGCATGTTTGTAGACGTTCGGTATTCGTTTTTATTTCGAATAAATCCTTTTTGGATTGAGAATATATCAATACCAATGTATTTGCATCTCAAGGGTGAAAAGAATGAGTAAGTCCACCTGTTGAAATGTGCCACTCATAGTAGTTGTCACCAGAAAATTGTGCATGTTTGAAAAACAACCTTCTCAACGAAGAGTGCAACAAACAAAACAAAAACTTCTCGTGCCAAACATTTTTATGCATTCAGTTTGCATAGTCGACTATCTGATTGAAATATCGTAGCAAGCATATAACAGCCATTTTCGGTTATGTAGTATTATATATCTAACGCTGAGGTTTAAAAATTTCGTCGCGATCAACAAATCTACAATGAGAGAAAGCACATCTTTAGTGCTAGCTGCCGGATTGTGATTTCATGACCTATGTATAGCAATAGCAATGTCTTATGTATAGCAATGGAAAATCGACAAAGCATCTTATGACGAATTCTAAACAGAAAAGTGAAATTACTCAGCGCCGACCAATACACCGTTGGGCAATCACATATTTTTCATACAGCCAGTTGTCTTTTAAGGTGATCAAACTTTACTATTATAATATACCGAAAAATAAGAATGTAAACACAAATTGTCTTTCGTATGAATGCCCAATCATTTGATTTATTAGTCTAACAATGTTTTTGTCCCAATACTTGCACATTGCCATTCTGCATGAGGTTTACCTTTCTATCGAATCTGGTGAAAATTTCCGGTAAAGAGACCATATGAGACTTCTATTTGTACCAGGCATTTAGTAATTACTTCGTTACGGTACCGATCACTGCCGTTCGAAAATGACTGGGCGTCAGCGTTCCACACGAGATTAAATTAAAACCGCTACAGCTTGAAGTATCGTATAAAGACAACCCATAGGCGTTTCGAATGATATATTGACGATAAGAATCAAACAGGTAGGTTTTTACATCCATTTTTATTATTTTAACTCATTTAATACAAAAGAAACAAATTGGACCGCCATTTTCAACAAAACAGGTAAAAAAAACTCTAGTAGAAACAATTGTTTTAGAAAAATCTTTTTAAATCAATATCTGTCACCGGTGTGCATTCCGGAGCTGTTAAACCTATTCCAGCCAGAATGTAGAGTATTGGTAATTTTTAAAGCTGCAATAAATCTAGCTAAATTTTCTAATCAATTTTCCCTTTATTTCTATTAAATGCGAAGTCGCGAATACGCGAGGGCGGTAAGAATTAGGAAAACCAACTTGGTGCGTGGTATGTTGGCTACAATCTTACGCACTTAAAGCCTCTATATTAAAATTGTAACATAATGGTAGCCTCTATCAAGAAAACATTTATATATATGGTACCTTGATTTGAGCAGTATTCTAAAATTGATTATTCAATCGACAGGAGACAATCAGATATTTTTAGTTCTGTTTCATTTTTGAGCACCACTCTCAATCTTTTTCTTCACTAAATATAAACGTGAAATCGTTAGATTATTTGTTGGGTACATTGCCTAATAGAGTTTTTTCAAACTCCAAAACGAAAAACACATAAACGTGCAAAATAAGTTTATCAAAAAACAGTTTTAAAAACTGTTTTTCGCGGTGGAATATATTCCAATATCTAAATTTGATAAGCGCTTTTTATAAGAATGTATGAATGTTTCTAATATGAATCGAAACGACTAATTTCATTTAACTCTATCACTCTATCATAAAATACCAGAGAAAAGATGAATCATGCAGATATTTGAAATACACTCCTTTGCAATGGTGAATTTAATTAATATATAAAGCGAATATGCTTTTCAATATAAATGCAATAAATATTAAAAGGAGTAGCATTGTGTATTTATTCAATTTAATCCAATTTAAAATTAGCTTTTTCGATAATAGGAATGTAAATACAATAGACGGGTAAATTTGGGAGAATTTATCTGTAACCAATCTTGATGAAAATTCATCTATTTTTTCAGTATGATAAATATTTAACAATTCCACCTTCAAAAACAACTCAAATGAAGAATGGTTGGCCGCAGAAGGCTTCATTAAAATTTATTTTAGCGAAGATTTGCAAAAAATAGACATGTAATATACAAAACAAAGTTGTCATATTTTAATGCGGCATTACTGATAAAATGAAAAATATATCAAGGGGAATATCACTTGCTCACATTTGAATTAAACATACACGAGAACTTTTAACTTCATTGATTCCATACAATAACGCGTTGATTCTTTGAATTTCACTCAAGCTGATTGCAATTACGCATATCAGGTTTATTCAAATATTCGTCGCCAATTGCGAGATCGACATTTAAAAATAGTAGAAGGCGGTAGAAACATTGCACAGGCATATAAAAAGCAACGTCGTCAAGGCTGTCAATATCAAACTATATTGACTCTCGGAACAATTGTTCTTGCGATCTAACTGTAGAGTCTTTCGCGTTGAATGTCGTACTTTTTAAAAACAAATAGAAATCTAAATTTACTGATGCTCGAAGATTAAATTCAACTAGTAATATATTATGACCTTGGGATTCTATCATATTTGAAAACATCATTCAAAATGTTATCAAATTATAGTGAGGGCGATAGTACGAATGCGAATTCTATGAAGATTTTAATGCCCATGGCGGTAAGTGTTTTAACTATCGTTGTGTAGTTGTATTTCACTTAACAATCGTTGAATTTCACGCAGATTATATAATTATATATGCGAATTAACTGTACTTCATATTTTTAGCAAAAGCGACAGCATGGTGGTTGCGGACGCAAAAAGAAGAATGATCCTTCAGTATTTCTATATGCGGCTCTTGCTATCGCTTGCCTTACAATTGCTGGATTTTGCACTTTCATTGCGAATAACTGGAATTCAGTCGAACTAGTGAGTCAAAAAGTTTGATCGAAGTTATTAGTACAATGGTATTTTTCTTTAGAGCGAACAACAATACAAATAAATGTACAAAGTCAACAAAATTTTAGGTGCTCCCGAAGTATGCGAACCAAAATGGCGGACATCGGAACGTAACATGGGTAACAGGTTAGGGTTAGGCGATAATTTTTTTCCAATTTTAGTCCTATTATCAGTTCGAAAACTAGTCAAGAGCCTCCCGTAGTATTTATACCTAAAATTATAGCCTAACCCTGACCTAGTACACATATTACATTCCGATGTCCGCCATCTTGGTTCGCATACTTCGGGAGCCCCAAATTTTATATATACTTATAGATCGTTTTAAGTCGATTTAAAGTTTGCGCTAAATCTACTTATAATACAATCTCGCTGAAATGAAGTAAAATTTTGTATAATATGACTATTTTCATTTATTCATACTTTCTCCCATTTTTTATGGTGCTGCTGTGTTAGCTCTTTTCTTATCTGGTTCTTCACTGTAAAAAATATTAAGGGCGATTTACAACCAAACGCGCGGCAGCGGCGATGCCATGCACTTCGTTGTAAACACCATATAAAACTTCAGATGTATTGGATCGTTGCAGCGGTTGTAGTTTTACAACCAAATGTATGTATTAGGCAAAAGCACTGGGTTGGATGTCCCCCATTTTTACAGCCATAGCGATGCTAACCTTAACTACAAGAAGTTGTAAAACTAAACAACATCCGCGAAGTAACTCGATTAACCCTCATGCCACCACCTGAAGAAATGAAATACAATCGAAAAGAAATCACTTTTAATAAAATATGTGATCAAATATCAGCAACAAATAGTATCAAATACACTCGAGAAGTGATTGTCTCCGCCAGCAAAATAGTACATTTCATCTCTTCAAATAGGTGAAAACCATCCAATAGATTCAACATTGCAGTGGCCCCTGTTACTTTTTCTTGCACTTTTCGATTTCCCTGGTTGTTTATCTTGGCAATTCGGCTGAAAAAAATGGCATAGCTGGTATAAAATGCAAACAAGTAGTTGAGCGAGAAGTCAACATATTTACATATGTTATAACTTGATCTGCTGCAGGGGTAAAATGATTCCATTAGATTCATATCATATCCAATGCTCAGAAGAAGATCATTTATAGATCATTTCTGAAGCCCGCAACTATATCATTATCTCTCCAAACAATGAAATTGTTATATAAAAAGACAACAAACTATGTTTGAATATATTTTCCTAATCATTGCACAAAAATCAACTTATTGCAAGGAGGCTCACTTTACAGCTGTATACAGTAATATGAAATGCCCATATTTATAAGCAAGGCTTTGAGTTATTAAACAGTTGAGTCCATACCATTGCCATCGAAAAACCAATAGACTATCATTTCCCCACCTTTCCAGAAATTCGTTTGTGGTGTTGATACGATGACAGACTTGATAAGGGCCAAATGCGGATGCCCCAGAGGTAAAATGGCAGGATATGTTTTTCCACCTTCGAATTGAAAAGAATCTGCAGATTGAAGATGTATGAAAATGATATAGGCATGGAAAGTTCATGACTGTCTACTGCAGTAGCTACTCTTGCAGTTTCACTAGAGATGTCTTTCCAGATGCATTTTATTTTAGACTAGGCTAGTACAAATCTCGAATCATCATTTCATACCAGTCTGCCATTAGGCTATTTATTGTAACATATTAGGCTAACATCATCAGAATTGCCTGAAATTTTGCTTTTGAAAAATACGAAAAATCAGAGACCTTAGTACGGCCTATGTAGACCTAGTACGGCAATGCTGTAGTTAACAGGTCAGTCCAATTAATGCAAAATTGATTAATAATGACAGATATGGCATAAATTAACCCACCTTGCAAAACCTGGAGATCTACCGGTAGTCTACAGCAGGGGTTCTCAAACTTTTGGTGTTGCGGAGCCCGTGAAGAAGTTGACTACTATTCACTGAGCCCCACAAATAAATTTCTTAAATAAAACAAACAAACAAAAACACACTGTTACGTACCGATTAATGTTTCTGAGTAAGTTAAAACTACTTTACTTAATTCAAATGCTAAACCTTTTTACTGAGGGTTAATACAAGCCATAAATAAATCTAAATTTTACAGATAAATTATACATATTAACGTTGTAATTTGACATTTGAAAAACATTAATAAATTTTGGGTTGGACCCCCTCCCTTTTGATATTTTTGAAAAGTAGCCAATACCGTGCGCGATTGCATTTTGGTGAAATCGCCGATTGTTTTCGTCAGCGTGATGTATTTTTTAGACCGTAAATATCTTTACGTCGGTGTTTATTTTACCCAAATCACAAATTTTCATTGGCATATGCATGTATTGTGGAATTATGAGTTTACTGAGAAAAACAAGTTAGTATATTATAATCATCAGCAACGAAGTGCTAAAAATAATTACTAAAGAGGTGAATCAGCAACCCAAATTTCTTGATTGAAAAGCGGCATTATATAATTTTAAAACTAAAACCCCAAACTTTTTGTTTTAGCAGACTCGCGATATTTTGTCAGTTTTTTTTTTGGAAATTATATCGTAGTAACTGAAATCGAAACACAATCAATTGATCAGGCGATGTGCCTTTTTTACATTCTGAAACTACGGTCGAAGCCGCATGCGACTTTTTCTCGGTATGTGACGATATATATGATAATTAGTGTAAAGTATATATCAATTTTTTATTACAATAAAAAGTTTCAATCCTTCGTATTTTGTCCAAAACTTGGGATTTTTCAAACGGTGATATCTTAAAAAGAATCTGAGTGGCAGACCTGCAATAGGGCGGCGTTAGTGTTGTAAGAACGCTAAAATCGCTGTAAACTGCAACACTGCGATGCAATCAGTCATGATTATGATTTAATTGGGACGGGAACAAATATCTTAATCAAACTACCGGGACCAGTAGTGGGTATGTTCTTTCGTGGGCAGTGCGACAATGCTTCTAATATCTTATGATAACAGCGTTGTTCAAGATATACGGTAGACCACAAGGTCTTCGTTTACTGACTTTGTTTCTCATTTCATGTCGGCGGAATGCGGTGGTAATTTTGAGTAGTAATGATTTAATATTGTCGTGAGTCGAGCAACCGCAGGTTACACTGAACACAATTAAGCCAAAAAATAAGGCATTTTAAATATGCCCGCATCGGTCATGGATTGCTCAATTGTAAATTGTACTCATGCAATGAGATTTTAACGGGGACTCCGGGATTTTTATAATAACGATGTCTTGCCTAAAAATAATCCCTACTCAAATTTGAGGAATCCCAAGATCGCTGAAATACGATTTCAGTCTATTTATAGTTGGCAGTTTAGCACGTTATTTATTTCAGAATAGTGATCTTTCATTTTAGTAATCGTATTAGTAATCTCGACTCCGAGTCGAGTAACGACGAGCACAATTAAATTATTATGACAAGAAAATTTTAAATGCTCGAATCGGCCATGGATTGAATACTTTACGCCACAAAAAACTCGCTAGCCGCTGAAAAAGTTTTTTTTAACAGGTGGCCTAATCTAATAGCGAAAAAGTTTTCGATTCCAATTTTGAAGACTCATCCCTTGTCATATTTCGACGCTACTTTTGTCAAATTTTATTAATGCTTCTTTGAACAGTTAACAAAATTATCCAATTAAGTATTCTGATAAGTAATCGAATAGCTCGCGGCTCGCTAGGTTTCTCCCACGGAGCCCCGGGGCTCCGTATTGAGCACTTTGAGAACCTATGGTCTACAGCACCAGTAGTCCAGGGTTTACAACCTATAGGACAGGTAACGGTATTTCTTTCTCCAAACTTTCTGTTTTACAACCTTCAGGCACCATAGTGTGAAATATACATGTTTACACTTTCAAACTACTTTAATTGTTTTGAGAGTCGAACCAAGTCAAGCTGCTTCCTAGCGAAACTGGAATCCGCAATAAACAGCCATTTTTGGCGGGAAAGTACGTCAGGCTTTGGCGGAGTCAGAAAATTCAAATTTCGAATCCGTTGCGATCCGAGATATTTCTAAAACTTAGGAGCATTAGGCAAATAGTTAAATTAATAAAATATGCCACTCAATTCAAAATTACCTTTCGACCGTATTTTGCCATCCCTATTCTGCCATCCCCAATATGACTTTTATGCTACCACCACTATAGAGTAGACCTGTCCGTTTGAGAATGATTGCTGAAAGTTTAATCACTAGTTCACATGATGCCTAAAGTAAAATATCCTTCCACTCGATATAATATTGAGTGCAATATCAAGATTTTTTTACGGTAAGCTATAAATTCTATGTCGTGATGACATACGAAGCCGCAGGTTTACGTAGCATTGTATGACTTGCGCCTTATGACGCGAAGCCAAATTTATATCAGTTTGGGACCAAATTCGTCGCACCAATGTATTTATTTTTCATTGGCATGCATTTTGCTGATAATATGCGAAAGACTGTCTTCTGAACCCTATGCTCTATTACCACCAAGTGGACCTATTTTAACATAGCCGCGAAACAGTTGTTTTCAGTACAGCCGTTCTTGTATGTTACGTATAATTCATTGTATATTTAACAACCGTATGTTTGTTTTATGATTATGCAACAGTATATGTAATTTCACATTGTACAAGTGGTGAAATTACAACACGATGATGTAAAAATACGTATAAATAGTTGCTCGTCCAAAATACTGCCAAACGGTCGTATTTTTTACAAAGAATGGCTGTAAAATTACAATTTTTTTTACAGTGTATATCTAAACGGAATGTCTTAGTTTTATATCTATTATTGTCCAGTCTTACTTGGTTTTTATACCCGGGCATTCTCATTTCCAGCCAACTTATTACAAAGTCAGTTTCATTGCGAATGGAAAATGGCAAAACGATACAATAGAGTACAACAAAAAAGATGGACATCTGCGAGGCAGAGAATTTCAAACTGGGGACAGCGTATTTTATTGGGATTTAGATGTGAGTATTGTGTGAATGGTAAAATTAAATAGACTTGTGTATGATTCAATCCTTATAGTGGAGACGCTGAAAAATATACCTTCTACTGACAAAATCTTGTTAAAAGAAGTATATTTAAAAATATCGACAACGATAAATTTTTGCGTTTCTAATATCTTCAAAGTTTATGACTGGAAGACAGAAATTAAATCGCTGCTAAGGACAATATCAAATATAACATACTTTTTACGCTTCTGCAGACTGGGTACAAAGCATATCCTATTAATCAAACTGGCTTTAACGATAATCAGACATTTTGTCTGATCTCACGAAGAATAAATCCTAACAACTTCGATTTGGACGAAGACATGGTAACCAAAGGATTAACGGATATGGTGGTGAGTATAAATAACTTAGTTGGTCATTACAGAATACTAAAATTTTTTGGTAATGCGTGTGAGAAGCATCATTGGTTAAAAAAAGGAACACAATAATGAATTTTTAAAGATTTTTCTTGAAACAAAATTCACAGAATTTTTTTTCCATACAACAGGGTAACGAGCAAGTGGCAGAAATAGATAAACGTCAGTGGCGACCTAGTAGCAAAAAAATATCTGATACAAGTTTTCTACCATTAGCGATTAAAAAAAGATGCAAAGGTTTGAACATGTACATAATGGAGCAGCATTTTGTCGAAGGAAGTAGAGAGGAGGCCGATCATTTGGTAAATTATTAACGTTGCCATTGCAACGTAGAAAAGGTTGCGGCCTCAATTATGAATTTATAAACTCTTAGGAAGCCCACCTATAATTTGCCAACCCGAGACATAATTTATTATTCAGGGTTAATATAAATGTATTTTAGGGTTCGATAGTATTTCATAGTGGTCTGCACTAAACTTTAACACTTCAGATGGTTGGATTCAACCAGGATCCATGCTTGATCCGAGCTTTTTCGCTACGTCACAGGTTGTGTGAAATTTGCTTTCTCACCTTTATTGTTTTCGCCGTGAGTCCAGGTGGTGAAACGCCTTTGAATTATCAAAATCTTCCAAACATAAAGAATCTATGTTTACAAGACAAGGAAAAGTATTTTGAGCGAGCCACCTATCATTCTTTATTACGCAAAACAAGAAAAAATAAGTCCTGACGAGTTATGCGGAAAAGTAGGCCAATTCGATAACAACATGTGACGATATTCGCCAGGGATGGGCAAGCTACAGCCCTCGGGCCAAATCCGGCCCGTTGGGTAATTCAATATGGCCCGCCTAATGCAGCCACAACCAAACTAAAACCAAATTTTGATATTTTAGCGAAAAATATATCAAAAAATTTGTTACGATTAAATTTAGTTTTGGCACGGGGTAATTGTTTTCTACTTTGATCCTGTAACTCTGCATTAACACTGTTCATAAAATGTAACTTTTACGTCACACTCACATGGCCTGGCATTCTAGGTGGGCAAAATTTTTTGCCCCTGGTCTAAAAACCTTGCCCACCCCTGATATTCACACTGATATACCGCGTCTCGCTATACATTCACTTTAGTCTTGTTTTGAAGCTGACGTAATCTTCTTAGCGATAAAAACGAGACATTGCTCATATCTCTTCCGAGGTTACTATAGGCTTTAATATATTATCAGGCTGAGGTAGCAAAAGAAGCAGCCAAACCAAAACCCGACTCTCATGGCGTGATCCCTCCAGGAGCACTTTATAACCCAAAAGCTAATCAGGACGGAAAAGATTGTTGTGTCCATTGTCCAAAAACTTACTTCTATTGCCAAAAGTAAGAATCGTTATTATTTAACTGAATATCTTTATAATAATTTAAATGTTTACCTCGTATAAGCGATATTGGGAAATGGAGTATTTCAAAGTTAAAAAAAACGGGAGTCATCAAATGAACACTAATGGCGTTATGAATGTTTAAACTAATTTTTCGTTTTTAATTCTTCTACGCACGTGTGCGTGCGGGCAAAAGAATATCATTGAGTAAATGAATATTGACTTCTTAATGGCATACTATAATATGTTTAAAATAAATATTTTACTAGAAACTTCGTTATAGTGAAATTCATTTATTTATTTTATAATCTATATATAATACCACTTTTGTACAAAGCTAAAATAAAAAAAATGTACAATATTTCTGTTTTAGTGTCTGTATCCCGCTGAAAACTTATGCGTATCCATCACACACTTTGCAAAATTGTGAACGACAAGTCTGCACTACCGTCATGCCTTGCTATTATTGGCACGGGAATACAAAGACAGTAAAACGTCCGTAAAACCCTTTTCTCAAATGTGATTGTTTGTAATGAACCAAACGTACTTTGGATCAATAATTTCTCAATCTCAGAAAAGTGTGTGGCCTATCTTGCATCCAGGAAGAAATCGTTGAGATGGTCATTTCATTCAATCCTTATATTCAACTACATTTGGTTGCAACAGAGCGAGTGTACAGTCAAGTCGCATTTTTCATTATATTTCATGTGTGTTTTCTGTAGAAGCAAATATCCGGTCAAGCTAGTCAATTAGAAATTTGAAAACCCGGAATATTGTTTTTTTCTTTTTCGGTATTTGTAAATAGTGCTATGACGATTATAAAATATATGATCTCACTAAATCAGTTTATTGGATTCTATACAGATATAGTCTATCGCAATGCTGAAGTAGTTAACACGTACTTTGCAATGTTGTGCCTGAGACAAATGAGAAGATCGTTTCTTCATTTAAAAATCAGACACAAACTGACAATAGTATTTCAACAATGATGGCAGACAGAACATTCCATTTTTCTCTTTTCACTTCTAGTTTTGTTACGTTTCTCAAAACAAATTTTTTATATATATTTAATATTTGTCTTGTGAACATTCATTCTTCACATCTCGTTATATAAATTGCTTTGGCTCCTAAAATGGCCAGAAAAATCTATGATTGCAGTGGTTAAAATCATGTATATCAGGAGTGGCCAACCTTCTTTCGACCACGATCGACTAAAATCTTCAAAATAGCTCGCGATCGACTGATCTGTAATACGGTCATACACAAAAACGAATGATCACTGAATAGGCAGATAACTGCACATATCCAAAAATTCCACAGCTGCCAATAAATCGGCTCTGTGGGCACATTCTCAATGGAATCGTCACAAATATTGGTATTTTTATGCTATATTTAATATCTTAATTTGATTATGTAATTGTACCCGGAGTAGATGTTTCATCATTTATTTTAGATTTATTAAAATCCTGAAACTCAAATCTATGGCCTGCCTAATTTTAAGTCGTTGAAAATTCCTTATAAAACATTGCCAAGTATCCGTGTTATATCTAAACAGCGAAAAACAAATATTTTCAAACCATATAGGTTACTGCAGTGTTTCCCAAACTTTTTGGGACGCGGACCCCTTAAACAACGAAAAATGTTTTATTTACAACACAATAAAACAAACGACATTAATGTGATGGATGATGTTGCTTTTCACTGCACAAATTTTCTTTCCTCAATAATTTTTCTGGGATAAAACAGGTTTGACTTCAGATTCAGAAACATTTGTCCTTTTATTCCGTTCCAAAAATCTATCCATAAGTTCTGAACTAAATATAATAATTAGACTACAATATAGGCTAACTTAGATCTCACGTAGCGACTCAGAGCGGGGCTGGTGGTGTGGGGAGGGCAGAATATTCTTATAAACCTACATCTTTCACATCTCCATAGACGAAAGAAATCTGAATCAATACATACTAACTTCAAATACTGTGGCCGGCAATTCGACAAGATTTCGATCTATTTGTCCCTGATATTCGGACTGCCGATACTAATCGAACGTATGGAATAATTCAACGAGTATATTCTCACACGATTAACTCAGCCTCGATTTATTCCTCTACTTTACAGCTACATTTAGCGGGCCGACGATTTAGCTCTGCGACAGAGGTCTACTGCACATACGCCAAACGCAACGATCGTGTAACAACTTTTTCGCTCCCATTGTTAAGTTACAATTGCGATTGCGTGAACTGACTTTCTCCCTCCCGTTTACGAATGTCTATCTGTTAAATAATTAAAATAAATCTGTTTCACACTCTTCATACCGGTATTGCTGCGGACCCACTGTGCGGTCGTTGCGGACCCCCAGGGGTCCGCGGACCCCAGTCTGGGAAACCCTGGGTCACTGTATGTTACATGACTGATCAAACTTTACTAGCATATGTAATTTACAAATCTCGTCCAAGTCCGATTCTTCGTTAGCATGGAATTAGAAAAAATCTTTTTGATGCCACTACCACCCTTACGAATAAAATTTATCACACTTCTCTTGGGGTGAGACACTAACTTTCGCGTACTGCCGAAGATATGGACCTTTCGCCGACCTTTGACCCCCGAAATATTCTTCCTATACTTTACCATTGCAAAATTTTCAGGGCTATTTTAAGAGTGCTTTTGCGAGTTGGCGCCTGTAAAATGGGGTATGTGTTTTAAAGCATCGTCATAATTCATCGCATACAAAAATCTGTTTTTTTGAAAGCACAACAGAAAACTAACGAAGAGTTCAAAAACGCGAAAACGAAGTATTGTTTACGACCACGCTTGAAAATGTGTCTGAGTGAGAAAATTGTCTGAGCGGATACGAAAAGGGAGTATTGTTACGTCACTTTTGTATCTTGCTGATTGGCCATTGTCACGAAGTAAACGAGGAAGTCGAAGGCTTGGCTGTTTTTACGCCAAATTTGCCTATTTTGGCTTGTTTCAAACACGTTTGGCGTCAGAATTTCTGTCCGGCGTTTTTTTTTGGCTCTTTTCTAGTCTATTCTAGTGTATATTATTAAAATCATATGAAATACAATATTTAGTGTGTAACAATAGACTATTATCGGTGCTTAGCTACTTAACATTAGGATTACCCGAACATCGGTTTCCTTGTTTATTACCTTAACGCTTAACCATACCCAATAAGAAATAATTGCAGTTTCTGCAGCCGCTCAGACAGAGATGTTCGTTCAAGCAGGGTTGTAAACATTGCCTCGTTTTTATAGTTTTGCGTGTTATGTGTCATTTTTTAGTTCTGTTTCCAAAAAATAGTTAATTAGTGAAATTTAATGTTTACTATTGGTTCTCAAACTTCTTTGTATTGTCGCGACCTCCGAAAAATACGCTTAAGTTGCGACTCCCCGTGAAAACGTCTTGATTACCCTTTCAATAGGTCTTTGTTTTATTTAAACTAGCAAACAAAACATAACGAAAGTCTGTGAAATCGCATTTTTTTAGATGGGTATACACCGTATACTTACTTTTTTTAACAACATCATTGAACCTTGGGGTTAGTTGTGAAAGAGCTGCACGCATTTCGCTTCCAACTTTTACTCGAGATCGATTAAGGCCATGGTAGAAAAGCCTGTTTAACATAAATACGAAGTCGCAGAGGGGACGAGGGTGCGCTTATTTAACCAAGATGGAATAATCTTTATCTAAAGAAATCTAAAAACTCGTAAAATTTTCAGAATTAAACTTTCTTTTTATAACATCATCACAGGTAAGATTGATGTAATTTTTTTTTTTTTTCAGTAAAGGTAGCTGATGTAGGTTGGTTGAAAAGATCACGAAACTGATAAATCTTCAGCTAAGTATGACGCGAAATTTTTCCTTGAGTTTAGTTAGATAGATGTTCAGCAAATGCTGTTTGCACATGTGCGAGTGATGACATATTCTTCTTTTCAAGGAGGCTGGAGACAAAAGTGAACAACCCTTGCAAAATTGAAACGACGCACTTGGGCGTCGATACGCCCACTTTGAGAACCACGGTGCTAATCTGTTTCACAATCTTTGATTACAACGCCCAATACGAACTGTTTATTGAGGCTGTGCTGTAGACTAGTTGTTCTATGTAGATTCAAAAGCATTAACGAAGCTTCAACAGCCATAACATCATATACATCAGGGGTGGCCAACACGTCGATCGCGTCTAAAGTTGAGTGAATTTAATAACATATCAACGAGAACTTGCCTTGAACCAGTTTCATGCAGCGCCTGTTGTGTGTTTTAAAACAGAAGGAACACAGTACTGTACATGCGTAAAATATGATATACAAATACATTATTTGAGTCAGGGTAAGTCCGATAAAGCATATTACGTAACAAATGAAAGTTTCGTCGCTGCCAAAGTTTAGGAATGAACTTGCTGATTATCGTGTGTCTTGACCTAGTCGTTGGACTTGACTGACAAACGAGAATATTCCTGACCAAGCGAGACATGTCTGGGCAAGCAATCGCCTTCGAAGACTTACTCAATTATTCGGTAATAAAGTGTTCAGACTGTTATTCGCGACTACACTGTTAATCATGGAAAATTACGGCGTCAACAATAACAAATAAATTATTCCACAAGTTCAACTGACGCTATGTTTACGTCACTACAGGAGATCAAGGGAATGCGATCCTCGATGTAACAGAAAGTGTCTCACGAACATTGTTATATGTGTAATAAAGACATAATTGTATACCTTAAAATTGTGCTAATTCTTGACAAAATTATTGCTGACAAAGCAAACGTTTCGATTGAATCTATCCAGTAGAATAGTAACTCAATCCTGTCCATCCTATAATTCAAGATTTTATTTAATTTTATTTATATAATTAGGCTGCGATACACATTTGACATTTGCTGATGAAGTTTGACTCAATTTTGCTTTTTTCGTTATATGTATTCATTTTAAATGCTTTGAGGGCGATTTGTTTTTGATTAAATTGTAAGCTGATTTTCGCGACGTTTTGTAGACGGAGTTATTAATTAAATATAAATAATTGGTGAAATTTCATAAACAATCGTCCATTTTTTGTGTGTGCCATTTCATCATATGTATTAGATATATCCGATGATTGAATCTGCCTATACGAAACATTGAACCCATCTAGATTTTTAATGAATTGCTATTTCTTCACCTTTACTTTTTTATATTAAATTCTATTGGTTAGTAGAATAAGTATGGTGCCAAATGACTATATAAAAAGATGCCACCTGCAAATAGAAAAACTTGTTCAAGAAGTTAAATTTGTTCCTGTCCTATTGGATCTTAATTTTCTTCCAATATCTTATAATTAGAATAGTGGACTTGGACCGGAAAATTCTGATATGAATCTTCATATCCAACACCTTAGGGGAAACCGTGACTAATTTCCCGTTCCCAAGTTGTATATATAATATTATAACACTAATTTAATTATTGCTAAGCAACTACACAGAACACGCGGCTCATCAAACAAGTCAAATTCAATAGCATACTTAATTAAAAGATTATATAACTTGTTAAAAATTCGAATGTTAAAGCATCTATTTCATAATAATATATTTGGCTTCCGAAGTTATTTCTAAATTTAAACAAATAACTAGTTTTAAATTTCCTTCCCGAAACTAAATTACATTTAGCAAATTATTATTTGGCTGAAAATTAACAAAATACTATCTATAGTCCACTTTGCGCAATAAATATAGCATTTCAATTCGAACCCAAATCTTGTATCCTGTGATAATATGTACAACGTTAGATTGTATCAAGAAATATCTTAGCATAAACTTTGCCATTGCCTGATAAATCATTCTTACGACGATTATTCCATATATAACGTATCATTTCAAGTCTGCTAATTGACCAAGATTTTTGATTTTCCTACTTGAAAAAGCGTCCACAAAAACAAAGCCGAGTAATCTGATATTTCAGAAAAAGTACTTTTATTCAAAAAAAAAAGTGATATCATATCAATTTCTACTTATTAAACTCCACAACAGTTTATTAATTATCGAAAATAATTTTTTCGTGTAAGATATTCCACGCCCTAATTTGAAATAAGATATTTCGCGTTTTCTTGATTTGAAGTTTTGGCAAATTTGTCACATGTATTCGAATATGCGATAAATTTAGGAATGAATTATGGCCCTTAAGATAGTTTTTTATTGTTCACTACCCTGTATACACAAAAAATAATTTAACACATACCACATGATTTACATTTGTAACTAGCATGACCAAGCATGACGTAGGCCATATAAAACCACAATTATTCAGTTGTCTCACTATTCCTTCTTCAGTCGAATACCCTTTTGCATAATCTTTGAACCGGGGACCTAAGTCACTAATACTAATGACAGAGCTTCACTCTGATATTTCGGCGCAAAGACGTTTTAACGGGAATAAAATGTTTTAAACTGATTGAGTTGCAGAAAGTTATGTCACTGATTTTCAACTTAACTATCTATTTGTTGACATGTGTGACAATTTTAAGGGCTGTTAATCAGTCTAAGCTCAAGAGAATTTACCACTTGTTGAACTGTCAACCCTTTTTATCAGGATGCTTAATCCATCATGTGCAATCTTGACGAATCGGTGTTTGGTTTGAGTATGTGATACTGGGATACAAACATGTTTCATATTTCAACGTGCTCATTCCCATGACTTAAGTTAACAAAAGTACACTCAATTTTCAGCATCTTCTTGTAATTCTGCTTTATTTTCGTTTCACGCTCTGAATAAATTTCAATTATTAGCTTTCGGTGTTTTGTTATTCACCTTCCTTTCTGAATTGCTCTTTTTCGAGTGCATTTGCTATTAATAAGCAACTGTAAAAAGTTTATACTTTAACGCCTTCGTCTTAGTAGGTGTGGTCCATTAATTTCTATTTGTCTTTTTTAGACAATTATTATGTGCAGGTTGTCAGTCACTGGGTTTACACTGAAATCTTAGTAATATTACTGTGTATATTTTAAAGCTGAGATATGTTGAATTGTGAGAAGGAAACACTGTATCTCTAACTTTATACCAGTTGACAATTGACTGATCGATTATAGGTATCTTACGATAAAGATCAGTTTGACTATGTATGTGAACTTTATGAACCTCTGACTCCGAACAGTTCTCCTCATAAACATCACGCATACACGAGTTACTGCGTAGTTTCTGAGCACAAGGTAGAGATGAATAAATATTAATGTTGTAATAATTAAAAATGTGCAGAGGGGGGAGAGGGGCATTGTCACCCATGCCGAATGTATAAATAGGTAATCATTAGGACATAGAAAACTAAACGAGTGAAAATTATTTGCACATTAGTCATAGACTAAAATCGAACTTTTGCAGTCTAAAGTGATTGTTTTTCAATTATAATTGCTAAGAAATCGGAAAGAAAACTAAATAACAATAATTTAACTTCGCATCAATTTTGTCAAAATCTCGACAAATAGTGTATCGTTGTTTGTCAGACGATATTGAGGACAGGTATCTTACCTACTAAAAATAAGGGCAGTGTCAATCAAGAAAAAAAAATCGTTCCATTTCCTATATAATTAAATATTAACACGACGTATCCAGTCTGTTTTTTTTTCTATTGAGCTTCCATAAATTGCACAAATAATATTTCACAAATAATTGCTCGTCATAATGTCTTTTTCAATTCATTTTTCAAACATTAAAAGTATGATGGCCGAGTAGTATGAAATTATAAGAAGGTTCGGTGTCGTCATAGAGTTGATTGTATGAGAAGTTGTATTGTTGTAATATCAAAATCGTTGCGACTGTAACACATTGCTGTATCAAAAGTTATCTTTGGCCGCAGGTTTATATTGATTATACATACTATAAAATATTTATGCGCAAAACAGCAAATATTTACTCTTGTGCAAATGATTTGTAATTTAGGCAAAAACGTGATTGCTATAGACTGTATATAAATATACTACTGTTATTACTAATTACTTATCGATCTTAAGATCGGTAGGTATGTTGATAGGTATTTGTCTGTCTGTATGTCTGTTAGATGAACGCGATATCTCAAGAAGGCGATATCTCTGCTTCAAATTTTGCATGTGCGTTCATCATATCTCGGACCAGAAGCCTATTGATTTTGGATGAATTATGTCGTATAATTAGCGAGTTATTAATTAATTAGTGATGGGACACGCGGTGTCACTATAGAGTCATGATTTGAAACCGCAGTTTCGATCGATAAGTCTTCGGTCTCTGACCGATATTCTCGTTTTATTATTATTGGTACGTTGTAGTAAACAACCTAATAAGTATTAAAATAGAATTCTTCAAAACCTTACGTCATCAGCTGACTCGAGAATCCAATAGCACTTTGTTATTTGTAAATTTAATCACGAATTTATCAAAGTTATTACAATCACTCATTAGGAATAATTTGATAAGATTGCGGAGGTCACCATCGTGTTTTAGAAATGAAAAATGCTTAGAAACTTAATTTACAAAAAATAGTTTGAGTAAAAACGGTTTTCAATCATCACATCCAATGTTGGACAGTGCCTTCTAAACTTATACAGCTCGTATTTTGAAGTAATGTAATTATTTTATACAGTTACCAACAGTTTTAATAGCACTTGTATATATCATTGTCGCTTGTATCTGCTTTTCAAGAAACTTATAAACAACATGACATTGCTTACTGTTTACGGTCTGATCATGTCTCTACTGCGCCAGCTGTGTTTTTTAAATTCATGTACCTCACACGTTGGTAAGTTCTGTTGAAATATTGAAAATATAAACGCAAATATCGGTAAGGATTTATTGGTAAAAAATGGTTCTCAAAAAACGGGTCCTAAAAACGAAATACAATAATTTGTCCACAGTGGCATATCATGCGGAGATTAGCGAGAAAGAGAAATAAAATAATAAAATATTATAAAAAAATAAATTAGGGCATTGGTAAGTTATATTTAATTTATTTAATCCCTCGCGCCGTGTTAACGACCATTTGGCCGGAGGGACAAATTAACCACACTTTGCGTGAGAGTAATTTCTTATTTATAAGCAAAACTATTTTTGTGCCAAATTTAATTGCATACCGGACATACTCGCAATAAAAATTCCTGAATAAATTTATCTGGAACACTTCAGTGGTGGTGCCACCTTGATCTTAAGTTAAGATTCGATTGCGGTTTGTAATAAGTACATGTTAGCTAATTGTTTGTTTTATGGCACTCGAGGTGAAACAGTCAAATTACAACAGTAGACGAGATTATATGAGTTATTAAAAGCATCTTAGTCGATTTTTTATAGATTATATAATATTTAGTAGTTTTAGTTTTATGTCAAGTTTGTCACTGGTATAACAACTATTGTTTACGCGATTAAACTGCTCGTCTCGAACAACAGATAGTCATAACCACGAATTTTTAATAACCGTTTACAATTTTGAATCGATTTGACTTTTTACTTTAAATTTAAAAACGGGTTTCGTCGAGTCCGGACTTCATTTTATCCTTGTGCGATGATTCACCAAAAATTACAATAAATTTGTGATTTGCGATTTGTATGGTTATTCAAAAGTTTTATCGAACTAGACGGACATGTAACTCAAAAGGCCGTCTGTTAATAAGATGTACAAACACTATCACGTTACAAAAACAGGGCAATTGAAGATTAGCCTTATTTCTATCATAAATGTTTGTAAAAACATTTTCATTGAGTGGAGTATCTTCGGCTAGACGGTCGGCACTGTAAATAATTCTTTCACATAAACCTTCGCTAGTTTTAATGTAACCAATGCAAAACGTTTATCACATTTTCATTTCGATGTAAATTAGGTCGGTAGAGTAGAATTTCCCTAGAACCACAATAGAACACCTGTCTCAAAGAGTGTTTGAAATACGTCACACTGATGCTGCTGGTGTCAATTTCCAATACTTCAGATTCGATTTTAAAAAGATATCAAAAACCAGTTGGGTAGTTCCTGACAACTTATATCAAGCCAATATTTATAACAAAAGAGAAACCGTTTTAATATATATATTAAGAAACCTGTTTTCTCAAGCACCAAGCAATAATCACAAATCACGTACGTCACAGAATGAAACAATTTTGTTAAATTAGATTGTCACATAATTTACGTGTGGGCCCCTTGGGTTGTTTATCAGTTAATGACCGATTCAGGTCATGCGCAAATATTGCATCGTCATCTGTTTATAAATGAGTGATTCAGTAAGAATATTTATACAATGAGTTGTCGCTAGATGCTATCATACATAAACCATATTTATTCAATCAAATAAAATTAACTTGATCTAATTTAATCATAACTTTTAAAGGTTACAAAGTTAGGTCACCACAGACACTCAATAAAGTAACGAAGAAGTCTTAGTAGTCAGAAGCCTCTGGAGAACTTATGGCTATTACCAATGTTGAATTATTCCCTTGAATCATATTTTCAGCAATTCCAGAAAAACCTGTCAGCTTTCAGAAAATCAAAGTGTTTTGGAAGTGGGAACAATAACTGGTAATATTGAGATTTCTGATTCAAATGTTTTGGGCATTGGAAAAACAAAGGCTGCCGCAAGATGTAGCGGCTGAACAAAATTCTAGTAACAAAAGCCATCCGGCACAGAAATGTCGTAGCAGCATGCATCAACACTACTGTAATGGAAGTATATATACTAGTTATGTTGGAGTAACCAATACATTGTCGTAAAAGAGTCCAACTCGTTTATAAGGTACCCTCAAAATGACAATTTATGGTTTGTGTTGATTTATATAGTGAAGTCTAGACGTTTCAAAAAGACACTAAACAAGTAACGAGGGTTTATTTAAACCATATGTATAACTTATATACAGTTCCCACAAAATCGTTCCACGGTTGAATTTCACGTAAATAGAGAGTCATTTTGCATGATTTTCAACAGCAAAAAAGGGGCCGCAGATGTAAAACGTTTGCAATAAAGCGAGATCCCTCTAACGTTTTTGTTAATTATTCGATAGAGGTTATAAGTGACAGGATGGCAAAATTATTCTTTTAGAGAGAACGTAAAAGAAAAAGTACCAAAGGAGAAAATGTGAATTGGGAAGGGTAAAAACACAATGGTGTGACTGGATGAAGCAATCAATTCCGATATAAAACACCAAGATATTAATAAGAACGGAACTCTTGTGAAAAATTATAAGATTTCTATTTTTATTGTGTTTAAGAGAGAAGCAGAGGATCAGATATCTAGAAAAGGCCATGCCGCAGAACAGTGATTTTTAACCGGTGTTACATGGTACACAGACGTTCCATGAAAAATTATTGTTTCACAATTTTTTTCGATTGGCATATCGTATGGTAACGAATCAATAAGCAAGTATTTGGATCTTAAGATGATACTGTTGCGTAGTAATATGGATCAACAGTACGAACTTCAAAATATCATAACAGAAATTAAGTTATCGGTAGTCATACAAATTTGTCGACAATGGGCAGAGGAAGTGCGCGATTGCCTATCTTCAATCTATGCCAGAAATAAGACATGGGCTCATCGAAGAAAAACCAGTTATTACATTAAAATGTCAATGCCATTCAATGCTTCTTATAATCTGCTTATAATCTGATAATTTCCATTGGTATTCAAACGTTTTGTGGTTTAAATTTAAAGAATTTTTGTTTCTATGCCAAAATTTGTCCGGATAATTATTGGCTATAGTTGAATTGTATATTCACAAAAAAAATGGATTTTTCATTAGTTTAGTTACAAATGTATAATATAAAAAGTGTTCCGTGGTTCAAAAAAGTTTGATAATCCCTTTAGATTTTAGAATATAATAAAATTGAAGATATGGCATACAATGGCGGCTGGTTTTCTATCATAATTTTGAAACGGTATTTTAAAATAACACTATTTGCAACTGTGAATACTAATGAAGATATGTTGTCAAATTTTAGTTTTGAAAATATTTATTTAAACGAAATATTTAGACATTGATATTAAATAAATAAAAAAAACTATATAGTACTAAAATTGAATTTGCTTTGCCTCCAGAAAGATCGGAAATATAACAAAAGAAAAATGAAATTCGCTTCTATTCTGTGTTTTATGGTTGCCATCGGTGAGTAATGAATTATCACATATTTTAATTCAGATTCATAACTTTGTTTGCTACAACCTCAATCTTTGAATCCGTCTGTCCGTGGTGAAGGGAAATTAAGTCAACCTTCTGCTGTTTCAAATTTGAAACATTTAAATTCATCTTTCTGTTATTTCCTTTTTTGGCAGAGGAGAAGCGAGGAAGTAGGTTCACGAAAGTAATTTGAAGATCTGTTTATAAAAACAATACAGATGTCCTTCAACTGAATTTCAATTTTCTTTGGATAGATTGTGAACATTATCATCCAGCAGTTATACAAAATATAAAACAAATAAAAAATCAGAGACTATTGAATGATTTTAAAATTTTTCGCAATGGCAATCATTGTGCTTTACGAATAAGCGATCCAGAATGAACTCATTTAGGTTAAATAGCATTCAAAAAAGTTGGTTTTCAATAACCTAAAATTCGCTAGTACACTTACTTTTTTCTATACAGTGTATCTGTGGGAAATTTGACATATTTTGCCTACTTATATCTTTCAAGAGAGATCAACCCGCTCACATATCTTTAATATGAAATATGTTAATGTGAAAAATATCCATTTTCAAATTGGTTCGAATTTTAACGCCACGGGCGGCGCATTTCAAACAACAAATATTTCAAATATCCTCATCGCAGCAGTGGTCAGCGAGCAAACAAAAACAAAAATTTCGGTTGCGAATGCCTAACCTAATATCTATATTTGACCAAATACAACCGAGAAATCTTTATGATCAAGAGAAAGTAGAAGCCGTTTTGAGATATAAATTCTGATTTGTTCAAATATTCCTTATGTGTCAGTTGGATATTATTATACATTACATTTAGTGGATTCATCAAGTGAAATATTCATATAACCCTTTGGATGTGGTCGCAATTTTGCACACCGTGCAAAGTTCAATATAATATTTATAATACGATCATATTATTGCATTGTGGTGATCAACTTTTGTGATCGCGTCGTAATTTTAACTGAATTTGACAAAACTACATCAGAATATCATTATATCTATAAATTACATCTTCCAACTAATCTATCAGTTTCACGCTTGTGATGCACGTTTTAATGACATTTTGAATGAATTACCTGTTTTCCTTTATAGTTATCATATCAATTGGAAAAGCTGAATCGTCAAAGTTGATTGAAAAAAGTAATGGAAGAACGACAAAAATCACAAATGGCGTGAACGTGCAGGTAGTGTATATATAGAATTAGAATAAATGAATATATGTAAATTGCCCAATACCTTTTGCTTCAAGTATAAAACAGAACGAAGAGAACTTCTACTGTCGCTGCTCAATAATACACCCACATTTTAATGTTCAAAAAGGCAATTATATATATATAAGGAAAAAAACGTGTATGAAATGCAAAGTAGATTCCAAAATAATTGAAATGTACTTGGCTTTTGACCTATGAGTTCTCAGAGCTCCTATGAGTAAAAAAAATATAGGATAAATCTCTTTGACACCGAGGATTCGAGTCGAATACATAGCTCTAGTACATTGGTTCTTAATCTTTCTACCCCAGCGGACAATTAACATCAAATAAAATTACCTCGCGGACCGGGAAGAAAATATTGAAACGAACGAAACAGGAAATAGCAAGCTGTGTTTGTGTAACATACTTCAGTGTTTGGCCACAGGCTAGAACAAAATAATCCCAAAACATAGAACAACAGTTCAAACAACAAGCGGTTAATTTCACCGCTGCGGTGATGGTCCTTCACAAGGGTTATCCAATTGTCCGCAAGGCGTTGAAAACCCCATTATATGATTTAGTTTGTTTGCTGTGTCATCTGGTAGAAGCTGGTAAATGACGGAAAAACGACTTTATTGTTCAGTGATTAACCGTGATAATCTGGAGCGTGGCTTCTCAAACTATTTTATGAAACCCAACACTTGGTAATCTGGAAGTAAATTACCACGCTTCTTGTAACCTATACAAAAGCAATGGACTCGATAAAACGTGGTAGGTTGTGGGGAAGCGAAGGGAAATAGTAGGGACTAGGGAGGTTTCAAAATATGGATTTGAAAACAAACACAAAACTGGAGTTGCGACGGAAGACCACAGAAATTGCTTTCTTAGACTCAAAATTAAAATTTCTGAAAGTTGCACGCTTACACACTTGGTCATTTTACGCCTTACCGAAGCATACGAAGTAAATCATTGCGTTCTGGGCTTTGTTGGAGCTTTCAGTGCTATTTTGAATAATATGGCGTTTTCCATTTTCCCCCTTCATTTGACAATATTTTTTCCATTCAAATTCAAACGTAAACCTTAATCATTATTCAGCGGTATAGCCTAAATTTTAGTAACGTTCTTGTCTGTCGGAAAGCACTGCAATACTAGACGTACAGTGCAGAATGAACAATGGAATGAAATACAACACGCTTCATATGTTTCCTTTTTGTTTGAAGATATTTTTTATTTATTTTTTGTCCAGTACGATAATACTCATGTAACATTGTTCACTTTTATTCGGGAACAGTGTGTTTGTCCCACGAACGCGTAGGTTTTCAAATTTAAGATGTCACTTGCGAGAATAAACGAAAGGCTTTTGCGACGATTCGGAACCTGAGAAGTGTGGTTACCACCGGCAATCAAAATCATACTTGTCAAACGCCCAATTTATAAACGGAAGACAAATCGCCTGATTAAACAACGTAACTTTGTACTAAGCGATTATGCAGCAGAAAAATAGCAAAACAACAGATCAGCCATTGGGAACCATCTGTTTGCCGCGCAACACATTGCGTTTTCCATCTAAGTGAAATTCTGGCAGACTGAGGCTTTTGTTGACACAATTTGATAGCTATTTTTATGTAATGCTATGATTTTCTACATTGATTTACAGAAAAGGATGATTCAGATCATAGTGCTAAAAAACCCAGGAAAATGCCGTAAGTTCTGCAAGACGAAAAACTCCGAATTTGCCGTGAGCTGCAGGCGACATTTCAAGTCAGCTAAAAGACGTAAGAAGTTTTAAATAAGTTTTTAAATTATTATCATTCTTTTTTTTCAAATCTTTTTTACCTACTCTTTTTACTTATTTCAACAGAAAAGCTTTATGAAGAACTTTGCTGGACTTGTCGGGAAATGTGCCTTGTACGTTCGTACGATTTAAGCGGCTGAAATGCTGAACAGCATTGTTGTGGATAACTTCAATTAATTAATTTTTCTTAATCACCCACTGAAGAAACGTACCGGTTTCGCGGGATCTTCTATTTCTACCTCCGCAGTAACCTCGATTGAAATACAAGAAGTAAAGACAATACATTTAATTTGCTGTCATTACGTATATTTCCTTACATAGCTTCTCGAGAAAAACTCTACATTACCTTTCGAGTCGAAGCTTCTGGCATAGGGGTATGAAAACAAAAATCAATATGGCGACAATATGGAGATAAGAATGGTTTGGCTAGTCAATCAATCCACTGAAAGTTCGATTTTGAATTTTTACAACATTCGCTACGTTAGTGAATACAACCTGACTTCAAGTTGTCTTTATTTCAATTTTTTTATTATCATATCTTATTTATTAATTACAAAGCATTTCAAACTAAAATTTTCTATTCAAATGTGTTTTGTATAGCACGGCATAGATTTCATATAACAACATCACATTTTGAAATAAACTTGCGATACTAACTTTAAATATAAACTCATTCTGGTTAATTTTAAGAAATAATATTGGTAAACTCTGTTACTTATATGCTTGCGGATCACGATTTCATAGTGATGGAATTATTTCATATATACTTTTGTTTTGTACAATATTATTCATAAACTGAAAAAATTCATAAATGAATTATAGGATTATAATAATATTATGTTGGAAAACAAAATGATTTCACTACTTTATGATTTTGGGGCATTTTTTGGTTGGTCGAATTCTCAAATGAATAAAATATTTACAAATATAAAAATCATCACCAAAATTGCTTAGTGTTTACTATCAAAACGATTTCTACTACCTTCCTTTGTATGTGATTTGGATCATTTTTGGTTGGTCGAATTCTCAATTGAATAAAATTTTTTACAAATATAAAAGTCATCACCAAAATTGCTTAGTGTCTCGTATCAAACATCAAGGAAAGACTAGTGTACTGGTAGCTCTATATAACTTGTGTATTTGTATTTTCAGTCAGTGTTTTTCACAATAGGTAAGATCGAATGTTCTGATAACTATCTTTTATGGGATAATTTTGATGAACTGGCAGCGTAAAGGAATTAAAATAAACAGTTTTCCAGTCAAAATATCCCGGGATTTTGTACTCATATATTAAATTTGCCACAATATTGGTAAATAACAGCAGAGAATCTCAGGCGAAAGCTTCTTAAAATATTATAAACTCAACAGAAAAAATAGGCTTGGATCCAGATTCAATCGCTTTGTTTTTTGTTAATTCAATTGTATTCATAAATATGCGTTCATTTCAACGGACTTTGTCAATAACAAATCCATTTGCCAATATTTCCATCATTGAAATTAAACTTGCGGTTGAAAAAACTATCAAAAAATCCATAAAATGATATTCCAGTCAACCGTTAAATGTCTATTGAACGAATAACACGCAATCAATTTCGAAAAAAGTGTGAATGTTTCAAAGATACTAATTTTTTCACCCTAAAAATAAATATTCTTGGCAATCAGCACATCAGCACGTTGTCCAAAATGGCGTCTTGTAAACTTTCGTTTAGATATAACGTTGCCAAGTTTTCTTCGTCCAACGACTACACGCAAATATTTGTTATCTGAATTTGCCATCTAAAAGTTAGCACGGATATGACAAACGGGAAAATTGGGACTGTATGAAATCAGGTTCCCCCATATCATTGTGAGGCAGCAATTAAAATCCATACACCAATACAATCGTCTTAAACTGCTGTACAAACGTACAACACTTCACCGTTTTAAACCGTGTAATAATCGTAACATGATGGCATGTAATCCTAACCTGGAATAAGTAATAGCCGGAAAGGAAAAATTTAATTTTCACGTTTTTAATATTTGCTTCGAAGACTTTTATTAAAAACAAATTAGGTTGGAATACGTTTAAACTATAGTATATATTTCCAAATGTTCGTTCATTTTCTTTGTTATGGTGGCTAAGTTCGCTGAATTGCTGGGAAACAGTGGCAACTCGTATTCAACTTCACGCGAGTTGTGCTAATTATTTTCATAATTCGTTGCGTGCATCATTATCTCCAATTTTATTCACATAAATCGTTGTCGTACATAAAACAATGTCAACTGAAGTCCATCTAAGACAGTGGCCGACAACCAAAGTCAGTGAGGACTTTAGAGGTTATTATACACGGTTAGATGAAATGTTTTGAGACACCATGGCACCGTTAGATACAATTTCCGCCGGTCGTTACATAAAAAAGGGAGAGTCAACAGTCAACAAGTTCAAATTTTCAACAACGAACCTTTGAATTTGATGTTGTTATAAAGTTGGGTTAGATTAGCAATCTAAAGAAACGTATTTTTGTAGCCGGTATGCATATACCGCTGCTAAGACAATCATTGGTGGAACAAATAACACTAAATGCTTACATTTGGGGATACTGTACAGAGTCGTACCTATAAGGAAGGCGAAATACATTACATGTCACAAAAAAATTACTCTGAGGAACTTGATATACCAGATTTTTCGAATATTTAGCGTTTGCTGCTGTTTAAAAATAGTCGACTTGATTTTCAGGACATGAATTTTTAAACAGCGCGCCGGCGGAAAACTATCGCTGTTGTTGATGTAGTAGGGACTACTTAATCAATAATTGTTATATATATATACGATATACCAATGATTTCTGTGGGTTCTTATTCTCCTACAATGGATAAAGTGAATACTATATGGTAACGTAAAACAGCTGTATGTAGTTGCCGGGCATAATCAAACAAGTATTAAAGTAATGACATAATATATGATATGTTGGAATGTAAATGTATAATTTTCTACTTAGTTGTTTGATATAATTGGTATTTAAGTCTCAGTATTCTGCTTTTCGAATCAGGTTAAATAGCACTAACTAAAACGTGGTTGCAAGCCTGAAAATGTATAAACCCGAAGGTACGGCTAAGAAGCTTGCAGCGGAATTAGTAGTACTGAATGGGAATTGCGTTTTGTTCGTCTTGGCAAGACAAATGAATCGTTATATTTCTCAAAAAGTCTAGTCTGATACTAAGATACAAATTAATTAGTGGTAAAAGCCACCTTGTTGAGTAGGAATTGTTTGAACGCCGTAGGATTTGGGCTCCCCCCCCCAAAAAAAAATAACACTATAAATACCACTGTAATGATAAACGGGGGGTCACGAGTGCTTAAAGCCTCCAGAAGGGGGACACGAGCCCTAAAAGGTGGGGAACCACTGGTATAGTGTATACTCATATCCTGTCCCAGTATGATTTCCCGAATCATTTAGTTTTAACTTGCAGTAAAACTGTAGTTTATGCTGAAAATAAAATGTCTGCTGTGATCTCAACTATTCCTGGACATCGTGCCGAGTGCTTACTCCATCTACTTATACGATGTTAATCTTCATTGGGCTAATTAAAATACTATCGCTTTTTATGTCGCACTCGGCGACATGACGTTTTCGTGATAGGGGCCCCAGTAGGCAAAGCAATTTTGTACAGCGTGTCTGCAGAGCATAGATTAAGGGTAGGGACAATCGTTGACCACGTCGGGTTTAAACAGATATACCTCTAAGTTTTGATTTACGATGAAAGATACTAGAGGTAATTACAGACTACTAAAGACTCTATTGGACACCCCTGGTGCTTTTTTTATATCGTGTATCCCGGAGACGGAATCTGAAATCCTCATGACTGGCATTTATGGAATGGCGCTGTGGTAAAATTATTTGGACAGTACACAGTAAGGAGGGAGCAGGAGGCTATTCAAATAGATCTTGAGATCATGTAACCATCCATACTGTTAAACTGCTCGTTTTGTAGTGATTGTCTTCAGTCGTCACTATTTTTAACGTCTAGACATAATTACATCCCAATTACATGTATGTACAAAATTACACTAAATTATGTTGGCATTTTTTTATATATTCACATACACTGGGATGTTTTTTGTGTAACAAAATAAACCGTAGTAGTATAAAAAGTAGTGATTTATACGAGGCCGTATGCCAGATGAGTAGGTAACTTCATTAGTCACTACTCGCTATCAGTTGCAAATTCCTTGTTAAAGTCCTGCTTGTTATTCCTCGGGTATTCTATCACCTAACTATTATAATTAGTTTATTTCATGACAAACTGCGATGCTAGGTGTATCCAAATCGAACTTGCGGCCTATTTTAATGCCTGTTTTTCAATATTTTCTCGATCGAGCGCGCCCTGAACTATAACCGTACCGTTGCGCCCATTTGGACGCTCCCTTCTCGGGCCCGCGAATATCCTTCTGCTTCAAATTTTGGCCCGCGGCCAATCATTTTTGGGAACCCTTGGTTTAGAACTATTGATTATATTTTAGTCTATCAAATATCTAAAGCATTTGTAAGCTATTGGATTCTTGTAACTTGAATCAGTGTTTTTCAATTATAATCGACGACATCTTCCAAATTTTGGCTTCCCTGGTCTGTACGAGGTAGGGGTAGTGTAGTCAAGAGTAGACACTACAGTAGGCAATAGTAAGACATTACAGGTAACTTCTTTTAATTTTAGTTTAAAGTTAGTTGTTATTACATTTATTAATCAATTGGGCACTTCATAATTTATAGTAAATCTGTACTTACTTATTTTTTCCTGAAGTAGTTTATACCTTTTTACGAATTGTTCTCTATATATAGGTTCTATTTGAACAACTATGATTGTGCTCGACATAAACATACTGATGTGGTTCCTAAACGATGCATCAAGTTGATAATAAGCTATATTAATATCTGGCACTCAGTTACGTCACATCAACAAAAGACGTCATGACAAAGCCGTTCATATTATACAATCTGATATTTTGGGTATATGTGGATTACAATAATTACCTTGGTGCTGTCATAATCTTTTTTTTTCTTGCTATTTTACTGATCCGTGGTTGGATTTGCGTTTACGATGTCTGGTGAGTTTGAAGCATCAAGTTTTCAATGCAAGACTGTATGTGAATGGTTGGATAAAATGTGTATGAACATGTGTATCAACTTTGACTATATGCATCGTTTCCTTGTACAAATTATTAAGACGTGCGAGTATCATTACGACAAAGCCAATACTGAGCTACTGTACTCCTATCGAAGGGGCCTAAGTTACATTTTTTGAAATTCACTTTTTTCAAATTTTGGGGTTTTGAGCCATGCTCTACAAGGTGGTGGTCTTGAAATCCTGAATTTCTCAATAATAAAAATTTTAGCTGAAATTAGAACTATTATATTTTGTAGAAATTAAGAACAGAATAGGCCTAAGTTCCAATATGATGGACATCAGAAATGAAATGTCCGAAACTTACATCCCTAAGAATTTGTTCAGTGCAACTTAGACCTAAGTTACCTTGTTTAAAACAAGTTGTTTTACCTTGCATCCCATACAAAAAATTTCAGAATTTGTTGAAAACAGAATGAGCCAAAGGTCCTTTATGGGAGTAAAAAATCAGAAAGGAATCAAGCGGAAATGCCCCCAAAAAATGTTGATTACAAAGATATTCTCATTCACATCAAAATAACCAGAGCTCAGGTCTTTACTAAGTGTGAATATCTAGGTATCTAGAAATTCAAAAATAATGAAATTAAAAATTTTTTTTTTGCGTTCTTCTCAAAAATCAAAATTGTGACTTAGCCCTGTTCTCATCCGGAAAATAGTATACAGTTGCCACTTTTTCCAATTTTGGGAAGAGCCTTAAACATATTTAAAACACAACGTCAGTTAAATATATTTATTTTATTCCTACGGCATTATTTAGTCGCTTGGGGCGTTTATGGGTATCATTGAATTGACTGTCGACAAATTCATCCAGTTTCTGAGGTCAATGACCAATATGTTTTCGCCAATTTCGCTTTGTATCAGAATTTGGCGAAGGGGTTTCAGCGAAAGCACATGTCTTAATTAAATATTTGCAAAATTTAATAATTTGTTCTTGTTTTGAATCAAATTTCATAGATTTAAAGATCCTGTTCAATAAAATGACTACGTTTTGTGATAGAATCAGGTTGTAGTTGTCATCAAATCTTTTGTACAATTTCAATTACATGAAAACATCAATATTATTGCCGATGGATCCGTCATTACAAAAACTCAATTTTTTACAATCAGGACAACGAACATTTGTATGATTTGCTGACCATCAAACTTCAAAATTTACAATTCATCTGTAATATAAAAACAAAACAGTATTACCATTGCATCAAGTGCATGGGCCAGGTCAGTTTTTAAAGACATATTTAAAGTTTTATGGCAAAGTATACAAAATTGTTTTCAACATATGAGCGAAATACGAAACATCGTTGAGTTGCAAAAAATGAAATACAAAAAGTCTTCTCGGAAATTGTAGTCATAGCATGGGCGCAAGTAACACGTTTTTCATTCTAGCACTGTCCAAAAGGAAACACTGGCAGGGAAAAAAGTATGTAATCTCAAGTTCACGATTTCATTTTTTATCTTAAATTTTATAACTGCAAACATATTTTTTGTATTGCCATAAAATTTAAGGATGCACGAGTGTCGGCATATAAACAACATAACGACATATAAATAGGAAATATGAATATATGGTTCCAATCGACATTTCATTGTATTTCTCTACATCGAAACTAGCTACAAATGTCTGAGTCTATATGCATACATGCAGTCTTCAGGCAAAGAAGATCTATCTGGTCGATATACTTACCATCGCAAGCCGAATGACGTAATGCTGATGGCGACAGCACAGTTGCATAAGAAACCCAATCACGACGCTTCATGAAATATTCAGTTGTATCGGAGACGCGTTATGCGATTTGCCTTGCACAGCAGCACAGAACTGTTGAAATTTTTTATTCTACGTACTGTACTGATTTGATCTCTTACGTTTATCGTAGCTGTAGTAATGTACTATTAATACTATTGAGCACTTATGTTGTGTTGTTTTCCACTTATCTTTAATAATATAAATGATATTGAACTAATTTTAATACTATTTCAGTTTAATTTAAAGTCAAAATTAATAAAGTACTAACAAAATGCGAGAAATAGTTCATGTTCAAGCCGGCCAGTGTGGTAACCAAATAGGATCAAAGGTGAGTTTCTAGCATTTTTCTATAGTATCTATAGTTTTAAATCTAAATGTTCTACATTAATTTTTAAAAAAAGTACATGCGATGAAGTGGTATTTCGTTGTTGGCAGTCCTTTGGTTGTTCTTATTCCCATTTTTTGTGTTATAAGTAGAAGCAGATTGCAATAAAAAGTATTTAATGTACACAAGCATATAGTTTTGCCAAGTTCACGTTTAGATCAGTTCGTTGAATACTAATAATTCCTGAATAATTAAATGAATTTTGTGTTGAGTATTGCTAACTGAGATAAAAATAAATAATTGCGTTTTATTACCGATAATAACGTGATGATGAACATTATTAAATTTAATCGAAAGATCAACATTAAATACCATTATTCAAGCTGTATTGATCTTCATTCGAATTACTAATGACGTAACAAATCAGGCTGTTTTACATTTATTGAATACTCCGCCAGCTCGACCATCTGTTTGACTCGTGCAAGTTTGCATGTAGTAGATATATACCGCCACAGTGTGGGTGTGGCAAAGTCATGTGAAATAGTACAAAAAGAAAAATGGAATAATTAGGAAATTCAAAATGACATCACTGAAATTAAAAAAGAGAGTAACCATGTAATTCCTATTATATCGAAAGAATGCTTAGCTTCTTCATCCAACTATGTTGTCGTATCAGTTTGCCTACAATCTTTATCTGGGCATATATACATATATAAATCGTTAATCAGCACACATGTGACCCTTTTACATCACGCCAACTGATTCAACTCAATGTTACCAGCTAAGTTAGTCAATGTGAATGCATTAGAATTGATTTTTAACCCATAATTAGTGAGTCCAACTAGAACCAGCCCCGGGTGATTCTCGTTGAGTCATAAGATGGTTGATAAAGCTACGAAATTGAAATATAAATAACAAAACAGTTATACATGCGTTGTAGAATAAAATTAATTTCTGTTCTAGAAATCAAACACAAAAGTTCATACTTGCCATCAACATAGTACATGAATTACATGAAATTACAATTTTAGTTTTGGGAGGTCATATCAGACGAACACGGTCTGACGCAAGATGGAATGTACGTCGGAGACAATGAAATGCAACTTGAAAGAGTGAACGTATATTTTAATGAAGGCTCACGTAAGTTGAATATGTGATACCTTTGAATAAAAATGACTACAGTGACAACCGGTTTTGATATTGGCATGTCGGAGCGGCTTTATATTTGCAAAAGAGGTGCTGGGCTCCTTAGTTTCACAGAGTGGTCCACGTAACTGCTGGTCGGTTCAATTTTTCATTGAGGGTTGTTGATTTTGGGAACAAACCTCACGCGGGAACAAAGATTTGCTATGAATCTCCCCCATTTAAAATATCAACTCTTCTATAGATTTGAACAATATATATATATGAAATCAACATATTTTTAACTGTTGGACATCTTTTAAAAGCACATTTTACTAATTACAGGAGGAAAATACGTTCCGCGAGCCATCCTTGTGGATCTAGAGCCAGGGACAATGGACTCGGTTCGGAGCGGGACATATGGTCATCTTTTCAGGCCTGATAATTTTGTTTTCGGTCATTCCGGTGCCGGTAACAATTGGGCCAAAGGTCATTACACAGAGGGGGCCGAGTTGATTGACCAAGTTATGGATGTTGTTCGGAGAGAATGTGAAGGGTGCGACTGCCTTCAAGGATTCCAGCTTACCCATTCTCTTGGTGGCGGAACTGGATCGGGAATGGGTACTCTTCTTATTAGCAAAGTACGAGAAGAATATCCAGACCGAATTATGAACAGTTTCAGCGTTGTACCATCACCAAAGGTAATGTATGGTCACTAAAACCACGTTTTCTTTACAATGAGTTTATGTAATAAATATATATATACGTGTATAAGTATATATATATAAGCTTGGTTTGGCCTTTTCTGGGATGACCAAATCTTATTCGTTTTAGGTCTCTCTGTACTGTAGGAACTGTGAGCGTCAGTTAACAAAGTTTCCCAAATTTTGGAAAATAGAAGGAAATTTCTAATAGGGCTTTTCACACTGTCCCTTCAGAAATGCTCTGTACATGCATCTGCTGATAGCTAATATATTTAAAAGGATCAAAATCTTTAATCAGCGAAGATGAAGCAGTTATATACATGAAATATACATAACTTTCAATTGAAAAAAAAATGTCATGTCTTACGGGCCTATTATTTTGTTCCTATTCTTTGCTACCATACAAAAATTCTTGTGAAGCGCCAACATTATAGCTTCTCAATTGGGAAACAAAACAGCGGCGACGGCAGATTCTGGACTCTGGGGAATAATATTAGATCAATACCGCGTATTGGGAATAAAATTTCTAGACGTATTGCAACACATCCATTTACCAGTTATCATGTATAAATCTTTGGTATGCTTGTCGTAAATACATACTTCAAATATGATTTATACTTGATGGCCAAAGATGTGAAATTTGAGTTAAACAATGGATAACATATGGCAATTTGAAAGTTCTGTAACGGCTGTTCTCGTTCAACACAACAATTTCTAATTTGGTGACTAGTTCGTCGAGTCTATATAATAATGCAAGAATAAAGCATTGTATTTCATGAGGGCAGTTTCAAATGTATCTAAATGGTGAACGAAGTATTAGCATATTCCCTCTAACTATCATATTACATACGTGCATATCTGAAATAATTCTTCATCTTTATTTATTTTTTATCTTAAGGTTTCTGACACGGTTGTTGAACCGTACAACGCTACTCTATCAGTGCATCAACTTGTCGAAAACACAGATGAAACATTCTGTATTGACAATGAAGCGTTGTACGATATTTGTTTTAGAACACTGAAACTTTCCACACCTACTTACGGAGATCTGAATCATCTCGTTTCCATCACCATGAGTGGAATCACAACTTCTCTGAGATTTCCAGGTATATTGACAAATATGGGACAAAAAAGCTTCATTCATTTTCTATCACTCGATGTATGTAGATGCCACGTAAATGTCAAATATCGTTAAATCAAAAAGGTGTGATCCAACTGAGTTTATTTCTTAAAGCTGTACCGTGATATAGCCAATAGAGACTAGGTAGGAATAAATATGGCACAGACTTCTTGGCGAAATAAAAAAATAATTCGTAAGTTACAGCAATACCGTAGTCCTTCTACTGACCACCTAATCAAGAACCGCGGAATCACCACAAGTGCGCAATAATTTAACTTGATGACATCAACACGCACACACAGCCCAAGAAGCCAACATAAATTATTGAAATAAATAGCCCTATAGCCACAACAACAATCTTCAACCACTGGAAATGCCAAAGCAATGGGTCTATTAGTTACACAGAAATGCAATTTTTAACAACAAAAAGAAAAAACTAACAACAACATGATAAAAAAACGATCCATAGGTTCAAAGGTGAATAAAATGGTAATAACGTAGTGAAGATCTGAAGGACAATTGCTTAATTTATCTGTTCAGCATGATTCGGTTCATACAATAAGTCAATTCATTTTCTTATAGAAGGGCGAGAGTACAACAGAGGACGGAACAATCTGAAGCTCTGACTTGTCCAATGTGCTATACAGCAAAGTAATGTTTTACGATCCCCATTATCCAACGCTTGTCATTGCTTATTGTCTTAGCTTATTCAAGCGAACTTAGTGCTCCTTGCAAAAAGTGGTAAAAGTGACTAATGAATCGGATCGATGAAAAAACCTTTCAGTCGGATTTGATTTTAAACGGGGTCTTCTTAAAAGCCAAGAGATTTCGTCGGGTTGTGGATAAGTCTTCGCAAACAAAACAGTTGTCGCTTGAATTACCGACCGATCGGTCAAATTCATATATGCGGAATTGATCTGAATCACACTCTTTGTCTGGACGTTAAATCAATTAAACAATAGATTTAGCCCCACCCAAATATCCAATAAATGAATTTGTTTTTGATTTCGTACGAGAGTAATCAGTGGAAAAATCTTCAAAACTTTGTAAAACTCTATTCGAGTTGCAGTTGAGTTGATTCTAATGATTTCGTTCGGGTCAAATGTATAAAATATTTATAAATATAATTAATGATTGGCTGATCAATTAGCTTATGGCTAACAGTAATCGCAAACATCCTGCAATTTGCTTCTTAGTTGACTTCTCTTTGAGCGAATTTGCATAAATATTTTTACTCAGTTGATTTTCTTCAGGCCAACTCAACGCTGATTTAAGAAAACTGGCAGTGAACATGGTGCCCTTTCCTCGGCTCCACTTTTTTATGCCAGGATTTGCTCCACTCACCAGTCGAGGTAGTCAACAATATCGCGCTGTTACAGTTCCTGAGCTCACACAACAAATGTTTGATGCAAAGGTATGTATTGCTTTTGTTATAAATTTCGATGCTCAAGTTCTTTGGAGTCAAGTGAGTGTTACTCAACCTCGACTAGAAAAGTTCACAGTTCAGCTAATGAATAGGAGTAATATTCTCAGGTCGTGAAGTATTCGTCAGATAGCAAAACCAACAAGAAATGAATTTTAGTTGAAATTATTTTTATGGCCTATTTATATACATATTTTTTTTTTGTAAATCCTTTTTTGCTAAAATGTACACAAGTCCATATTGAATAACACGTGACTCGATATCAAGAGTGACTTTGCATTTAACAGTTGTATTGAAATATAGTGGTGTGGACATATGAACTGTATGTAAAATGTTGAATGAAATTTAACTGTAGCTATTTGTGCAACGGGAGTAACAATTTAGTGTGAGCTTGAAATTTCAGAACATGATGGCTGCATGCGATCCTCGATTTGGACGATATCTCACAGTTGCAGCAGTGTTCAGGGGACCAATGTCGATGAAAGAAGTTGATGAACAAATGCTTCTCGTACAAAATAAAAATAGCAGTTATTTTGTTGAATGGATTCCAAACAACGTAAAGGTGACTCCATAAATTGAGTTTTGTTATATCATACAATCATCTTGCAGCAAAATTGCAAACAAATAAAGAGACTTATTGCAATCTATTTGCTAATTGTATGCAATATTTGGTACTCTCTTTCGACATGAGTGAGATCGTTTTTGTTACAGGTCGCAGTATGCGATGTGCCTCCCCGTGGACTGAAAATGGCTGCTACTTTCCTTGGAAATAGCACAGCAATTCAAGAACTGTTCAAAAGAATATCAGAACAATTCACTGCTATGTTTAGAAGAAAGGCTTTCCTTCATTGGTGAGTAAACTACAATGCAGTATTTTAGGAACTAGATGTAAGCATGAATATAAAATGTACGAAAAATAACAGCAAGAATCATCTATAGCGAACCTCCTCATCAAGCCTGTATTTAGTCATTTTTGCTTTTTAGTAGCCTACCTTACTACAAGGATGTTGCACATGTGCTCTGAAAATGGCAGATCTCACAATCGTCAGTGAGCAGATTATTGCCGACATCGCGCTCTTAATCGACTTTTGTCTTATCGTTGTTAAGATGATCAACCTTATATTTGGGGATGTCAAGTCGAGAATGTGAATTTTCTTATTCGACACAAAATCGATCAGTGAATCGTTTTGTTAATATGTTGTCGCTGGTATTTTTCTTGTTGAGGTGAAAAAATCAACTCTTTTTTCAACCACTGGCCTTCAACTAATATGTGTGGCGTCGTTACTAAAAATTGCGCACTGTGTTTGCAATTTAATGGTAGACCTACTGTGAAAGATTTGATACCCTACCACTTAGTTTTAGCCCTAGTGTTCCCTATATTTTTAGCCTTAATTTTCTGTTAGAAACTATATTACTCACACTCAATGATGATGCAAGCTGTTATCATTATCCATGCGTACGTATTTCGTCACTAGATGAATCAAAATAGACAAGTCTTGTCGCACATAATAGGTAACCCTTCATTGTGAAACTCTTGTCAATTCGATTTGGCCTATTTAGGTATACAGGGGAAGGTATGGATGAAATGGAATTTACTGAAGCCGAAAGTAACATGAATGATTTGATCAGTGAATACCAACAATACCAAGATGCAACGGCGGACGATGACGAAGAATTCGATGAAGACGGAGATGACTACGAAGAAGATCAATAGTCTGACTGTTTAAGAAATTACAACATGAAAATGATAAAAGTTCCCTTCATCATTTCTTCTGGGGTATTTTAAAAACACAATATTGCAGAATTGGTTAATTAAATGTGTATTTCGTTTCTATTTGACTTATTTGTTGAAAATGCGTCGAAATATTCATTAAAACAGTAGGCCTATGACGTATTTAATTGCATGTGTGTTTTGTTCTACCGTCAATATGTTTTGTCATTCACTTACTGTCGTATATTTTGTATTCTTACATAAAGACATTTGAGAATAAACCCAAGTACTACAAAAACAATTTTGTATATATTAAAGTAGGCTACCTTAGATTTTTTTAAACAATAAGTGTCAATGACGTGCTTGATAACGTAGGAAATTGATCACCTTATAAAAAGTAACTTTTTCTGGTCTACAGCAAACAAAACAACGATTCGTTGAGGAAATTCAAAGCTCAGTAGGATGAGAATAATTTTCATATCACAGATCATCACTGCCGAGAAATATTTTTGTTGATTTGTATCAGGATTTTCTAAGACAAATCAATAGATTTAACGCAACTGCAACGGTGCTTATTACCCTCGGTGATTACCGGTGGGACCGAAAGTACCTCATCGGGGGACCGATAAGACGGCTCAATCATATGGCGAACTACGCCTCCTCGTCCGGTTACCAGTCCATGTCGGGTATGGGAACAAAATTATTTTTAAAAATAGGACTGTCTATTCTGATATAAACGAATACCCTTTGTTGAATTGCAAAAGATAAAATAATTCGGTTGAATATAAAAGGTGTGATACTTGTCGCTGAATATAAACCTTCAGAAAGAAAATGAACCAACTGGAATTTGACCTCTCGCACGTATTTAATTGGTAACTCTAAAAAGTAACGCTAAGATTAGGACAATATGAAGACATCGTATGTTCGAACAAGCGACAAAACGTTGGCTACAATATTGACAAGATTTATCTACGCTGCAATACGTGAGACGGAAAAGAGCAAGCGCCCATTGAAGCATTCGAACCCACACCAACGAAAGTCCATCGAAGGCAACGCTCCAGAGACCAAGACGAGCTGTCCAGGTGCTGATTACTAGGGATGGGCATTTTCGAATACCTGATGATTTCAGAATCGAATCTCGAATACTTGAAAGTTATTTAAATGAATACAACGACGAATTGTATATGACTTTTTGTAATGGCGTAGCGATTTGGAATGTGACTGAAATTTATCGCGTCAATCAACCCTTTGTGTCGAGAGTATATATATATCTATGTAAATTCAATGAATGGGTCATTTGCCCATTTCTTGATGTTTTAGCACAAGCGAGTCTTCGTTTCGACCGATTCATGACGTGATTACGGCTTCCATTTGAGAGTTGAGAATGAAGTGTTTTACGGGGGTAAGGCAAGCAGATAGGGGGACTCATTTTCCCCCTATAATGAATTCTCCACAAATTACTGAATACGAGTACATGGAATCTATCACTCTAATTGAGTTCGATCAGTTGTCACACACAATGAGAAACATGTTTCATCAATACCTCACTAAGAAGAAAAGAGCAATGTATGAAATGTATTTTACAAGTACAAGTCAGTGCATGTTTCGAACGAGCCGTCGAGAGCTACGACAGAATTGAACGGTAAACAACGATCGAAACGTCACAACGGGAGATGGCCGGCCTTGTGTAGCTGTCCTAATTCTAAATATCGAACCTGCTGCTGTTTATATGACAGGTCAATAATAACCTCCACAGAGGTCATTCAATTGGAGATTGGGACCATGTAACCATCCCCACTACCGACTAATGTGGCTGACATACGACACTTATAAATGCATAAGAATATTTAATTTAGGGAAAAAAATATAATGAGAGCAATTAATAACCTGATTGCAGAAATAATTTAACAAATCAACAATTCAATTGTAAAGTTTAGTTCCAATAATTACGTAAATAGATGACACCGTGATGTCCAGAAATAGATCAGTATTACTAGTACCTGTATGTGTATTATGCTTTGAACCACAGTAAAATCCCATGTCAGTCATTAGCGCTAATAATTGTAACGTTTTTAGCAGAGATATCGAATTAACGACCTACGTACGGGTCACAAAAAGGTCGTTGAAAAGTCCGAAGCAAATAACTGACAATGCATCTGAAACAAATAACTGACTAACTAATCCTATAACCGACATACCCATGGACTGGTAACCGGATGAGAGGCCTTGGTTTTTTCTCCCCCCAGGGATAAATATATAAATTCTATCCTAAACGTACTAACATTTCAGACTTTCAGTGACCAGAAATGTAATAGCCACTTCATGAAATCGTGTGTCAATCAATATTGCCTCGATCCTGATCTGATATAAATGCTGCATATGTAAAGCTCAAAAGTACCAACCCAGGATTATAATGATTGCAAAAAAGATGCTGGAGCATGTTTTCCCATTGATGTGGTTAAATTAATTTAAAATAGAATCCATATTATTCATTTTCAGGATGAAAAATAAAATATTTAACCCTGTCATTTGACGGTTTACAACCCCTGATTTATAACTATCAAACTCAAAGTAAATATCATAAATCTCATTCGAATGTTTAACACTCCAGATGGCCTAAATAAACTTCACAATTTTGCAGTTAAATCTGGAAACATATCAACAAATACTTTTCCTATACTTTTTCGAGAATACATATAATCAACAGCATCAGGAATTGACTCGATACCTTCCAATTTTCCTTCAGTTCTATTCATACCATTATCCACAAAACTCTTTGCTTCCCCTTTTGAGTGAATTTCTACAAGTTCATCAAATGTGCTCTTCCATTTTTGTGGATAGTGCATAAGAAAGAAGCCGTTAACACTGGCACTTTTCATCAATAGCTTAATAGGTAATGCAGCAGCAGCTCTGTTAAAGTAATATAAGTTTAAAAAAGATGGATAGAAAACGACATAAGTTTATATATCACATGGGCATATTCTTAATAGCGACAATTACACCTCGAGCTTTGCTTGTGTGCGAGCCCTGGTTAGCTGACATGTCTAGTCATGTCAGTGTCTCCTTTTGACTTTGATGATGCCTCTATTACGTCTACACTTCTGCAAAACCTATGTTATAAAAGTTCAAGAGTCGTTCATGTCACCAGATGGCCGACTATACAACTACTGGCTAAAAACTGGCATATAATTAAAAAACCTAACTTCTTATGAAATATGGAGAGAGGTCCAATCAGACAAGAGAAAGCATGGATACACCTAGACAATTCTCAAAACTAAAGAAAATCAGGTGAACTTTCATAACATGGTCCCAGTCTACATCACAGAACTGGGAACCATGTTTGTATATCTGCACATTATGTTACAAATCACAAAAATAGGAATTTGTTAGTTCTGAAAATATAACTTATTTACCTTCCAGATGTGCTGGAAATTGTACCATCTTGATATCCTGATATATACCCAATCACGATCAGTCGTCCACCAAGTTTCATTGCATTTACACAGGTATCAAATGTTTGTCCTCCAATGGATTCATAAATAACATCCACACCTTTTGAAAATTCATCTTTCAAAACAAGCTTCAGATCCTTAATGAAAATACATCACACCTTGATTACATGCTTCAAACAAATTTACAAAACAAAAAGAATATTCAATCATGAATCCTTCCTTCACATCTGGTTGTTTCCATAATAACAAGTTTCCATAATAACAACTGGAAATCTGACACTAAAATAAACCTTACCTCTTTCGAAGTATTGATAGCTCTATCACATCCAATAGATTTAAGAAATTCCACTTTTTTATCAGTAGAACATGTTCCAATGACGCGGCAACCTGCTAGTTTGGCAAGTTGAACTGCAAATTGACCTGTTCCTCCAGCAGCCGCAGTCACAAGAACCTTCGATATTAAAGAAATATGGTTTGTATCTGCTAAAGCACACACCTTGGAATTTGTTCAAAGTTTCAGCCAACTTAATGTTCATATCTCTCTCAGATGTTTTCAACCACTAAAGTTTACATAAGTGATGAAAAAATTACATGGAACTTACGGTTTCACCTTCTTTCAGTTGTGCTTTCATCTCAAGAGCTAGTTTTGCTGTGATTCCACTCACTAACAAAGGAAGATATTCCGGCTTTGGTTCTGGAATCCGAAAAATTCTTGATGATTGAAGCTTCTGATATTCACAAAATGCCCCACCAGACATGTGAGCCACTGCAGTACCAATCAGCTCCTTGCACTTATCCCCGGCAGCCACAATTTCCCCTACTGCCTCAAATCCTATTTCAAGAGGCAGTGCAGCACCTGGGGTATACTTGCCAGCAGTGAAATTCACATCAGATGCATTAATACCAACATATCGATTTCGTACCAGAACTGAATTTGCTGATAACTTTGGAATCTGGCATGTTTGGAACTCAATTGCTTTTCGAAAATTTGTTGTTAAAGTGGTCACCATTACTTTACGATATGTTTGCGGAAGTGCCATTTTTGAGCAGTGAAACTAAATTTATCAATAATAGAACTGAAAAGTGGAATTCGCAGTGATGAGTCAAATTTTCCAACGGTAAATTATTCAAACCAACGTATGGATAGAAAAATAACAGACAAAACACATTTTCAATAGAACATCATATCAAAATATCTTGATATGAGATATTACACAAATTGGGGTAAATCACATAATAAGTGGGACAAAAGCGATCTATGCAACCCTGCCCTATATTAACTCTATCATACATGAACTAAACAAAGGTTCAAGTTATATGTCCGTAGCACGACAAAGATCAAAGAAGTTAAGTATTACTAACAAGTCTACAAAAATGTGCTTGATTCGATGATTTTTATACATGGTCAAAAAGTAATGAAATCAAGTTACTACTTTAAAATAATGAAACTAATGAAAATTTTTGCATTATTCGTCATACATTCCTTTGTCGAGTGTAAAAAATAACCCAAATACACATTTTACAAATAACCACTGAATGGTATGAAGCATAGTATGCTATTATACACATGCTCAATCTTGGAAAACGAAGTTTATCAAAACTTCGTAATAGTTAATTAATATGTGATAGATTAGAACTCACACTAGGCATGTTATTTTATTCGCTATAAAAATAAGTCTGACAAAACTTATTCCCATACCATGAGTACACAACTATTTCATAACTCTTGCTCCATGACAGTTGGCAGTATTTTCGTTTTGCTTTAATACTACACAATTTGGGTTGGAAAAAACAATCCAGAGTACCCAAGCTGATCCTTTTTAGTTATGATTTTGAAAGTTAACCAGAATGTTCTCACTGATCTGAACAGTAAAGTTCTTATACAAATATGCACAACTCAAAGTAAACAAATTTTATTTGCATTGCCAAACTGCACAGTCATGCGTGTTTATCGGCTAGGTATAAAACATAACTACCTTTTCCAGCATTTGTACACTAAACAGTTACGTATTGATTACAATAAACATTTTCAGTTCATAGCAGACACTTCTAAAACCAAAAATTGATTTTCTTAAATATTTTTACAATAGTCAGAAAAGCTTGTCAGTAAATATTAAATAAAATTTGCTCTGCTTTAAAATTATAGCAACTGAATGTGGATCATATAATTCTTATTAAAAATTGCGTCCAGTTTAAACTCCTGTCAGTTAAATTAAAAGTTATATTTCACAGTTTCAGTATTTACACAATGACAGTGAATGAGAAAAGCCCATGAACAGATGACCGAAATAAAAGCAGACAATAACGATATAACGGGCTAGTTTATTGACTTTGTCAATCCTCATATACCGGTATTACTTATATCAGCATTACCATTATTCAGTTATTGCATACCTGGTCAAAATCCTAATAACTGCAAGACGATAAGGTGGAATGACAGAATGAGTTTGCCACTAGCTGACTAGATCCCGCAAATGTGATCAATAACATTTTCCGAAAAAACATCGGGGCTAGTCTAGTAGTACCACAAGTTAATTCTAGCCAGAGTGGCATCTTCTAAGACTTTACAAGGTATCAATGGTGGCATAACCATTATTGCATATGTTTGTCACATCACGCCCTCAGGCTTCTACTGTTCTGCAAAAATCTGCAATTGTAAGCAGCATTTATGACCTTTGACCTGTTCTGTTTACCGTTACTTCCGCATTCGACAAAATGAAAAGGATGGTTTTAGGGTCCATTACCAACTTTCATGACCGTTGACCGATGCTGTCAGCTACGTTTTTTGTGCTGTTTAGGGGGACACTCGTTGCGTATCACGTTTCGTCAGGTTTATACTTGTGCGTTGCTTTGACTTGTTTAAATATATCGTTGTGTGTTAGCGTTTTCCCAACAGTCTTTTTCTCATTTATAGATTGAATACAGACTAGCTTGTATATCTGTTATGCATTTGAGCTGCTCTGTTACGCAGTCACACAAATCAGACGGAGCTACTTCAAAAGTGATGGTATGGCAGACTGGATTTTCTCATTTGGTCATTGCACTGGAATACACTGAGCAGGATTTGCCTGATATTTGGGAGATAAACTTTCCAGAGGAAAAGGATTATATACCTAAGAGCTATCTATGAAATGAAGTACTTTGCAAAGTAAGAGTAATCAAAATAAAATTGTACTGTATATTGTAATGAACTACAAAAGAATGTAACTATATGGAGGGAAAAAGCAGCTATCAAGAAAGAAAATTTCACCCTTGAAGCCAAGGTACCCTAGGTACCAATCATGTTTTCATAAGAAGATTACAATTGAAAATTAGGAAAAGGAATGATCCCCCAAGTTGTTGGGACTCTGCATAAATGCCCTACTGGATGTGGAATTTGTTTAATACTGTAATAGATGATCGGGGCTGAAGCCTGGATATCATTTGGATGCATTCTCAGCACGGTAGACCAGATGATGTCAAACTCGCACCCCTCGAACACTCAACAATAATAATGATATTTTTTATTTTTATTAAAAATGAAATTTTACATAAGTTGATTTGTATAAATTGCAATAATGGTGATATGCAAGAGATTAATAAGTGAATGGCATTTGAAATTTAAGGTAGACTTTATTTTTTTTAGAAAGTTATGTCTCAAATTTACAATAAATTGGGATCTGGTCTTATTACACTGGCTTTAGTTGCAACAGCATTAATAAAAAAGAAACAATTTCTTTATTCAAATTTGAACACAATAATATTTTGCTTAATTTAGAATTCCCAACATAAGTAGGTTCAAAATATATTGCAACAACATGAGAACACAATTCAACTTTCCCAACAAAAGATTCTTAGCAAGGGTACACTTTGTTTGAACTTCACCACATCTCTTTTTGTGATTGTATAATCACCATCTGAAATATATTGAGAAAAACATACATGATGAATAAGGTACAATGCAAATTTTTGAATATATTACCTATGTAGAACAGCGAACGAATCATGAATTGTATAAAATGGTGGTGATTTTGGGAATGAAAATGATAGCTTTTACAGTCGCGATGAATTGCTTTTGCTTTATAAAATATGACATACCTCAATCACCTCATTCTAAATTTTCTATTACTCATGCAATCACCTTTAGACTTATAAGGCTTGAATATGTTTCTGTTCTCTGGATTTTTGATGGCCCGGCTGACATTAGTTAGTTGGTGGCAATAAGTTCACCGAGACTGTTTTTCCTATTTCACAGTCAGATTTAAACTTTCTTGCGATAAAAGCCACCTGCTTTTAAATTGTGACTAAATTCGTTTCTGTATTGTATAAGCTGTGCCTTGAATTTGTGTATTACTTCCTGCATGATGAAATGAACGAAGATAAAAAAAAATTAATCACTGAATTTTCCCGCCTTATGTTTTTTTTCTCTCTCCCAAATGCTACCGTATATGAATATTTATATCACTCCCTGTTTTGTTGGTAATTTTTTGAATGACTAAGTTTCTCTTTGTATCCATTGCTTTCTTTAATTGCAATTTTTACTTTTGACTCGTCTTAGATCTAGGTGTCGCTGACTTATGATGACCATTTCTGGTCCTTCGCAATTTCCTGTCAATTGCAATAAAATCTGTTACTGTGATGCATAATTTTTTATCTGTTGTGAACTTGTGTTGTGATTTCTGGCACGACGAAATAAACGTATTGTCTATTGTCATAGTTCATGTTTTTAATGTAAATAACATATAGGTTCGGATTCTAATATATAAAATCAAAAAGGCAACGATCATTATATATGTTAAACAGTAATGTCATATCAGTGTTTGAAACTTTGTGTCATTTCACCTTGCATCGAAATATATACTATAATATATGATTGTTTAGAATCAACATGTTTTGTTATTTCATGATTGGAGTCTTTAGGCCCAATGCAATATTTGAAAGGTTTGTCATACTGTATTTTTGTGAGGTTTCCGATTACAACCTATATTCACCTTGTGTAGTCAAGTCAGCAACAGCAAACAGACGTCTTTCAGCCTGTGATTTCGCTCCACAAATTTGCCATCAAGTTACAATTTTTTCTAATTTAGGTATGGACTATCATTCTAAAGGGCTTATATTACAATAATTTTCGGGGAAACGCGGTAGTAAGAGGTGGCATTGACACAACTTGAAGAACTGTATGGCAGGTACCGGACTTCAGTGCTACCAGGTACTGCAGTACTGCTAGCCGGACATCCTATATAATATAGTCAGCATAGTATATATAGTACGGTACCGTATTTTATACCTTCCAAAAAGATATTACGAGTTCCACCTGATCCAGTACACTCCAAGTGCAACATTGGCCCTCAACCAAGCAGAAGCTCAAACTCGCGAATGAAAAGCGAAACCGCCACGTCCCCCAAGAGTGAGGTAAAAACAGTGTCTGGCAGCAGCCGTCACGCTCCGATGGTTCGTATGAAAGTCCGTAATGTCTGATTTGAATAAGTATTGAATTTTAGTTTATCCCACAGAGAAAGAAATACTCAATTGTGGCTTAATCAAATGCGTAGCACGGCCTCCAGCCCGGTTGTATGTCAGGTAGGGGTCACTTAACCAGTCATTTGTTTTAGATGGATGGAGTTGACGGTAGCCAAAGTCCTCGTAACCGACCAGCGGTTATGTGAACCACGATGCCGCAATGGAGAGTCCGGAAATATTCTCGCACATAATTATATCCCTCTGGATTCTATCCTGCGAACTCACGTGGGGGCAATCGGTGGCGTAATGGCATGAGTATTCCTAGCACGAAGCGCTGCGCGTTGTTTATTATGAACACTTGAATACCACGGTGTTTCTGTAGCGGGATTTATAGAAATACTATTTTAAAAACAAAGTGAATTATGAAGGGTTTGGAGGTCACAAAATGCCCAGCACCCAACCCCGAGCAACTAACCTGCACCATTATTGCGTCATATGGGGGCTATTTTCAATCATTCGACTTGGGTAGAGTAACGCGAACAAGCCTAGTTTTAGTAGTTCTGAATGAATATTGGGACAAATTTAGAGCGGTGTTTTGTTTCTGACAGTGTGGAAATCCGATAAGGGGACTTATTTAGCATCCAAACCTATTACATCAACGTGCCGGATGCATCTACTCAAAGACAACCATGTAGCCTACAGTTTGGGATGAGAATGAATCAGCATATTATCCTCCACAAGCCATTCCATTCTTAGGTCAGCCTCGCCATCACCTGGAAAAACCAATTTTTCCATTATCTGTTCTGTCGCATTTTTTGGACAATAATTTCTGGGAGAATATCACATTCCAAACCAATTTATATGAGAATCACGAGAGAGAAATGACTGGAGAATATATAACCCAACGCAGTTACATTAGTGAATGAAAGCAAGTTACAGTGGGTGAAATGAAAGTATTCGTTGACATCGTGTTGGCGATAGGGCCGGTAGAACACACACTGCACAAGAACTATTGATCAAAAAGGCGAATCTATGGCTCCAGTTTATATCCAGACATGATGCCGAGAGATCCTTTTTGTCCATGTTGACATTTCGGCATCCAAATGACAACACACAATGGTTTGTTTAAAGACGGCGCTATAAGCGAGTTGGTATTATAACGTCATTTTTCAAATTTTCACAGAATAAAACGCATTGGGGTAAACTTTGCCATTCACAGTCGTATGTATAAAGCCATACTTATGATAACCGCTATAATACATTCACTTTTTACGCTCATTTTGCAATACCCGGTAAATTTAAACTAAACGCAATAAACGTGTGCCTATTTTGCACTGTAATGTATTTTCTGCTTCGTGGAAAAATAGTGCGATGATGATCGATGCATATCGCGCAGTTGTGAAAGAAATGAAAATTCAAACGACATTAGACAAGTTCAATGTGCCAAGAAAAACTCACAGCGATAGGGTACATGGCACGGTGGGTCTTGGGGCGGTTGTGGGATCTAAAACTAAATTAGAGGAAAAGAACAAAAAGGCTTTCATTTCCTATATAAAATACCGGGCAAAAAAGGCATTGCCATTAAATATACAACAAGTGAAGCAACAGGCGTGGCAAGTCGATAAATCTAACGGAAAAAATAAAATTAGCAATAAAGGACCGGGTTACAAATGGTGGCGGGGATTTCAGAAGCGCAACAAGAATATCTGAGACTGAGAAAACCAGATTTATTAGACCGAGCTGGGGTTAGCACAACCATTGTGGACAAAACTATGATAGATATACATAAAAAAACAAATGAAGGTTTGGGTTCCCTGTGACACAAAACATGTGCATAGCCGTTTATTTGCTCCAAGTGACCACATAACAGTTAGCAGTTGCGTGAATGCGACCGGCCATGCTATGCCACCTTATGTTTTTTTTAATGCTTTCCTTGGTGGAAACTAAGCAAAAAACGTACCGGGTGGTGCTTTATATGCCAAGTTGGAGAGTGGTTATATAAACAATAATTTGATGATCAAATGGTTTAAAAAAATACTTTTAAAATATTGCCCTGGTGGCAGAATCCCAACCAACCATAAAACCCAACTTTTTCGTGGGTTGGAGGGCATGAATACAGACGTCGATCTGTCTCAACTGACAAAGCCCACTTTTGAAATCACTATTCAAACTGATGATATTCTGAAGCCTTCAACATCAAAAATTATTAGATCCCCCTCCCTATACAAGAAAACCCGTTAATTAGGCATGGAATAATTCCCATATAGTTGACCGATGTCTTCACGCCAGCAGAAGAATTTATACCCAGAAAGCGCAAACTTCCTTTGCGCTTTAAATTTGAACACTTCGATCATGAAAGAGAAAGAAGTTGCGGAAGATTTAACTGAGCATAGGCGCGCTATTGAAATAAAGAAAAAACAACAATCTGACTTGCGTAGTCGAAGACTTCAAGGCACAGAGGACTGGAGACGATGAATGTGATATTTGCGGGAAGGATTACAAGGAAGACCTACCCCGTAATCAGCGGAAATGGGTTAGGTGCAGCAAACTGAGATGCCCTAAGATAAGTGGACGTGATAAGTGAAGTCCCGAATGCCTGCTCGATTTTTACTGTATCGATTGTGAATAGCTTTTAACTGTAGCTTTATTTATCGTCCACAGCTTAGTTCGGATAAATTTTAAACACGTAATGGCTTTATATTTCCTTTTCTCGTTCGATTTTTATTGTTGATGTTTTTATACCATTTCAAAATATGTTGTTTAACTCCATGGTCCACATCTACTTTTCGTGTCCAATAATGTTTTTCATCGCATTTTTATTACAGTCAGTATCAGCACAGGCAAAAGCACAAGATTGAAAAGTTCTCATTTATCTGGTGCAAATCCGTGGACCTGTTGACACCGCATACCAGGGCGATCGGGTTCTCAGATCTCGGAAACTGCCAGATTATTAGTAGTAGGCCTACTGCGAGTCCCGTCAAGAAGTTTTTCCCCGCGGGGCCGTCCACGCAAAATTACTGAAGTACAGTATGCAACGGGTCGGACTAAAAGTAGGCACTTCGAAAAAAAATTGAAATGGGCGTAATAACTTTTAAAAAGATAATGAATTAGTTGAAAATAGTCAAATCAAATGTTGAACACGCAAAGTGCAACAGGTAAACCACATGCAGGAGAGGTATACATCTTCAAATGTAACGAAAAAAAAATGGGATTATTTGTCCGATCAGTATATATAGGTGGATTGAAGCTGGAAGAGGAAAGTTGCAAATGGTAAGCACATTCGCCCAAAATGGTTTCTCGAAGATCCAAATGGAGCAAACGTAGACCACCTTAACTTCAAAAATTGCAGGGGAATTCCATTGCAAAGATGATTTGTGTTGGTACGTATTGGTCCATTAGCTAAGAGAAACCCCGTAAGTTATTTTGACACTGCTTACGGTGTCTGTAAAAAACGACAACAAGTTATTTTATCCCACGAAAAAATCTGTATTCACTGAAATCAAAAATCTACTTGACTACGATCTTTCTCCACATGATGTGTATTGTCGACTAAATTCGAAATCTCAAGACCCAGCTGTAACAATGCCGGTTGATCGACCACGTGGCATAAAACAAATAAAAAACGATGCTTATTCGACATCCATACAATCAAAAAAATGTCGGGATGAAATAAATATATTCGATTTGCGAGTTACAAACTGAACTACCAAATTTTCTCCGTGCGAGGCTTCTCATTCCTGGCTTGGCTATTGTGATGGCCACAAATTCCATTTCAATGTCGCTTCGAAGGAAATTTGTTCTTAAAATTTGAAAAATTCGTGTAAACAATCGTTATCGTACGACACGACGTTTGAACTCGGCGATTTCTTTATTTCCCCACAAAAAATAGTTGGTAATCCAATTTTTTCTGTTTGTTTTCTCTTCACGAAAGAAAATTGCAGGAAAATCAGGAGCTCCTCTTTCCATTCGTAAAAAACGGCACTAAAAGTGGAAAACGACGGTGATATTCCAGTTTCAACGGACAGGGAACTTTCGATAACAATTGTAATAAAAAAGCAGCAATGGCTTGAAAAAGTATTTGCACTAATCACATTTTACGAGACGCGGAATATTTGACTAAGTAAAGTAAAGAAACTGCGCATGATATTAAAGTGTATAAAGAACATGCGGAGCAATTGATAGACTGCGCTGATCTTATCAATCGCTATACATGGAATTTTCTGTTAAATGGTCGAGGCCGTATAAAAGGTCTTTCGATAGTCGACTTAATTCGGACATCATCATAGGTGTGTCCAAAATTATAACTAATAGATTCCGAGCTTTTGACAACATCACCACCTCCAATAATTAGACTTACCATACGTCCAGTTTTAGGCGGGATAGTCCCACTTTTTAACGTCTGGTCCCAACCGATTAGACAAAAGTCCCGCTTTGGCGTTCAGCCAGCATAATACACGAACAATACCTATTAGCACAGGGGTTCCTAAACCAGGGGACGCGACCCCAAATTGGGTCGGAGTGATAAGTAGGTAGAGTCGCAAACAGATCATGGGGTCGCTGAGGTAAGGTAGAAGATGAATGTACAAATCATCTAAGATTTGACGAACCATGTTAAATTTAGCGGTTTGTACCATGGCTTACTGTAAAACAGGCGCTCTATGCTTATGCTATAAAAAATGTAGGTGCTTATTGTGACATCACTGTTTGGTTTTAGCTTATTTTAGTTAATACCACCACATGACCAAACTCAAAAGTCCAGTGAAGGAAGCTCTTGAAGTTTCATGAAAAATATATATATTGACTTGGGGTCGCACTGGACACTTGAAGGTTGTCTTTGGGGTCGTTCTGAAAAAAGCTTGGGAACCCCTGTATTAGCATGTTCTCGTTGCTGTGCAGCGTACCGGTAGGCTACTTACTGGTATGGGGAATGCATGTTAGCGGATATTCGATAAAATTTGTTAAGTGTAAGCCCTCTACATCAAAGGGGTAGGGGTCAGCAGAACGCGAAAGCCGTTATCACATGTGAATTCAATACTAATTGGTCATGCTCTGACTTTTACCAGAATGTCACATTGAACAACATCTTTTTGAAGAAGTTGTTATCTACAGAAAAGTATGATTGCGCGAATAAGTAAATTCTCACTGCTTGAAAACGGCAGGCTATTTTACCATTCTTTCTTCCTTTTGCCATACATGAAAAAAAATCTAAATTCGAATTATTTTCTATCGTTAACGTCAATTCCTTTCTATTTTTGGAACTGAAGCCGATATTTAGATAGAGAATATGCGCATGAACTCTCGATGAGAATATGGTCAATGAAGACATTCGTGGTGTCTTTAAATGTAGGCCTATGTGGTAAAATCGGGAAAAGTAAAGTTGAAAAAATCACAGCTAAGGGGTTTCGGTCTTTGAAGTCACAAAAATATGGTAACCCTAAGTATGGTACAGACAGTAAAAGTGTTATTCAAGTAAGACAAGTGTGTGACATGCAAGAAAAATGTTTAACAAGTAAAACAATTCTGATACAAACATTACAAATGTGGGATAAGCATGCCGAAAATGAAACACGCAAGATTTCGGTCTTTGGAGGCGTCCCGCTTTGAAGTCACAAAAATATGGTAACCCTACCAATAATGCAAGTGAATCCTTCAATAAGGTACTGAAAGATGCATGTGGATCCCGAGAGCGTCGTGTCGACGATATGACACTAATATTGTTCAAAATCATGAAATCCTACGAATATGATTTTGAAATGGCGGAAATGGGTCTTGGTCGATTTCTATTACTTCCAGGAGTAAAACGAAAAGTAATGAATTATGAAAATATTTTAAAGCTTCTTTTGATGAGCGACATATACAAACAAATACGAGGCAACCGTATTCCCGAAAATCATCCTCCACCTGACAGAGAGCACAAAAAAGAATTGCTGAGGACTGTGTGTCAGGATATGGTGCCACATTAGAAAACCAAACCGGAACATTCGTGGTCGTAATCCCTATACAGATGCGCGTAACGCTGTAACCATCGACCCGAGAATATGTGGCTGCCTTGGTAAAAAGAAGGCTGGCACTTAAAGGCAGTGGATATTTGCATGCAGACTCAACAATTAGGCAAAGAATAAACAAAGTTTTCATTATGAGCCTTATGAAAGAAAAAAACAGCGACATATCAAAAGAAAATCCGGACGAAATGAGTATCACTATAATGTAACATCATCTCCGGATGCATTTGCAAATAATTTATTCGACGCGTCCCGCAATAACTCGCAAATAGGTGAGAGCGATACTGAATAGCCAAAAACATCAACGTCAATACATCCTGTGAATAATTGGGAAAAAGAATTATCTACAATAAAAGCCTAATTCTCTGATAATACCTTGGCATTTTTCGAACCTGGCCAATGGTTGACCGACACTGCGTAAATCTAGCTGTAGAGAAAATCGTCGAGGACTTGGAAAAACATCAACATCTTGTAGTGCCGAGTACTATGTTCCAAGCTGCGCAACATAGAAATTGGAAATGTAAGCAGAGTTTCTCAGTAGGTACGAAGCTTTTATACACGGTCTGTTCGTCTTTGTTGTAAATTATACAGAGGTACATTGGCAGCTCTTCGTAGCAAATTTAGATAAAAAGGAGATTGGTTTCTTTGATTCCTGTATGGCAGGTCTCAATTCTTGCCAGTCAAAAACCATCATTGACATATGTATTACATTCCTCATAGACCATAGCTCATACGAACCAATCGACCGCTCTCCGAAAATAAGCGATTGGAAGTGGAACCGATTTGTTCATTCCGATAAACCCCAGCAAAACAACCCCTCGGACAGCGGGATATTCGTTGTATGTAATGTTTTCTTCGTTTTGTCTCAGTTACCTTTCGCCTCTATTAATGGTATGGTTGCAAGACAATGGGGGGAATATCTATATCTAAAATGAAAATTGAGCAGGAAATCCCCTAAAAAAGATCAGGACAAATGTCTCACAACAAAAATATTTAAATATTTTTCTCAAGCCGAAATTTTTGGAAAAACAAGTGATTTGATAATCGATTACTAAGAAAGAACTTCCCCTTGCTGGAAGACGCTGGTTTAACAGGGTTTTTGTCCTCTTCGGATAATTGAACTTCATTAAATCCTATTTTTATCATTTTCACAACTTTTTGTAACAAATATGCAATGTAAATCATTAAGTAGCATTTTACAACCGTATTTCATTATCTCTTTCTAAAATGTGAGATTGTGGATCCTTCAAAATTTCTGTTATTTTTTGGATTTTAAGTGTTTAAAATTAATTACCTGCGACTGTATATATATCAACATCGACATCAAGTTCTACGGCAGCATATTTACAGATTATGTCACGCTATAAATGTTCAAAATTTAATAATTTCAAGTTTGCTTTGTAAAATGGAAAACAGTCTCCCCAGTCACGATGCCCTGAATATATCAATTAATCTTGGCCTCGAATATCACTGATATATATTGAAAGCATGATCTGATAGCTGCTTGCTTCCCATTGTGTTCAAGCCAAATATTCCTTATTGTGCAAACGTTGAATTTCTGTTCTACAGATTAGAATATCTTATTCGATTTGGATGCAAATGACAGTAAACTACTGCTTATTGCCGTTAATAATTCAGTACTGCAGAGGTCATATATGTCCAACCGTTTTTTGCGTTTAGACCAGCAGTTCTCAAACTTTTTTTGCTCGAGGCGCACTTGGCAAATATGAAAAAAAAAATTCTGCTGCACACTTGTAAAAAATAAAACCAGCTTTGAACCAATTTATTCTGCAAATGTTAATGCGATGTGTGTGCCTGTTTTGAGAAACAACTGAAGCAAGGTTCTGTCGCTGTCTTTATTTACATTTAATTTCAGTCATAGCTGAAAATAAAATGCAAACCATATAAATGCAAATGACTAGATTACTTTGATGGCTTTTGCACCAAAGATTGAATAGGAGTTATAAGCAGATAGCTAAAACTCGCCATGCTGTTAGTCTAACGGTAACCTAACTAAGCACGCAAATCAGCTCGGTGAGAGATGGACAGCTTGTTTACAAATACATTATGATATAACAATGCGATTATTACGGGAAAATCACCCTTCAACAACGATAAAGCAAATGCAATAATATAATCAGTCTAATTCTCAGGCCGGGTTGTCGTATTGACTTTTTTGACGCCAAATTTGCCATTTTTCAAATTCGTTTAGCGTCAGAATAATCGTTTGGGTTTTTATGGTGTTTTTTTTTTGGCTTTTTTGAGTCCATTCTAGCGTCTATTATTAAAATCATATGAAATACAATATTTAGTGTGTAACAATAGCCTATTACTTAGCTACCGGTACTTAACATTTGGATATCCCCGAACATCGATTTTCTTGTTTATGATCTTAACGCTCAATCATACCCAATAAGAAATAATTGCACTTTCTGCAGCCGCTCAGACAGATGTTCAAGCTGGGTTGTAAACATTGCCCCGTTTTTTGATTGTTTTGCGTGTTATCTGTCAGTTTTTAGTTCAGTTTTCAAAAAATAGTTGTTTAACTTAGTTTTCATTATGCCTGATGTGGAGCTTTATAGTTCAATTGCAGTGATCGAAATTGACTAAGCTAAAATTACGGTACTGAATTAGCTATCAGTAGTCCACCTGTAAGCGGCACGCGGTTAGATAATTTTTTAATAAAATTGATGGTTTCAAAATTTGAAAAATTTTCAATAGTCAAGTCTGATATACGGAGAGTTTTTTTAAGGTATATCACATTCCGTCTTCAGTATTTATAATTACCAACTCTTTTACATTGCTTTTACGAGACGAATATGTCTCTTGGAAAAATTTATGTTTTCCTAAATATGGCTACTTGTCTTATACCACATTGCAATTATCTTTTGTCATCTTAAATGGCCAATTCTAGTAACTCTCAATTAGTTTTTTCCAGTGATGTCACAATGTGCAGTAATATAGAAGTTCATAATTTAAAGTCTAACCAATCTTTATCTGACTTGATAATTTTCCATGTAAATATTCGATCCCTACAAAAAAATATTGATGACTTGATAACTCTTTTAAACAATTTTCCATCTCCTCCCCATATAGTAGCAATAAGCGAGTCAAAATTATCAAGTGACAATGTTTCTAATATTAATATGGATGGGTATAGTTTCATACACATGCCTTCTACCACCAAAGCCGGTGGTGCTGGTGCTTTTATCCGTGACGACCTTACCTATAATGAAATTTCAATTTATAATCTTAATTACCCGAACTGTGAGAATGTATGGTTCGAAATCACTTTGGCCAGTACTGACAATAAATTAATCGTTGGTGTGATATATAGACACCCTCGAAATGATGTTCCTCATTTTACTGACATGTTGGAAACTTCTCTTGCTAAATTGGCAAACAAACAATTTTTGATAATTGGAGATTTTAACATCAACTTACTTTTAACACCTAGTAACGCTCATATTGCAAATTATGCCAATATGCTCATTTCACACAATGCCACATCCCTAATCACTGACCCAACTAGAGTTAGCCGTACATCAGCAACTCTCATTGATCATGTATATACAAATATCAGAAACCTAAAAATAGATTCCCACATAGTTCTGTCAGACATCACAGACCATTTTCCGATCATGTGCTGTCTGAGAGGCATCAAACCATCATACACATACAATCGCAGAATGTCAAGGGACATGTCAACATTCTCAATCGATTGCTTTCGTAGTGATGCAGAGGTAATTTTTGCTAATCAATTTGCTGGAATTAATTTAAATATCCAAAATTTTAATAGTGTTTTTGACGACTTTATAAAGTCATTTGTTCACCTAATTGATCGCCATGCCCCACTTCGACCACTTTCTCGGCGTCAGAAAAGGTTACAATCAAAACCATGGTTAACCAAAGGGCTAAACGCTTGTATTCGACACAAAAATAAAATGTTTAAAACTCACTTCTTGAAAGGTAACAGTTCCCACAGCTCTTACTTTAAACAATATAGAAATATTTTGTCAAGAACCATAGATAAAGCTAAACAAATCTATTATCAAAATCTTATTGCTACAACCAAAGGTAATCCCAGGTCAACATGGCAAATAGTTGGCCAAATCACAAATGCAAAAAAGAAATTGAAGCATAAAATTGATGAAATTAATACTGAAAAAGGTTGTATAACTAGAGATGAACTTTTAATCGCAACAGAATTTAACAAATACTTCTCAACAATTGGGTCCAGCCTGGCTGATAAGTTTTCCAATGATACAGCTAACTTCGAACCTTTTCTCCGCAATCGTGTGAGCCAATCCATCTTTTTGAGCTCATCCACCGCGAATGAAATTTTAATCGAAATACAAAATCTTATCGACAGGAAGGCTGTAGGACCAGACAACATCCCAGCGCGCTTCATCAAATTAGTTGCGGATATAATTGCCCCTTGTCTCTCAAGATTCTTCAATTCCTCGCTGTTACTTGGAATCTTTCCTTCATCTCTCAAAACCGCCAGGGTTATTCCTCTTTTCAAATCTGGAAATAAAAAATTAATTTCAAATTATAGACCAATATCAATCCTCTCAGCAATTGATAAAATGTTTGAGCGTTTGTTACATAAAAGACTCGCAAATTTTTTAACTAAATATGATGTAATAAATAAATATCAATTCGGTTTTCAGAGCAATTATTCTACATCACATGCCATTTTAGATACAGTATCATATATCTATGATAAATTGGAAAGAAAGGAGTATGTCAGTGCAACTTTTCTAGATCTAAAGAAAGCTTTCGATACTGTGAATCACGACATCCTGATTTCTAAGTTGAGTCATTATGGTATACGGGGAATTGCAAGCAAACTCATTTCTATTTATTTGTATAATAGATCTCAATATGTTCAAGTGGGATCATACTGTTCTTCTCCCTTACCGGTGACGCACGGAGTTCCTCAAGGTAGCTGTTTGGGCCCTCTCCTTTTTCTAGTATATATTAACGACATAACTTATTGCTCTTCATTATTTTCCAAATTGTTCGCTGACGATACTAATCTCCTTGACAGCGACAAATCTTGTGCAGTTCTTCAGTTGAGAGTAAATACTGAAATTGCAAAAGTGTCAAGTTGGATGAAAGCCAATAAATTAACACTAAACATTGAAAAATCAAAATCTATGTTAATATCTCCATACCAATGCAAATCGAAAAATGTTTTGGAAATCCAAATTGATAATAAAAAATTGGAAAATGTCCATTCCTTTGAATATCTTGATATATACATTGATAGTAAAATGAAGTGGGATATTCACTTGTCCAACCTGGCCGTTAAATTATCCAAGTCTATTGGAATGCTATACAAGCTTAGAAGATACACATCGCTTACCACCTTACGCATGATTTACTATTCCTTATTTCAAAGCCATATCCAGTATGGCATAATTGCTTGGGGTTCAGCTGATAAAACCTTATTACACCGCATTGAAATTATTCAGAACCGAGCAATTCGTGCAATTTCTGCTGCCAGTTATATTTCACGACTTAGTCCTATTTATCATAGTCTTAAAATTATTAAATTAGCAGATATTTATGAAATTGAGGTATTGAAAATAATGCACCAACATCACTGCAAAAAACTCCCTTCTGCTTTCACCAACTATTTTTTAAAACAGAGCAACGTTCACTCTTATGAAACGCGCTCCTCTGTCGGGTGCTCATATTATGTAAATCGCTTCAGCACCAAACGAACTCAAAACTCGATCAAATTCGTTGGTGTTAAATTGTGGAATAACCTCCCTAATAACATTCGAACCAGTAGTTATAATTCTTACAAACATGCACTGAAAAGCCTATATCTTGATGCCTATAGGCCTAGTTGTCATTGATCTGAAAACATTACCTTCTGTTGTTTTCTATATCCATCCATCTTTTTGAAACTTGCCATTTTCTTCTGTCTGCATATTGTGTCCTGGTATTTCCTTACTATTTTCAGCCCAGTGCAATCGACACGAAGTATGCAGATCTCATAATTCATTCTGCACTAATCTGTAGAGCCAATAATTTACTAGCAATCGCTTTAACAGAAAATAGCCACAAATTCAACCCTAGCAGCAAACTCCCGTTGCTGGGTACACCATCTTGGTGTAGACTGAACGCTGAGTCATAACGCAATTTCGCTGTGCTCCGTACTCAACGAGGCATAACCATTTTATAGATGTCGCTGTTGCGTCCGTCATGACATTCCGTGGTGTATTTTCGATTTGTTGATGTTTTTTATCTGTCTTGTGTTTTATTTAAAAGTAATCTTTTTTTATTCCAAAGTCATTGTGGCATTCCGTGGTTTATTTCGCATGTTTTGCCGCTCTTTTTCTTGTATGATTATAGCCTATTTCATGTTTGTTAATCATTCCACAGGGATTGTGGCATCCCGAAGTTACTCAGGTTTTTTCTTGTTGTTTTTCATTTTTCGAATGATTGTGTCCAATCAATGACATTAAACAACATGATAGGCAACTCTGACGTCACTCCATAAGACTACATGCGAAAGATTGTATTTCATGATACGCTCCAATGCACATATTTCTCGTCGCCTTTCGCGACCGTTTTCCGCTCGCTTTTGCTACTCGGCGTCTACTTCACGTGTAGTGCCTGCCTTTTTGCGCCTGTAACGAAAGAAAATAATCTCTATATCTAAGAAGTTTTGCTCACTTGGGAAGCTGGAATGGCAGACAAGCTGTAAAGAGTAATTCTGGACATCATAGACGTTTTTTTTATCAGAGAAGATTACAAACGCGATAGCGTAAAGATTTGTGTGGAACATTTTGCAGATAATGACAAAGTTCAAAGTTAGTAATTTTAATGTTTGCGCTTAAAACAATGAAATTTCATTTAAAGAGAGTGTCATGCAAAACTGTTTTTACTTCTCTTAACGGTGCTGTGATACAATTCCATAACACAAAGTTTGCACCTATCGAACATGCTTTAGTAGGTTAATTTATTAGACATATATATTACATATTTAGTTAACCGTAGGTAACATTGCTGGTACATAATGCCTCGTAGATAGGTTTGTGTCTAAATTTAGGAATTTAGTTCACTAATTAATATTATCTTCTATGCAGGAGGTTGCAGGACTGATTCAACTTGCAGACTTACCGATCATCTGACGATGCTCATTTAGTTTGGCTCGAGCAAGTCTTCTTGAAAGACTTGTATGAATGGAAACTACCTATATGTGTTTTGCCTTCCTCCGATTTTAGAAGACAAATTTATTCTGAGGGATTTGGCATATAATTCTCATTGATTGTTGGCTGTTTATGATTCCTATTAATTGTGAATTCTGATTATAACAAAGAGTTAAAATTTTTTTTACGTAATTTACGGGCACCTTTTTCTTGTCAATACTCCAAGCTGAGGTAATAAACAAGACAATACTGTACATTTATGTCATCTGGAAGCAAAATATGCAAACTAATTAAAAGTTTGACACATTGAGATAATACATCATGACAGAAAATACAAGTTAAAGATATGTATGACCATCACATGGTAATTAAAATTAAAAAAAAAATTAATAGGGGCTGTGGAGTATATAAAGTTCAAGACAAAGAAAAGAACATAAGTTCATAGCTCATGAACTCTCAATTTTGCCTCCATTGCTTTGTGAAGGCCAATATATTCCGAGTGGCTGAATTGGTTTACCTTTATGATAGCAACGATTTTGTATTCAATATAGCGAGATTTTTTTCAATTTAATTGCAGTGATATTATTTCCCGAAGCAATGCTTGAATCGTCTAGAATAGATCAGTGGTGTCAAACTCAAGGGTTTTTGAGAGCCGCATTGCATTTTGGAAATTGTAAAAAGGGCCAAAAACACTTTTTGATAATGTATACTTGAAAGATATTTTTCAGATAGTTTTAGTTTGTGACATATATTGTGATGCAACTAAACAGTTGGATTAAGTTTTATTATTTTCTTTAATTTCAAATGCAATTACATATTGATATTTGCATTCCACTATTATTGCAAGTTACTGTATTTATTACAAAAAATCATAAAATTCTATATACAACCACCAAAATCATTTTTGAACAAGCTTTGGATAAGGAAAGAATAATACATACACTAAAAATGACTTAATCTAAATACATGGACTTGAAATTAACAAAAATACTACAGTATAAACTCAATGTTTTTTTAATTACATTTGTCCTGACGTTTGGCATCTTTTTTGTGTCACCAGCATACTAAGGCAAGGCTGAAATGATTTTATAGTACCAACTCTAACTAACGAGGTCACATGATCATGGGTTAATCTGGATCTTTGCGAATGTTTAATTAATTCCAGTAATGCAAAAAAGTTTCTTTCATCATTTCATGAATAGATCAGTAAAAAAACAAATGACAGATATTTTCGACACGACATTTCGCGCCACATTGCATGGCATAGGATTGCTTGAATTATTGTTGATATTAATTTTTAGTAACTAATTCGTTGTATATTTATATTAATATACAAACACATGGTAATTTTCTGTTCGAAGTTGGTCTTCGAAATTGTCATATTGACTGCTGAGCTTATTGTGTTTTTTTATTGTACTGATGAAAATATGACAGATGGAACAATGTGCTTCAAAATTTTGTGAAATGCAGAAATATTGCAACTCCCATTTTCTTCGAAAATGCCACCTTCTTCATGTACTTTGCGTTTAATTTATTCACTCAAGTGTTTTATTCAAGTATTCTTTTGCTAGCTTGATGTGTATTCTTAATTGGGTCAAAATGTGAACAAAAAAATTAATTTTCCAAAACTACTTTCAGTAAATTGCTTTCTGTGTGAATATTCAATTTCACTTTAAAAGGGTTGAAAAATCTATTACACTTAGATAAAACAAAACTCCAAAATACAATTACGATTATTGTTAAGCGTTCGAGGGCCGCACTGGAAGTTCTCCAGGGCCGCGAGTTTGATATCCCTGGTCTAGATTGAAGTTGTCCTAAATATAAAACAGTATTTTATCATAAATCATGATTATACCCTTTCCTGAATTTCTTCTTTAGTAGGCCTACTACCAAAAGTTGATGAATCAAATATAACACAGGTGTAGTGAGTGACCCATAATCCTCATTTTCCAAAGCTGTTTTAAGTATGTCTGGCATGTTTTGTGCCTTTTTACGAATAAGACCGCTTATGCAATCTTACGCTTTGGAATTTTTAGTTATTTTCCTCAAGCCCTGCAGGATGTAGGGGCCATACACAACTCTACCGAAGGGTCAAATGTCTTTGCATGTCTCCATAGGTTGTTCTTCTATTGCAAACATTTATGGAGTATTCTGATTGTATTTCTTGGAATCATACTGTCACTGATATGTCGCCAGTCTTCTGATATCTCCCCTTCTGCTACAGTTGTCCTGTGAATAAATAATAGGAAATTGAGGTTGGACGAATAGTTGAAAGTTTTGCTTTATGTCGGCTTAATTTTTTGATTGATATACTTTCTATTTTTGCTATTGCCTCTTGTGCTGCAGGAGTCCCACAATGCTTAGACAGGTTTTCCCACAACTTTTACATCTAAAGAAAGAGAGGAGATTTAATAATTTTCGTTAAGAATAAATAAACAGTCTATATGATTTAGATTGGAAAAGCTAATAAATCCAATATCTCATGTTTTATGTAAAAAATGTTTTACTGAATTTGGTATATAAACCAACTAATAAAGGGGTTTAGTCAGAAAATTACTATACAATATAGACCGGTATGAGTGAAATGTTAGGTGAACTTGTTAACCCTTTAATTCAATACGCAAATAAAAGTGAATGAGCAATAGTATGTTACAGCAATGAGTATATATCCTCACTGATTAAAAATAATCTAATTGGAGGTGCATGAACTATTTGAAACCGTAAGGGGTAAGTAAATATGCAATTTCGGCAAATGGGCAACTACGTACCGTACTGATTTAATAACTTCGTAGTATTTGACAAAAGCTGGCTTTCCCACATGTACTTAACAGTGCAATGCCCGGGTGTGATATACAACAATAGTATTTACCTTACTTTTTTCCGATTTCTTTTTACATTCAATTTTCCAATATATCATTAAAATCGACAACAACTGTCAAAGCAGGAACGAACACCATTAGTGCTATGCCTTGAAAGCAGCACACTTCCGCTCGTTTTCGTCTCGTTAAGTATGTGCATTGGAGCGTGCTATCGGATACGATCTTCGGCCAAAAATGCCTGAGTTGCGCATCATGTTGTTTAATGTCATTGGTCCAATTAAGCCAATGTGTAATATTGAGTTCTATTTATTTTTTTGTCTTTTTGTATGATCGTGTTAATTTATTAAGTTAATGTGTAATATTGAGTGTCCCGTTTCTTATATTTGCTGCTTAATTTCAGCTACAAGGTGTCGCTGACTAGATGACTCTATGAGTCTTTTCGCGACTCCGCGTCAACTGCAACAAGCCGATATCCATTTGACATTTTGTTACATTATATTATTTATTCATTTTTCATATCGCGCATTGTTTTTTGCATGACGAAAATAAATATCTGAATCTGAATAAACATACATACATACAGAAGCGTCACCCTGTATTGTTTATATTGAATGGTAAAATAATGCTGTCCGCTTCTTTTTCTTTGTTTTTTTTTTAAACTGTTTCATAGGTGTCATCTTGCAGGCTTGACTGTATTGTGTCGAATGTAGATTCTGGCGCTGCCATTCAATTACCAACTTTCATACGAACCATCGGAGCGTGACAGCTGCTGCCAGACACTATTTTGACCTCACTTTAGGGCAGTGGTCTTCAAACTTTTTGAGACACGACCCCATTTGAAAAAATTATTACGTATGATAAGCACTCGCGACCCCAAGATATATATGTATACACCTACAGACAAGAAAAAAATATTTATCAAACTAGGAAGTTTTTCAAAAGAACCAAACAACAACCATCAGTGTGAAGAATGCGACTGCCTCCTTTCAGCGAGATCTTGCAATCGTGGCTTAATGTTGCTTAAGCTTAAACGCAAATCGTGTTCTACGTCAAATCGGTTTCGGTGCTTTAATTTTAGCAGACCCATAGCACTAAATCCGGCTTCGCAAAGCTACGTAGTTGCCAATGGGATTAAATGTCGAATGACATACATTCTCAGAGTGGAATATGGTGAATGCAATGAAACCCAAAAGAATATGTTCGCTGACAGTTTCGAATGTTTTTCTTTAAAATAACTGAAAAAAATCCGGCTCGCAGGTTCACAAGTCATTTCTGTCAACTCTTCCATAACTTGAAGAGGTAGTTCGGGAAAATTAGTGGCAGAAAAGGGATCAATTATCCAATTTTGTTTATTTGTTGGAATTAGGGTGTCGCCGTAATAATGCTCTATTTTTTCTATTATTTTTTCATGGTGTCTTCACCATTCAAACTTTTTCCGGCAATAAATTTTCTTAATTCAGGAAACATCTCACATTCGCCGCGATTTACATAGTTTTTCCACAAGAGTAGTTTTTTTCATAGTGAGCACTAACGTTGGCAGCCAGATCAATATCAGTAAATCCAGTACCCTTCATAGATCGATTTAGTGAATTGAAAATGTCAGCCAGATAAGCTATTGTAATATAGTGACCTTTGACCCGAGTCCGTTCATGTCTGAACTCTGAAGGTGACTTCAGCTGTTCGTATACTTATCACGTGTACCGTGGTTCGTGGTACATTGAATACATGAGTTGTTACTGTGTGCATTAACTGTTACGTAAATGTGAACAAGAGAGCTATGCTCAAATATATGGACACGTAACGCCACCCAATGGCAATACTTTTGATGACGTCATAGCGAAAAAAAAGTAATAGTCTTCTGGAGAAAAATTTTATCTTTAACCACTGAAAATTTCTAAACAATTGGTCCAGTATTCAAATAGAAAAGTGATTTTTTTAAAATGATGGAGACAAATAACAATACCAACAAAATTTTGAAACGATTGTTATGTCCACTAAACGTGTCCAATAAAGTTTGCAATAGCAATATAGTTGTGCGTGCATACACACCACCTTACATTGGCGAAGAGGATAAAGCAACAATAACGGCCCTATCGGGCTAAGCGTTAGAAATACCAAATACGCTCGCCACCGCATCTCTGATTACTCTGCTTGGGTACGGTACAAATCCCATGCGGGATAGTTATGTGCGAGAGGATTGCTGGACTCCTCGCCTTCATAGGGTGGTTCACGTAACCGCTGGTCGGTTACGACTTCCTCTACCATCCAGTCCATGCTTCCGAAAACAAATAACTAACTAATCCCATACCGGTACCCGATATGGACTGGTAACCGGACGAGAGGCCGTGGTTCGCCATATGGTTAAGCTGTGTTATCGGTTTTCGTCTCCCCCGGAATAAATATCTAAATCCTATCCTATCAAGTTAACGTTAATCTAAGTGGGAAAAGGAAGCTTAGTGCAACCTTGAATACTGGAAAGACCTACGGAACTAAGTGTGAAGTAATGGTCAACAGAAGTCCCATCCCAAAGTCGGTGAAGAAATCTACAACTACGTAAGTGTTTTACAGTTTCTCCAGAATTGTATATTGCATTCTTAAGTGGTCTGGGCTGTTTACAAGTTTTGAACTCACATCTAGAAGATGACAAATTTACCAGATTTTAGATCGTTTGATTGTGAAGATTTATCAAATGCTGGTCCCCGGTGGAAGAAATGGTTATTGCGTTTTGAAGTATTAATGTTAGCGATGAACCTTGAAGATACCGAAGATGACAAAGAAAAGAAGAAAAACCTTTTACTGCACTATATGGGTGATAAGTGCTAAGATATATATGAAACATTAAAAGAAGAATCTGACAAACTGACATCATATTTCGTTCCTAAGTCAAACAGTGAATATGAAAAATATATATTCCGAAACTCAAAACAAGAGGAACGTGAAAGTTTAGATTAGTTTTGTACAAGATTGAAGAAGATGTCATTAAACTGTGAATTTGGAGAAAACCGTGATTCTAAAATTAAAAGTCAAATTATACAAGGTTGCCTATCTTCAGAACTGAGAAAGAAAGCTCTCACAAAGTCAATGAAGCTCAAAACATTCTTTGAGACTGGAAAAGCAATGGAGTTGGCTAAAGATCAACTGTGTGCAATGGAGAGTGAATCAAGTATCCAGGGAATATGTGGAGTTAGTTCCTACAGGAGGAAGTGGAAAAAGAACATTTCATCCAACAGTTTTAGTCGTTCGAGAGATGTTACAAAGCAGCATCAAGGTAAAACCTTTCATACAAAACGGAAATTGTGTTTTAATTGCGGTGGAGTGTATCCAAAAAACTGTTTTGCATATGGTCGCAGATATTATAACTGTTCCAAGTATGCTCATTTTGCTAGATTCTGTAAAGAATCAAATAGTGAATTCAACAAGCCCAAGTTGAACAGTGTGCAAAATTAGCCTAAACATGATTGCAGAGATCATGAACTTACTGAAATGAGCTCTGAGAATATTGAATATATATTCTTTCAGGGAATGGATCAATGTGTAATTGTTCCAATAACAATAATCCTGCTAGTACAGTTGGTAGTTACAGTTGGAAATTAACAATGTCACTTGTTTTATGCTTTTAGATAGTGGTGCTAGTGTCAATGTACTCGATTGAAAAACTTTTCAATATTTAAAAAGTAGATCCAGCAAACCATGCAGATTGAAAAATGCGAATATTAAGCTTTATGCCTATGGAAGTAAAAAAACCTTGTCTGTAAACGGAAAATTCCATGCAGTTGTAACTTCCAAGTGTGGCAAATGCATCAACTCTGTATTCTATGTTGTTAATTAGACAAGTGGTTGTTTGCTCTGTTTTAAGACTGCTGGGATCTTGGTATTTTGAAAAGTAATAACTCTGTGTCGAATGATCGAGTGGATCTCACTGAAAATATTTTAAAAGAATATATTTCAATTTTTTAATGGATTGGTGATATTGAAAAAACTTTCAATTGAAGTTGAATATTGATGATTTTATTTATTAGAATCTGAATCTATATAATACCTATATAATATTTACATTAAAAACATGAATTATGTTAAAGTTTAAATCTGACTGTGAAATAGGAAAACAGTCTCAGTGAACTTTTTGCCACTAACTAACAAATGTCAGCCGGGCCATTGCGTGTCATCAAAAATCCAGAGAACAGAAACATACCCAAGCCTTATAAGTCGAAAGGTGATTACATAAGTAATATATTTACATTAAAAACATGAATTATGATAAAGTTTAAATCTGACTGTGAAATAGGAAAACAGTCTCAGTGAACTTTTTGCCACCAACTAACAAATGTCAGCCGGGCCATTGCGTGTCATCAAAAATCCAGAGAACAGAAACATACCCAAGCCTTATAAGTCGAAAGGTGATTACATAAGTAATAGTAAATTTAGAACGAGCTGCTTGAGGTAAGTCATATTTGATAAAGAAAAATAAATTCATCACGACTGTAAAAGCTTATATCACTTTTATTCCTAAAATCAGCATCATTTTTATACAATTCACGATTCGTTCGCTGTTCTACATAGGTATTATATTCAGAAATTTGCATTGAACCTTATTTATCATGTATGTTTTTCTCAATATATTTCAGATGGTCATGATACAATCACAAAAAGAGCTGTAGTAAAGTTTAGACAAAGTGTACCCTTGCTAAGCATGCTTGGTTGGAAATTGTGTTCTCATGTTGTTGCAATAAATTTCGAACCTACTTATGTTTTTTTTTTTCTTTTTTTTTTTAGTACCGATCGCCGTCGCGCGCGGACGTGGCTATCTCGAGCCGAAGATATGCATTCGAGAAGTGAATCTCAGACTTAGTGACATCAATAAACAAATACCAGAAATAGCAGATTTTTGAATGATGGAATGGAAATGTGCAACATGGGTGCAAAATGGAAGATTTTTAAGGTTATTGTGAAGACAAGTTCGGACGAAATTATGCTCTACTCAAATATGTGACCGGATATACAAAAGTTAAACTGCACGAACTGATATTTGGAAATTTACAATCGATTTTTACATTGGTGTGTTAACGTTTTAGTAGATTTTACTAGATATATGTTCGAGCATGGAACGGAAACATGCATTCGCACCTCATTCTAGGATATTTCGGATTGTTTGTTTACATGCCGCATCACACGCACAGAGGATATTTAATTCATTGTTTTGTTTTTGAATAAATTGCACGCAACCTGATTACCAAGTTAAACGCATGAGTAATGACCGCCGTCAATATTCATGTTCATTTGTTTGTGTTTGTGACTTGTTTTTTTTCTTTTTCGGTAAGTGAACGCGTTTAATACGTATTTAACTTATTTTATTGGGTTTTGTTCACTTTCCAGATTCTTCGCCCTAATCTTTTGTGTATATATGTTTATTTTGTTTTTGCGAATGAATCGAAATAAAATCTCAAATCTTAAATGTTGGGAAGTCTAAATGAAGCAAAATATTATTTTTTTCAAATTTGAATAAAGAAAATGTTTCTTTTCTTAATTCTGTTGCATCCAAAGCCAGTGTAATAAGACCAGATCCTCCTAAACAGCACAAAAAACGTAGCTGGCAGCATCGGTCAAAGGTTATGAAAGTTGGTAATTAATCCTTTTTTAAACGCTTCATCTCTTCAAGTGAAAATCGCCATGATAGCAACCAAAAATGCAACTTTCAACGGGAAAATACATTTGTGTGGCTCACTAAATGAACTGATGTCTCTACATCAGCATCATTATTATGCCAAGGGCTTGAAATCTGACAAATCATGGGGCTTTTGTACTTAGTAAAATTGTTGGCTTTTTTATGTTTCGATTTGGCTTTTTTTGATCGCTTGGATCTGGCAACGCTGTTCTCAGGTCTCACAAGCTTGCTTGCTGCGTGCATGCCTATGACTATGTGTATTACGAAAAGCTCATTTTTTAAAATTCTAAAAAATACAACAATTTCAAGTTATAATAATTAAATACAACAGCAGAAGCAAGTGTAACTAACAGTTGAGGTTGCGTGAAACTAACTACGGTACCTTTCCTTGCTCCCTATGCCTTTGCGTAGGTAGCCCCGTAGGGAGGCGGACAACTCGACACCTAGAGGCCTGGTGAGTTGTCCGTCTTTTGGCATTTTCTATGGTGGTGTTTTAGGTCTATAGAAATGCGTTTTTAATATTTTTAGTGCTCAAATGTTGAGAAAAATACATAAATATGCTCTAGAAAGCATTTTTATTTGTATAAGTGGCTTATTTTGACCATGTTGTATGAATACATTTACAGTCTACAGACGAAATTGGAGTAACGTTACCGGGGTACCGGTACGGTAGCGAAGTTAGACTGTTGACTTATAGGACTGTGTTCGTTTAATTTTTTGAACTTTATTGGTATTAAATGTTTTGAATGAGCACCTTTGAATATATTAAAACCTTCACAGTAACACTTAAATATTTATAAATGTGAGCTCAGTAGTCTATGGTTGCTGTAGTCTAAAGTCTAAACTCGCCTACGGCAGTCGCCCGACAGGCCGTCAACTCACCAGTCGAGCAAACGCTCTGCGACGTGACGTCATCGATGCTCGAGGTGAGGACAACTCGACTACCGAGCAACGAGAGGCAGACAACTCACCAGTCGAGCAATCGCTCTGCGATATCGATGCTCGAGGAAAAGACATTGCTTTGCAAAACGCGGACTCAAGAGTTGCATAGCAACTACTTAGGTAGTGCCGACTGATATTAGTAGTGAGCCAACTCACCAATCAATTTAATCAATTTTATTTCGGTCGCTCTGGTATAAAACAAAACAACAACAAACGAAAAAAACACAAAAGTGACAAAACGCAGAGGACGGGCATAACTTAAACACAAAGTTAAAAACGTGAAAATACGCGCCCATCTTCCAAAAACATTAAAATAACACAATATAAAATAAAAATACACGCACTAAAAATGTCAAAAACGCATTTCTATAGACCTAAAACACCACCGTAGAAAATGCCAAAAGACGGACAATTCACCAGGCCTCTAGAGAGTGTAAATGGCTATTCAATTCAAGCATTTCAGTTGTAAAATGCTTGTCTGAAGAAGTCTGACCTCGGTCAGACGAAATGTTACAGAAATATATTTGTGTTCGTGTGCAGCAAGACTCTTGAATTGAATAGAATAGCAGAAGCAAGCGGGGTCTGGTATAGTTTAGTACCACATGTACTTCTAGTTGATGTCAATCCTAACCCCCATCTGACTACGTCACCGAAAAATTACGTCATTCCGACGTCACAGTGGCGTAATAAGGCCCACCGAAGTGTGCGGTGGTCAAAACGCGCAGACGATCACCCGAAATCGAGCAAGCAATTTTTCTCGTCACAACGATCACTATAGGAGAGATAGGATAGGATAGGATAGGATTTACATATTTATCCCGGGGGAGAGGAAAGCCGATAAGACGGCTTATTCATATGGCGAACCACGGCCTCTCGTCCGGTTACCATTCCAAGTCGGGTATGGGATTAGATTTACTGTATTGTTTGTTTTCGGAAGCATGGACTTGCTGGTGGAGGAAGCCGTAACCGACCAGCGGTTACGTGAACCACCCAACGACGGCGAGGAGTCCAGCAATCCTCTCGCACATAACCATCCCTGCATGGGATTCGAACCTGCGAACCCACGCAGAGTAGTTAGAGGTGCGGTGGCGAGCGTATTCCTAACGCTTAGCCCGTTGAGCCACACCGCCGCGCCGGCTTTAGCAAGTTCGTTATCGGCGGCGCAGATGTCATTTCGGGCGATCGTAATTGTACTTTGGCAATCCCTATGACGTGATGGTGACGTCGTAGTGACGTAATTTTTGGATGGCATAGTCAGGTGGGGGTTAGGAATAGCATATGCAAAATTCGTTATGCTACTCCCACCGGAAGTACTTGTGGTACTAAACTATACTAGACCCAGCAAGTACTTGTTTGTATATTTTTTATTGTAGTTGTAGACAGGTGTTGGACCAAGCTGTGATCAAACGCCGCTGGTTCATTAAACAGTTATAGTACCGTAGATTTTTTATAGGCTTATATAACATTTTGTGAACGGTACCTAATTTATGCCCTACGGGATAATTTGACGTGGATACGTTAATAAGAGATTCTAAAAGAATCAAATCTATTAATTCCTGTAAGTAATTTATATGAACGTCATGCTGTCATGAGCCAAATAATATTATTAAAATCGTTGTCCGGGAACAATTAAAACTGGAATTTCAAACTAATATTGCCTTTTATCAGCTAACTCTTATAAAGCGATAAAAATAGTTGTCTATTCTGTATTTGACTAACCCGTTGACCGCAGGCTGAGTGTGGGCTGGGGTAACTCTGGTGCCTGGGGGCAATCTAAGCAACTAAGTTGTTGTTTAGCGCTGTCGCGCTTGTTACGATCAGGGTAATTACTTATCGATTTTAATCGGTATGTATGTTGATAGGTATTTGTCTGTCTGTTAGATGCACGGGATATCTCAATCTCTGGAGATGGAATCTGCTCCAGATTTTACATGTGCATTCATCATATGTCGTACCAGAAGCCTATTGATTTTGGATGAATTATGTCGTTTAAGCGTCGTATTAGCGAGTTATTAATTAATTAGTGGTGGGACACAAGGTGTCACTATGGAGTAAGATCGCTGTTTTTGGGGATCCCTTAACTTTCGATCGATAAGTCTTCGGTCTCTGACCGATATTCTCGTTAATATATTATGCCGAAATACTTTTTCAAATTAGAAGATGTTTTGGGCTAATTTCAAGTTTCCCGAACTTTACTGTAAAAAATGTTGTCTAACTAACTACTATTCCCTACACAATTTTGACTTGAAACACGCATTGCGTCTGAGCAAAGGCAATTCATGTCATGTAACATCTATGATTTTACGGGTTCATTTCGAGCAGACGCAAGTCTATTTAAACGAGAGAGATTTCCACACGAGAAAAACGCTCGTCTTTAATTGATATTTAGAAACCCGAAATGCAAAAATCGACGCATGGCGCTGGAGAGGCGGAAACCGAATCCTGTTATCGGATCCTGTTGGATTCGAATACTTTGGGATTCAAATCCTCCGGATTCGGTATTCTATATTGCCCATCTCTAGTTAGTTCAGTAGGTATTTGTTTTCGGAAACATGGACTTGCAACTTGATAGTCAGATAGTGGAAGAAGCAGTATCTGACCAGTGGTTACGTGAACCACCCTAACAATTAATTCTGTTCAATTACTTTGTGCTTTCAGGCTTTGAACTAGATTAAAAACATAATACTGTGAATGATACCTTTTCGCATGTTGTATCTGAATGGAGGAGTTAGACTTACAGGAATTTGAAGAAGAAATTAACAGTGGCAGCGAAAGCATCTATGATTCTTTAAGTGATGATGAGGATTCTCTTTATGATGACTTTTTTGGGCAGGAAGAGGAAGATTCAACTTCTAATACAATTACCTCTGTGTCTACTACCCCAGTCTCCATAGGACGAGAAACCAATTTTGGGTCAGAATCATTTGCCCAGCCTGTATCTAAATCATCATCAGACACTGATCAATCTGTTTTGTCTGCATCATATGCATCTGGTGACCCAAAATTGAGCCAATCGATTTCTCCTCAGTCACTACGCCATATTGCCCCCAACCAGCATTCTTCTGACTCGCCAACAACATCTTTGATTAAAACGAGGGGACGACGTGTAGGAAGGCCACTGAAAAGATCATGGTGCCGGGGTCGTCCTCGGATTTTTAGGAGTCCTGAATATCGATCAGGGCCAAGTGCACCCAGTCCTGTACCAATGGCAATGTCACCAGCCATAACCCCAACATCTTCAGTTTCAAGTCCATCAACAGTCCTGCCATCCACCCCAAGACAACTATTCACAGTTTGGGATGAAAATGAATCAGCATATCCTCCACAAGCCATTCCATTCTTAGGTCAGCCTCGCCATCACCTGGAAGAACCAATTTCTCCATTATCTGTTCTGTCACAGTTTTTGGACAATAATTTCTGGGAGAACATTACATTTCAAACCAATTTGTATGCGAAGCAGGAGAAAGAAAGGATTGGAAATAATTCATCCCAACGCAGTTACATTAATGAATGGAAGCCAGTAACCGCGAGTGAAATGAAAGTATTCATTGGCATCGTATTGGCCATGGGGCTGGTAAAGAAGCCACATCTCAAGAACTATTGGTCAAAAAGGCCAATATATGCCTCAAGTTTTTATTCAGGCCTGATGCCGAGGGATCGTTTTTTGTCCATATCGACATTTCTGCATCTGAATGACAATACACATTGGGTGCCATACGGCCAAGTTGGCCATAACCCTCTTCACAAAATTCAACCATTTCTCAACCTCTTGAAAGAAAAATTTAAAACTTTATACTATCCTGAAAAGGCCCTCAGTCTAGATGAAGGAACGTGTCCTTTTAAAGGACGAGTGAGATTTCGATCGTATATGAAGAGGAAGCCGAAGAAGTGGGGAATAAAAATATATGAGCTCTGCGAGTCTCGATCTGGCTATTGTGTGAGCTTCAAAATTGCGACTGGTAAAGTCAGTGACCAAGAAGACAACTCCACACATGGGGTTGTGATGAACCTTATGCAAAATTATCTTGGGGTTGGACATGAGGTCTACACCGACCGCTATTACACCTCACCCAAACTGTTTTCTGAATTATATAAGGAGAAAACCATTGGGGTTGGCACATGCAGGATTGATAGACGTGGGCTCCCACGAACCACAATTCAGCAACGACTAGGTGAAGGGCAGATTGTGTCTGCCAGGAAAGGCCCTTTGCTAGCATTAAAATGGAGAGACAAACGGGATGTGCTTATGCTATCTACCAAGCATATTAATGACACTAAATCTGTTCAAGTTCGTGGGCCAGGTGGATGCAAAGCAAAGATCAAGCCAGTTGTTGTTCAAGACTACAATGACAATATGGCAGGTGTTGACAAGTCTGATCAAATGTTGTCATATTATAGTTTTGATAGAAAGACTAAGAGATGGTGGAAAAAACTGTTTTTCCGCCTTTTTAATCTAACTATTGTGAATTCTCATAAACTTTACAGTATGGCAGCTCAGACAAACCATGATCTGAAGAGGTTGAATTTGCTTGAATATATCGAGGAATTGGTATACAAGCTCACTTGTGAAGCACGATCATGTACTGAAAGCCAAAGCCATCGAGTGGCATCACATATTAGACTGTCTGGACGACACTTTCCGAAATTGAATGCCGCTTCTGGTGGAAGGCAACATGTGCAAAGAAGTTGCCATGTATGTAGCTTGAAAAGTCGCTTGAAGCGAAAAGAGCAGGAAACTGGTTCCAGAGCAAGAAATTGGACCCAGTACCATTGTCCTATTTGCAATGTATTCTTGCATGTCGATCCATGCTTCGAAGCATACCACACAATGGATGATTATGGCATAGAATGATTGCCCCTCCTATTTTTACTATAAATATCACAATCATATATGAGTAGTCTGGTGTGTTCAGTCAAAGCCGTGATATGACAAAAGCCACTTGTAAAGACTGCTGAACTAAAACAAACAATAGCTTGAATGAAGCCATACATAGATTTTCTAGGGTTATTTTCTACAGAGATATATATAACAGAATACCCACCTACAATATTTTGTTTTCCTATGAAATTTCTGGGTCAAAATTCTGTATGACCTGCTGGGAACAGAGTATGTTAATTTTGGCCACTGACATGAAAAGGGTTTATGGCTGCTAGTTTTTTGTGGGATGATAAGTTTCATGTCATTTATTCAATGTGACTCCTATTCATCCATTTCACTGTTGTTTGTGAAATCTGTTATGATTTGATACCCCACTTGTGACTATGTACATCCTCAAACTGTGACTCTACTTTGATTTTTTTTAAAACTGGGACGGACCGGGCCAGGTTCGTGAGTTTGCATTTGCAAATAATTCATTCAGAGAAGTTATTGAGATTCATAATACACTCGGTATAATGTTCTGCTTCCTAACAGTTTTAATATTTTATTTTCATATGATATATGTGTTGCAATATGTGTGTTTTCATGGTCTCGCATATTAATGATATCAGAATTTTTTGTACTTCAGTATTTTTTGCATCACTTTGAGCTTTCCCTGTTTTTAAATACTGTATGTAATAAAGTGAGATGTGGAATTTTGCCTTTGCAAAGGAATACAGTGTGAAAGTATCTTAATGTCTTATCCAATTGTATCATTCTCTGCTATTTTTTTTTATACAAATTCGCTGAGACGATTAGGATGTTTCAGAGAACTAATTTATTTGTTTGAAAATTTAAGTTCTTTGGATTTTCTGGAGCGTGCAAAATTCTAATTATACAGGCATTTCTTTAGTAAACGCTAGTACACTTCACTTTAGCACAGCCTTACTTGAAAAGTGTAGACTTTAGGACATGGTCGTCCAACCTTTTTGGTAGAAGGGCCACATGTGCGGATTTTTTTCTAGTTTTGCTACACTGACTATAGGTTAATGAAAAAACAAACAATACCCGCACACCAAACTTCCACAATTATTATACCAATAAAACTGTTGTTTCCCAACCATTGATGGGGCGCCATCAGTAGTTATTTCCGAAAGTTTCACCAAAGCCAAGACGCTTGATCTTTTTCATCACAGCCCCCAACAGACCAATGTCTCTAGTCGTACCTTTAATATGGACAATGGCCCCGCAAGAAGATCGCCAACTGAGCAGTAACCTTGATGCCAGTGCTTTCATCATGCACCAAGGAATACAATGACAATTTTCCCGTCTTTTGCAATTATGGTTTCCACTATAGAGTTCTCAAGCTCTTCGACATGATGAGTTATTGTCTGTCATGGGATTTATTATTATCCACTTATGTATTATTTTTCTATAAATCCGAACACGCATGACAAAAATATATTGTGTATTTGAACGATACGTAGGTAGCCGACGGAATTTAGCTGAAAATCTGTTTTAATAACATGAATGCATTCGTGGAATATAATTAACCATAACCTAACGTTGAAGTAGAACATCGAAAAGTAACTAACAAAATCAAATAAATTAAAATCAATCCAAAAAATTTTACGAAATGGAATTGGAATATACATTTCTTTGCTTATCTAATTTTCGTTGCGCGAGCAGCGCTCTGCTAGCATATTGGTGGAATATATTTTTTTGGGCTGCTCTCCTAGCATAAATTCGCATTCTCAACAGAATGTATCCATCTATAATTTTTTCAAATCAAATTATGACAACTGAAAAACAATGGTTGCCTCAAGCATCCCATCTTTTGTTTAATGATGCTTTTGGATTAAGTCGCAATTTTAAAGTTTTTGTATGAATTCGAAAAATAATAGAATCGAATTGTTGAGAATATTTTAGCAGAGACTGTGATGTTATCTGATTTGAAAAACGTTAAAAGGACTTCGGGACAATTCTTTATATTTATCGAAAATTCTTGCCTACAAAATGATTTTTCACACGTTTCACTTTTTTATATATATATATATTTCAGTTCTTGGAAAACAGACCATCCTAATGCAGATTCCACAAGTGCGTCCACTTCATTAATTTCGATGTTGGTTTGTGGCTCATCACCAGGATATGAGGCATTGCTATGTTCTTTAATAAACGTTATCAAGTTGTCTGAGTCGTCGGTATCAATATCAACTTAATTTCATTTCGAAATTGAGCTGCTTTCGGATGCGAATTTTCCTTCGCACCTGTGATGTTGAAAACATTTTCATTCAGAGATCACTATACGACTACATAAATGCAATTACGATATATAAAAAGAGTCAAAAAAAATAACCTGAGAGAATAAATAAATTCTACACAGCATCTTGTGTCAGCTTCCCATGTGGTAAAAAATTTATTTCTCCACCTAGTACAATGTCAGCATGAAGCTATCGACGTTGTTGTCAGCTCCATACCGGATTGCATTGGCTTCCATGCGTTTCCTGGAAATGTTAAATTTTGCACGACGTCGACCACCTAGAATATTTGGTGCCACTTTAATATGCGATTTTACTTAATGATGTGTCACTTACAACAAACCTCATTAAGGTGATCGATATTTACGCGAAAGTTAGGAAACAGAGCATTATCAATGGACCTTGCGTTTACAATATCGAACCATTTGTTGAAAAATGATGTCAACAAAGCATCCATTGGCAATACGCCACTCTCCATAAGCGTTTTTATTGCGCGTGCTGTACTATGACTGATAACATGTGAAAAAATGGAGTTTGGCGTGAAATTCTACCTCATTGGTCCAACTCTAGGAAAAAAATGATTTAGCATCATCTTATTTCAGTAAAAAATGTGAAATTACAACTTTCCTACAGTTACTCTAATATTTTAAAATAGGATGGAAATAAACTGAAAGACAAAAAGACCTGGGCCGCTAGTCAGACCAACTCTCATCAAAACTAATATTTTAAAATAGGATGGAAATAAATCGAAAGACAAAAAGACCTGGGCCGCTAGCTAGACCAACTCTCATTTTTTGATATTTTGAAGGTTTTATATGCTTCTCCGTGAGCCTTGGGGCAAGTTTCAACTCTTTTTCTCTCTGCTTGTCTGCCACTTTCTCAACGTAACAGAATCGAACCTGTGGTTAGATGAATTTTGGGTTCAGCCTATAGGTATAATACACTCATCTGCACATGTTTATTAAGCTTATTTCTGATACTTACCATTTTTGTCGGAAGATTATATTTTGTAACAACAGATGCTGGCAATTCAATGTCATGATTAATAAAAGATTTAAATTTTATATAAGCTGCGGTACGTCGGCAATAAAATAAAGTTTCCGATGTTCAAAAGCAGGGTGAGGCACAGAGCAATTCACTTCGAATCTAAAATAGAGTGACCAACTTTTAATGAGAATTCAGTATGGTGTAAAATGTAGATTGTAACGGATAGGCTTCTGCGTGATATATGTATATGCGGATATCACGCTGGAATGCGATTCTTATTCAAATAATACAATCCCAAACGTCATTTTTCAAGTAAAATATGGATATGTTAGCAATACAAAAATTCAATATATTGAACCAAAAATCCTTGCATGAAAATTAAGTACATGCGGTGCTACAGCAGGAAAGCAGAATGAGAGTCCGTACTTCTCCATGCTGATTGGCCACTATTAGGCTTGCACGTAATTTACAGATTTACGGAATTACGGAATTATTTCGAGTTACGGAAGGGAAGTTACGAATTACGTAAAGTCGTAAATATTGGTCGAGCACTTTCACAATTGAAACGAGCTCTCTTCAAAGCAGTCAATTCCGTCGATTGTAAAAAGTGAAAGTTTAAAAAGTAGAAGAAGTTAGAGCTTCGGTATTTGCAGCCGTTTTTCTCACTTTTCTCTCTCTTGCCAATACGTCACCGTGATAATTAATGTCGCGCTTATCAAACAGCGATATGACGACGGGAAAGAAATTGCGTAATGAACCAACGCAACTTCGTCTTTTCGGCATCGGTAAAGCGATTGAGACGGCAGAGAAACAACAATATGACGGGATTTCCCACGATCCGGTAAAAATCCTTTGCGGACCGTTGACGGTCCGCGGACCGGCGGTTGGGAACCACTGTTTTAGAATACTTGAATCGAATCCAGAATCCTATTTTTTTTTATAGTTACCCGTATTTAAATAGTGGGATTTCTCCACCACAATGCATGATTAAAATTTGAAAAAAAAAAGCTAAATTGTAGCCTAAATGTTTAATGTATAACTATCTTTGTGCAGTATTTAATTGAAAATGTCCTGATCATTGGATTATATTTAACCAAGGCAACGAGATTTAGGAATTTCGACAATCGTTTTTTTGTTTCAACCGTTCAATATTCTCAATTTAACTACTATCAAATATCAAGTATGAGCCAGTGTGTTTATTCTGTGCGAGAACCATTTTCGGAATTGGAATTTTCGGAATTGGTAATCGGAATAACGTCAATAAGTCGGCATCAATGATTATTATAAAATGCTGACTAGGTAGTAAAGTCGAATAATGTTAAAAACGGTGCAATAACAAGTCTTCGTCGCGAGGCAAGCGCAAGTATTATCAAACGAGAGAATACGCTCGTCGTGGCATTGATAAATTGGAAACCAGACATTTATTTTTAATACGATTTAAAAAAAGTCAACTATCGTTTCATAAATATCCGTATACCAGTGTCGGTAATGATAAAATTGATCGCATAAAATTGGGACGGTTAATTTGCGAAGGTGATAAAGGAAATCAAAGCTAGCACAAAAGATAAAAATCAGAATAAAATTAATTTGAATTCACTCTTGTCTTAACATCTGTCGCCGGCGTGTAGTACTGCCAGGAATATGAAAACCCAAACTCGATGTCCCAATCGAAAATGAAGTGGATTCAATTGGTTGTTATGATAGGTTTAAATGTGTGAAAAAATATCGCAATTACGGGGTCATTACGTAATCGATTTTGCCGTAATTACGGAATTGATTTTTGTCAATTACGTGCAAGCCTAGCCACTATGCCAGGTTGAAAACATTTATGCTGCATTTTTTTATGCGGATTTTGCAAGCGGAGTGCATAATTTTTCTTTTTCAGCTATGAGTGTTTGTCGAGCAAAGACGACATCTTCTGTATAATCCGACGATATCTTCTGCATTCTTCGGCAAACAACATTAATATCGCTAAATCGCGTCTCATAGCCTTACCGTTGCAGGTATACCTTTTATTCATATAATAAGATGTTAATCAGCAGCTCCTCTTCTTCGACGAAAAATTTCTAATCAAATCTAGAGCAACGTGTTTTTGGAAATCAAAATGGGACATTGGTTTACCCTCACCGGCATGAAACATATCAAATACATTATTTATGCATCTACAAGGGCAGCATCATCTAAAGCAGTGGTTCTCAAACTTTCTGTATTCTAAAAACAGTTTATACATCACCGTGCTGCATTTATGCAGCACCGTGAGACTAATGAGGTCTTCCAAACGAGTGTTCATATCCTCCACTAGGTTGTGTATATTAGCATAGTATTTGAGTCTTTCATCTTCTGTTGCATTATTCCCACATAGGTTTGGAAATTGAGACAAAATATTCCGCCCCATATCCCGTTGTACAAGGAAACCGTTGATATAAATGACGTTAAACACTTTTGCATCTGTAAGCGTTATCATTTTGACGCAATTAAGCCATATTCCTGTTGCTCATCAGATTGTCAAATCGAGATCGGATGGGGCCTGCTTTGTCTTTTCATCATTCGAAAAGATAGAACCACACTCAATGCACATTGAACGAATAGCATCGCGTGGAGCTGTTGTAAACCAAATTTTGAATAAGTGCCGTTGTATTGACGCAGTTTCGCTTTCTTAGTCTTCTGGATTTTTGCTATTTTTTTGATGGCGGAGACATATTTTCATAAATTCTAAACTCAGAAATCTAATTGATGATTACTATAGTATATCTAAATTAAATTTGGTTAAATTTTTGTTTTCTGAGTTTTCGTGTCTGATGGTGCTCCAATTACGCTAGCTTTTATTTAAAAGCGCAGGTATTGGCAGTTTTTCGTTCTTTTGCACTAATAGAAGAGAAATGAGCTTGCATTTTGTGTAACAGTATGTGTCAGTCTATGATACATTGCCCCCCTTCGGCTTTTCGCCCACTTTCGTACAAGTGATTTTATTTTGAACAATCTTTCTCCTTCACTTTACAGTTTCAATGTCATCAGGATTGTGGGCAGTTGAAAGCAAACTCACAGTACAAATATCCTGCCACAAAATAGCAGATATATACATTTTGTCCTACTCGCGATAAGTGTTCATCCCTCTTTAATTTTTGTTTTTTCCTGAACTTTCCCGGTAAAGTTTATCTGTTCATGCTCACAGTACCAACGGAAAAAAATCATTTCATACAATTGCCAAAAAAGCTTGTTGTATAAAGTAAAAAACTGGTCAAGTACTACAAGAAGGGGAGAATCAAATTCATCTACTTTGATGCCTCCGCACAGCGTTGTTAAAGCGAGCTTCATGTACGAAGTTTGGATGGAAGCGCGATTCATCTCATCAGCTTGGTCATGTCTGCACAAGACAATTTATTCTCCTCGTACCGACCACGGGAAGTCATTTCCATCCTGGTAGAGCCTTGACGTTTATAGATACAACATTGAAATTCCGTGATTTTATCAAATATCAATCCCGACATCGGGATTAGGAAAAAGGCCAATCACAGTTGGAATAGTTCAGAAATATTCTGCCAATAAATACACTTATCTAACAATGGTTTAAACTTTAGTACACGCTAAAATTGTTCTACGGGCGCAAGGAATGTGTGCTAGGGCCGCGGTTCGGACCACCCTGATCTACCCTATAAAGCTCGGTACAAGCAGTACTTAATCATATTCATGTAACCTCTATCCTGAAATCCCTACTAACATGCATTCTTAAATCATCATAGGTTGTTACTGTTCCATCCGAATGTTGGCCAGGGTAAATATTGATATTTTTACGTAAACTGCGAAGGCGCGTTTGACGCACTACACAATGGTATGATTTAGGTTTGTTGATTAATTAGGATAATTGGTAAATTGGAAGCGCAATAGTTGAATATCTTGTCTCAGTCTATCTCAGTATTCGGTATGAATCAGTGTTTACAGGTTCTGTATTGTTGGTAGTACTCGTTATGTATCTGTTGGAAATACCAATTTGTAAATTTACAAATTCTTGTAAGAACTGAGGTTTTCAAGTGTAAGACAAATATAATTCAGGGCAATATTGCAGTTAAACTAACATAGTAACTACTGCTTTAATATTTTTGTCATAAAACTTGAAATTATATTTACATCAGAGCATATTTCGTTTGGTTGTGTTACTTGTAGAGCCAGGACATAACGTTTGTATATACTAAATTAGGTTTTATTATGTGTTTAATCTTTATCGTGCTGATGGATTTGAAATATAGAGAGTTGTGTATATAGAGAATATATTGAGTTGCCTATCCGTATGAAATATTGAGTTTTCGTTTATTGTTTTCAGCCGATGCCATGTTCCTGATTCTATTCCAAGTTCCACCGTGTTGACTGTTTTTGTTTTGAACAAACTACACAGATTCTTAGTTGAATTTCATTGGGACATAGCACTTTAGGGCACAGATAATATGCTGGAACCCCTTGCTCTCTAATATCAAACACTAGTAACTGGTTCAAAAACAAATCGTTTAGTTCGTGACAGGACTTGTTTATTGGGGGCGCGTTGTCGAAGATCTCTATCCACTAATAATTAGCTACGAATGTAAATTTTTCTTCTTCTCGGAAACATTTTTAAAATATTGCATTTGAAGAATATCCTAACGTGAAAACCAGAAGAATGAGCATGTGTTCAAGTATTCAAAATTAAATGAAACATTACTAATGTTTCTAGAGAAAGATCAAAAGCTTCCTTCATCATCCTTCCGAAAATTACAAAACCATATACACTGAAAGCTAAACTCACATCTTTCATTAAACTTTTGATTTCTGGTTTTCTTCTCGCTAAAGGTATTTTAGTTTTGAGTCGATTTTTCACGCTCCACATATTTAAGAAATATTTCCAAATGAGCATTCTTGGCCTGAATCGCTTGTTATCTGAATAAAAGAACACAATTCATAGGTTTTGTTGTAATCATCATGCAAAATTTATATCTTAGCAGTTGAAGGTGGTTAAAGACGCTAAAAATGGCAAAATTATGACCGCATAAAGAATATATGTCTAAAAGAAAACGAAGTGGAATAAAAAACAGATAAGTAAGTTTAGGGCTGCCCAACCCGCGGGCCGCGTTCATAAGCAATGAGTCCATACTCCATGAGCAAATATTTTTTAAGGTTTAAATTTTAGTACCGTATTTTATATATGGCTAAACCATGTTTCGTATTATGGCGTGACATCCAAATGTCGTTTCTTTCAATCACGCGTATAGTAAGTCTTGCGCTCTGTTGAATATCGATTGTAAGGTGGTGTGTATACACGCACAACTATATTGCATTTGTAGACTTTATTCACATTCGAAACAGAACACATTCCAGATAGATAAACTTAAAACAGTTAATGCACACAGTACCAACTCATAACAGCTAATGTCACACAGTACACGTGATAAGTACAGAACTTAGAAGTCACCTTCAGACACGAACGGACACGGGTCAAAGGTCACTATATTACATCCCTCCAAACCTTAATAAAAAAAACACAAAAATTGACATCGATGAACGACAAACCATATGAAGACTTGATATCAAAATTTTAGGATTCAGCACACAAACTTTTAGTTCAAGTCTTCACACAGATAAATATCGATATCAACTTCATGAAATACAATGCAAAACACAGTACACATTAGTTTCAAAATACAGTTAAGCAGTCAATACTGTAATTCGTCCCATATGAAAATCTTTAAATCTACTTGGCACTTTTGGACATCTTCTAGGACGATCTCTAACACTTGGAACAGGGGGAACAGAAGGTGCTGGACTTTCAGCAATAGGATCTGCTGTTTCATTATCAATATTCAAATTAGCAGTATCGTCAGAAATATCATTATCATGTAAAACATCAGCACCGGTGATATTTGTAAAACGCTTGCGAAAGGTACAATCATTCACTTTTTTAAACAGAGAAGCATTTCTAGTTTTACTGCCAATATTGGGACTTTGTGCAGTAATCATAGAACCTTTTACATTTATAACATCCATAGGCTCAGGTCTATATGCTGAAGAAAGCTTATTGCTTCTATTTTGTCTCATGATCACGGAGTCACCAACATGAATTTGTTCAGTCGGCTTTAAACAATTTCTTGCGTCAGCATACATTTTCTGTTTAGCCTTATGAAAACAATCACGATCACATAAATCATTATCAACAGTAGGAACAATAATTTCAGGTAATAGGACTTTAATATTAGTACCATACAATAATTCAGCAGGTGGTCTACCTGTTGTAACATGGGGGCATGCTCTATAATTTCTCAAAAATTTATACATTTCCTGCTTCCAAGACTTGCCTTCAACCGTAGCAGTCTTGATAGCCTTACCCAAAGGTTTCATAAAATTTTCGGACTGGGCATTAGCTCTAGGCCACAAGGGAGTTATCTTTCTATGACGTATGCCACACAGTTCCATGAAACGTCTGAATTGATAACTTTGCCAAGGAGGACCATTATCAGTTTTCACAACTTCAGGAAAACCTAGCATTGAAAATATTTTATCAAGAACAGGAATGACATAAAAATTAGACGTAGCTTTTACAATTTCAACAACAGGAAAACGAGAGTATTCATCAATAACAACAAGACAATAGTCTCCACTGGGATATGGACCAGAAAAATCACAACTAACAGCTTGCCAAGCTTTTTGTGGCAACTCACTCATGCTTAAAGGGAGCATTCTCTCATCTTTCACAACAGAAGCACAAGCAGCACAGCTTTTCACCACATTTTCTACCATAGCATCCATACCAGGAAACCATATCTTTTCTCTTAACAAAGATTTTGTTTTACTCATAAACAAAGATTTTGTTTTACTCATACCCATATGTCCCTCATGAGCAATGTCAACAATTTTACGTCTCAAACATACTGGAATAACAATTCGATTACCTCGTAATAAAATACCTTGCTCAGTCACACAAAGTTCACTGGCAATTTTGGCAAAAATAGACATTTCTTCACAATCTTTATACTTATACCATAAGTTATTTTGCAAACATTTTATCACATTCTGTACCACACTATCATTTTCAGAAGCACTTTTTATTTCACACAGTTTGATAGCTTTGGGACATGTATTCTCGCATACATAATTCACATATTCTTCTGTGACTTTATCAGAATGTACATTTTGCATTTCAATGGGTTGCCTTGAAATGTAGTCAGCAGGGTTAGTTTTCCCTGGACGATGTACAATATTAAAGGTGTACTGTTGTAAACGCAAACACCAACGCTCAATCCTGGCAGAAGGTTTAGCAGTCACACTAGAAAACACACTCACTAAGGGTTTGTGATCAGTAACAACAGTAAATTTTACACCATACAGATAGAGATGAAAATGTTCTATAGCCCAGCACACAGCAAGAGCTTCTCTCTCTATCTGAGAATAACGACTTTCCACATCACTCAACAATTTAGATGCATACGCAATCACACGGACATATTCATTATCAATGTCAGATTCTTTCTGGACTAAAACACAACCAAGTCCAACTGGGGATGCATCTACAATAATTTCAGTACAAAGCTTAGGATCAAAATAAGACATAACAGTATCACTTGTGAGACTATTTTTCAATTCACAAAAAGCTTTTTCACAATTTTCACTCCATATAAAATCACCATTTTGTTTAGTAAGCTCTTGTATAGGTTTAACAATAGTTGAGTAATTAGGTATAAAACGAGACACATAGTTCGACATACCAAGAAAAGATTTAACTTGTTGCTTATCAGAAGGTCTATCAGCCTTGTTTATAGCTTCAACCTTATTTGGATCAGGTGACACACCTTTATCACCAAAAATATTTCCAAAAAACTTTATAGACGATTGAAAGAATGAACACTTTTTCTTATTCAAAGTAAGACCACAGTCTCTTATACGTTGCAAACAGGCTCTTAAATCTTTCTCATGCTCAGCCTCATTTACACTACTGATATAAATATCATCTGAGATGTTTTTGACACCTTTTAAACCGTGCAATGCTTGTTCAATCAAATATTGAAATTTTTCACTAGCAGCATCAACTCCATAATTCAATCTTTTATATCTGTATAATCCAATATGGGTACTAAAAGTAGTAATATGTCTACTGTCAGGGTGTAATTCAATTTGGTGATAACCCTGGTTCAAATCCAACTTGGAAAATACTTTATATCCATTTAAATCATGTATGAGTTCATCAACAGTAGGCATAGGGTGTTTTACCCTCTTTATTGCCTTATTCGCAGGTCGCATATCGACACATAGTCGAATGTTTTCTGGGTCACAAGGTTTAGGAACACATACAATAGGAGAGACCCATGGAGTAGGACAATTTCCCACACTTTCACAAATGTCTTCATCACACAGTTTAGCAACAGCACTTTCGACTTTTTGACGCATTTTAAAAGGAACTCGTCTGTGCTTTTGATGAACAAGGTTTACAGAATCATCATTATTCAACTTCAATTGGAAGTTTTTCAATTTCCCCAACCCTTGAAAAATTGAATTATAATCCCTTAAAATATTTTCAGCGAGATCCACTCGATCATTTGACACAGAGTTAATAATTTTCAAAATACCAAGATCACTAGCAGTCTTGAAAGAGAGCAAACAACCAATTGCATATCTAACAACATAGAATACAGTGTTGATGCATTTGCCACACTTAGAAGTTACAACTGCATGAAATTTCCCCTTCACAGACAAGGGCTTTCTACTTCCATAAGCATAAAGCTTAATATTTGCAGTTTCCAATTTGCATGGTTTACTGGATCTACTTTTTAAATTTTGAAAAGTTTTGTAATCGAGTACATTGACACTAGCACCACTATCTATAAGCATAGAACAGGGCACATTGTTAATTTTCAACTGTACTTTTGCAGGATTATTGTTATTGGAGCAATTACACATTGATCCATTCACTGAGAGAATATATTCATGATTCTCAGAGCTCATTTCACTTAGTTCATGATCTCTGCAATCATGTTTAGGCTCATTTTGCACACTGTTCAACTTGGGCTTGTTGAATTTACTATTCGCTTCTTTACAGAATCTAGCAAAATGACCATGCTTGGAACAGTTATAACATCTGCGACTATATGCAGGACACTTTTCTGCATGTGGATACACTCCACCGCAACTGAAACATGATTTTAGTTTTGTATGAAAGGTTTTACCTTTATTACTTTGATGCTTCTTTGTCTGATCTCTTGAATGACTAGAATTGTTGGATGAAATGTTCTTTTTCCACTTTCTTTTATAGGAACTAACTCCACATATCCCTTGGATACTTGACTCACTCTCCATTGCACACAGTTGATCTTCAGCCAACTCCATCGCTTTTCCAGTCTCAAGCAATGTTGTGAGATTCATTGACTTTGTGAGAGCTTTCTTTCTTAGTTCTGAAGATAGGCAACCTTGTATAATTTGACTTTTAACCTCCGAATCACGATTTTCTTCAAATTCACAGTTTAATGAAATCTTCTTCAATCTCGTACAAAACTGATCTAAACTTTCACCTTCCTCTTGTTTTGAATTTCGGAATATATATTTTTCATATTCACTGTTTGACTTGGGAACAAAATACGATGTCAGTTTATCTTTTACGTCTGAGAATTTGTCAGATTCTTCTTTTAATGTTTCATATATATCATAGCACTCATCACCCATATAGTGCAGTAAAAGATTCTTCTTTTTTTCTCTGTCATCTTCGGTATCTTTGTGGTTCATGGCTAACATTAAAACTTCAAAACGCGATAACCATTTCTTCCACCGGGGACCAGCATTTGATAAGTCTTCACAATCAAATGATCTGAAATCTGGTAGATTTGCCATCTTCTATATGTGGGTTGTAACTTGTAAACAGCACAGACCACTTAGGAATGCAATATACAATTCTGGAATGTTTCTTGGCTTTTGAAACTGTACAACACTTAGTTGACTCTTGACTTCCGTTGACCACTACTTCACACCAAGTTCCGTAGGTCTTTCCCGTATTCGAGGTTGCACTTAGCTTCCTTTACCACTTAGGTTAACGTTATCTGTTACCGTTGCTTTTATCCTCGTCGCCAATGTAAGGTGGTGTGTATACACGCACAACTATATTGCATTTGTAGACTTTATTCACATTCGAAACAGAACACATTCCAAATAGATAAACTTAAAACAGTTAATGCACACAGTACCAACTCATAACAGCTAATGTCACACAGTACACGTGATAAGTACAGAACTTAGAAGTCACCTTCAGACATGAACGGACACGGGTCAAAGGTCACTATATTAGATCGATGTCAGTTTTTATTTTTCAATTTATTGCAGAACTGCACATTCTGTTTGACAAATTCGAAAACAACTGTGCGATGAAAGAACGGAGCAGTGATTTATACGCACATGGCTGTTTCCAAGAAGAATCATTATTTGAACAGTTAAAAATTGCAGAATTAATATAATCTTCCGAAAATCGAATATATGAAGCATGGCTTTTATATTGACATTTATAGCTGTCGGTCTTTTCTGCAATTGAAAAAGCACCTTGACGCGATTATTTATTAAATCGTTGTTTGTTTTAAGTTGTTTTGTAAGACTTTGGAATCTTATTCGAGCTGCGTGTTCGTTTAGTGACTTTTCGCAATTTCCATTCATCTCCATAAAACCAACTTCATCAGGACGGTAAAATAATTTAATTTTACTGTTCGTGGAAAATATTCTCGTCTATTATTAAACGACTCGCTACACGGTAAATTGAACGACGTGACTATAATGGTCACATAAACCACAATGCATGAAATTTGAAATTGTCTTATTGTCAATACTTGTACGCAAATTTCCGATCAAGTCCAACCATGAGGAATTTCAATTCGTATTGGTTCATGTTGCGATGGGTGCGCTATGGGATTTTATGCCGCGATTAAAATCATAGCTTGATTCGCTTCAATATCGGCCAACGGAATATCCTGCAAGTGAGGCGAGGCATATATTGATCTCTTTTAAACATTCTAGCTGAATGTTGTATGCGTGACTCCATCGCAAACACGTTGTTTAATGCCAATATTCTTCATAACCAGATTCCACCTACAATTTTACTAACTCTGCTATTTGTGAAACGCCTTTGTTACATAAAGTGTCAATGGTAACACAGGTACGATTTGTTTTGTTTAGACCAAGCCTTCGTTTCGAATGATGATGTATATATAATTGAGATTTGAATAGCAAAGTCTAGCACAGCGATAAAGTATTCAGAAAAGCCTACAGACCTTTTACTACAACTGGCAAAGGCTGAAATTGGACACCACGTCTGAAACATTTGCATTGACAACGCTGTTTTACGAGTAGAGACATTGCGATGGTTGTTAGCATTTGATCTTCTTGTAAAGATCCTCAGGCCATGGATCACTGAATAATGCTTACCCGAACAAGCGCGACACATGTTATAAAATTTACACCAAAAGGCAAACTGTCCAAGTTCGAGACAATTGAAACATAAACTTAATTCTAGTGAAAATCTCCTTTTTACGTCATTGGACATGTACATTTAAAGAATGTAAACAATTGCAGAAGCAACTACGTTTTAGTGGATGCTTGAAAGTATGACTTAAAATCGGATATTTTGCGGCTACTGAATTCCTGAATCTTTGCCACATTTACTCATTGCAACTACATAATTACTTACCATCGTACCTAGGCCGTCGACATGTCGTTTGCTACCCCGTCAAGGACGCGAATAGCCGAAGCATATGTGAACCGTCGTCGTCAAGACAACTGTGTACATTATCAAAAAATAAGCAAATTTACCAGACTAGTTTGGTTCCAGGTGAACAATCCACGCGTCAACTGCTTCTTGGATTGAACGGTTAAAGTTAATTTTGTAGAAAGCTCGAAAGGATGCAAAAGTCTTCAATTGATACAGTATGACGTCGTTGCATTACTGTTGAATAACAGCAAATAGTTAAGCTATTTTATAAGTTGCAATATCTGCAGAAAACTGTAGGAATGTTTACAAAACATTGTAACACAAATACTTCATCAGTCAGCCAGTCAGAAGTTCATTTTTCACCAAAATGAACATATAATTAATGCAGACAAAACTAGGAAAAAAACACAAAAAAGGAATTTCATGGTGGAGGGTGACGCGAAAAAAACAATGCTGGTTATCGAGAAGCGATACCTGAGATAAAGGTCTAACTTTGATATAGGTAGAATAGAAAGAAGTCCATGAAATACAAATGTTTCAAACCAGCACCTTCGTCGACCCAATTAAACAGCCCTACAGAACCCATGAGGTTCGATCGAACCCATGTTAAGAAACACTGCTAAAAAACTGAGAATGGTTAATAGATAATCTGAGCTACTCGCATCAGGCAAGGTAGTCGTGGAAGCAATATAGCATAGAATCAACCAAGCACAGCGATAGGTGTTCCACGAACAGATGTTTTGAGCATGTGTTCAAATATTCAGTTATTCTAAATGAAATGAAATACTGTTACAAAATTTACAAAACAATCTAAGCAGAAAGCTAAACTTACATCATCCGTTAACCCTTTGATTTCTGCCAATCTCCTCTTCTCTGAAGATATTTGAGTTGATTTTTATCCTCCATAATTTTCAAGTAATGTGGGTAAATGTGCGGACGTTGCCTGTATCGCTTTTTATCTGAATTAAAAGAACAAAATATAAATGCTTTGTAACATCCATTATGACGTCATAGAACAGAATGAGGATGCATTTTAAAACTGATAAAAGCCTAGCCCTGAATAATAAAAAAGTTGATTGTTGTAAACTGCTTGTCTGACTTTGGTCAGACAAAAGGTTACAGAAATACATTTGTGTAAGCGTGCAGCAGGACTCTCGAATTGCTCATTAAAAAAGAACTGGCGTTTAGTTGCTGTGCTATTGTGACTTTTCCCAATCTTGAAATTGCAACATGCAGAAATAAATAATTTACATCCTGGAAATATTGTAATAGAACCGATTCGCACAAAACTGATGATAGCTGTAAACTCGAAATAGGCAGTGGTATATTTATAACTGTTGCCCACAACTTCAAGAACATAGAACTTTCATTTGACTAAAGCAACATAACGCTGGTTTACTCATTAATTTCCCTGTAACCAACGGTTGTGACTTTTCCGGTTTCAAATCGACACCACTGAGAAGTAACTAGGTACAAGCAGATAGAAAGATGTAGAGTATGCACAAATATTGCATTTGCTAGAGTCCTGAAGAATCGGCTAATACGAAAGGAAGATTTGAAGATCACATAGCCAGTATTTGAGAAGTCACAGAAAGCTGAACTCACATTATTTATTATCCCCACATTTTGTTGCTATTATCATTCTCGTTGAAGGAATTTCTTGGAATCCACACGCGTCAAAAAATAAAGTCCACTCACACCACCGTGCGACGATCCGAAAGACTTGAATGCCCTTTTCTGCAAACTCAATTTTGATAAATAGATTAGAACCGTCTTTGCCACCTGATTTGTTCTTCGAGCACATGAATACTGAAGAGGAATACAGACATGTTCAGTGATTACATGATTTATTTTGTCATCGCTTGACAAACGAATATCTTCCCCAATTACAGTGCCGACTCAAGATTCAACGCAACTTTGAAGTTGGAGATCTTGTCACCCTGATGATCAAGGAGTGAAAAGTGAAAGTGTGCATATCCAATTCTACTTATATGCGCGACATAATGAAGCTCTGTCTACGCTTTTTGAGTAGCCTACATTTACGCACAAAATACACACTACATAAATAGCATCCACACTACACATAAACAGTCACACATACATTCTCACTATGGGAATATTAGGTGTATAATTCGAATTATATTTGAGTGGGGGCTAGTTTTTGGTTCTATCCTTTTTTGAATTTCTTGCATTGGCAATTTGCTTATCTTCATTGGTTTTGTTACTGTATTTATTTCATCAATTGTTTTTGGAAGTTGAGCAAACATTTCTTTTTTTTTTGAAAATTATTTCCCCTATGTTATCCAAAAAACAGTTCATAAAATTACCGGGGCCGGTATGTACTGTACGAAATGTTTGATTTTATGATTTTAGTGTGAAAGGGAGGTTTGAAGATCATAGTGCCATTATTTGACAAGTCAAAGGACGCTAAATTTACATATTTTATTATCCACATATTTTGTTGCTGTCATCATTCTCTTAGAAGTCTTTTGTGGTTATCTCTTGGTATCCACACGTGTCAAGAAATAAGGTTAAATGAGTGGTCTTTCGCGTGTCCCGAATGTTACCTAGGATAGGTAAAAAGTTTACTCTCGTTCACTGAATGCCTGTACAAATGGAATTTTCTCGCACTATAAAAGAAAAATAAGGGACAGGGAGATATGATTGGCAATCTTCCAAATACATGTTATGTGGCTTGAAGTAATTACATTTAATCCTAAACCAACTTTGTGATATATGAATACGTTGTGAAATTACTACTTGTCTTAGCGATTCGGATAGAGCGAGCTTTGAATCTAAATTTTTATATGTGTGGAATCCACAGATTTTCTGGAATCGTATTGAAAATCGATTTCCCTACATGTTTTATCGAGGCTTCATTCATTTTTGTTTCTACTAATTGCAGAATTCGTTATATAAGATCTACCCTAGGGTGGTCCAAGGTTGGCGTGACGCAAAAACTTTTGGCGAGGTCTCGCGGGCCGCAGTAGGAGAAAACCCAGAAGTGATAAAACATCGAGAGTTTACCCATTTGCTTCTTGAGAAATATGGTGATATTTATAGCATTTTTCTTCATGTTTGATTTTGTAATGTCCGCTAAACTTATATTTTTTCGTGTTAGAAATTACTTGGAAACACACCAGACCCCGTCATTGAACGTTGTTGGGGAAAGGTAAATACGTTTCCTATTTCTTGTTCACTTATTCTACACTTATTGTATGATGAATTCATAAATTTGACTAATTTCATTACTTTTAGCGTTATCAGGTCTAGTGGTATCGTCAAATAACAACCAAAATATATGTCTAAGATGAGACTAAGTCAGGTCTGCGTTTCGTCATTGCTGTCACATGGTCACGTCTCTAAAATTGAGAAGTTACTCAAGGCGAGCTTCATGTACGAAGTTTGGATGGAAGCGCGATTCATATCATCAGCTTGGTCATGTCTGCACAAAACAATTTATTCTCCTCGTACCGACCACGGGAAGTCATTTCCATCCTGGTCTTGAGTCTTGACGTTTATAGATACAACATTGAAATTCCGTGATTTTATCAAATATCAATCCCGACATCGGGATTAGGAAAAAGGCCAATCACAGTTGGAATAGTTTAGAAATAACTCTGCCAATAAATACACTTATCTACCAATGGTTTAGTTTAGTACACGCTAAAATTGTTCTACGGGCGCAAGGAATGTGTGCTAGGGCCGCGGTTCGGACCACCCTGATCTACCCTATAAAGCTCGGTACAAGCAGTACTTAATCATATTCATGTAAACTCTATCCTGAAATCCCTACTAACACGCATTCTTAAATCATCATAGGTTGTTACTGTTCCATCCGAATGTTGGCCAGGGTAAATATTGACGTGTTTACGTAAACTGCAAAGGCGCGTCTGACGCACTACACAATGGTATGATGTGAGTTTGTTAATTACGATAATTAGTAAATTGGAAGCGCAATAGTTGGATGTCTTGTCTCAGTCTAGCTCAGTATTCGGTGTGAACCAGTGTTTACAGGTTCTGTATTGTTGGTAGTACTCGTTATGTATCTGTTGGAAATAACAATAAGAATTGAGGTTCTCAAGTGTAATACAAATATAATTTGTGGCAGTATTACTGTCAAATTAGCACAATAACTACTGCTTTAATATTTTAGTCATAAAACTTGGATTTTAGTTACTTTAGTTCAGAGCATATTTCATTTGATTGTGTTACTTGGAAAGTCGAAACATTGGGCATATATATAATGTTAAATTTTGTTTGATTTTAATCTATATCGTGCTGATTGATTTGAAATATAGAGAGTTGTGATATTATGATACTGCAAAATTGTCTTGCCGTATGGAATATTTAGTTTATGTTCATTGTTTTCAGCAGATGCCATGTTCCTGATTCTATTCCAAGTTCCATCGTGTTGACTGTTTTGAACAAACTACACCGATTCTAAGTTGAATTTCATTGGGACAGTACATTAAGGCACAGGCAATATGCTGAAGAACTTTGCTTCCTAATATCAGACACTGGTAACTGATTCAGAAACAAATCGTTAACTTCGTGACAGGACTTGTTTATTTATTGGGGCTCGTTGTCAACGATCTCCAACTAATAATAATTAGCTACGAATGTAAATTTTCCTTTTTCTTTCGAATAGTCGGAAACATTTCTAGAATTTTGAATCTGAAGAATATACTAACGTGCAAACAGAAGAATGAACAAGTGTTCAAGTATTCCAAATGAAATGAAACATTACTAATGTTTCTAGAGATGTCCTATGTCTTAGCAAACGCTAAAAATTGCGAAATTATAACCGCATATAGAATATATCTAAAAGAAAACGAAGAGGAATAAAAAAAACATAGTTTAGGCTTTCCAACCAACGCCCCATGCACGGGCCGCGTTCAGCCCGCACATAAATGAGTTCATAAGCAAACACTTTTAAATGTTTAAATTTTAGTACCGTATTTTATATAGGCTAAACTTTAGCGGTTCCCAAACTATGGGTCGCGAACCACTGGTGGGTCGCAAAAGGAATCTTAGTTGGTCGTGAAAAGATGTAAATTAGTTTGGTTAAATCATACTGGTAATTAGGATCGGTGGCGACTCGAATACGTAAATCTTCAAAAAAACAAAATAAATTGAATTTAAATTCGAATCTGTGATTGGTTCCTTTTTACGATCTTCTCAAAGGAACAAAAATTTTCTACACAAAGAATGACCACGTGGCTTTTTTACGCATAGCAGTTTTGTACACTGTACAGCACTTCTTATCGTGTTTCCCCGAAATTTAGACAGGATTTAGATTTATTTATTTTGAAGAATAACACTATGGTTTTTTTTGGAAGAGGTCTTTTGTGTTCATTTATCAGAAATAAAATTACATTGTAGAAAATCACAAGATTTTTTTACTAAATATTATATGAAAACCGACATCCATAGTTGTTATAAAAATCAAGTGACAAATATCATAATTGTGATATCACACAATCTTTAATAGTGGTGTGATCTTCACCTTACTTCAGGTTAATGAACCTTTCTTCTCCCACACATTTAAATTTATTTTAAGGGTAGGGTCATTTTAAAATCATTTTAAAAATTCAAATTATTATCTTATTTTCAGGCCAGGTCTTCATTTCGAGGAAACACGGTAGTTTTGCGATGGTTAGCCATTGCTGTGTTCTGTATAATGTCCTAAAAAAACAAAATGAAATTAAAGTTAAGTGGGTCGCCATAAGCTTTGGTAATAAATAGTGGGTCCCAACTCTAAAAAGTTTGGGAACCACTGCCGCTAAAGTATGTTTCACGATTATGGCGTGATTATTTCGGCTTTCCACATACAAATGTGGGTTCTTTTAATCACGCGTGTATCAAGTCTTGCGCTCTGGTGGATATCGATGTTTAATTTTTTAAAATTTATTGCAGAACTGCGCGTTCTGTTTGACAAATTTGAAAACTACTGTGCGATCATTGGCGACGAGGCGCTGCGAAAAATTATAGAAATGATTTTGCAATTTCCATCTCTAAATCAACTTTATCTTCGTGACTTGATTACAAACACGTTGTTTAACTCCAATATTCGTCGTAACCAGATTTCACCGACAATTTTACTACTTCTGTATCTTGTGAAACGCCTTTGTTACATAAAGTGTCAGTGCTAACACGGGTATGGTTTATATTTATTAGACCAAGTTTTCGTTTCGATTCATGATGTATATATAATTGAAATTTGACTAGCAGAGTCTACCACAGCGATAACTTATTCAGAAAAGCCCAATGGATCCTTCACTACAACTGGCAAAAGCTGAAACTGGACACCACGTCTGAAACATTTGCATTGGCAACGCTGTTTGTACGAGTAGAGGCATTGCGATGATTGTTAGCATTTGATCTTCTTGTAAAGATCCTCAGGCCATGGATCACTGAATGCTGCTTACCCGAACAAGCGCGACACATGTTAGGAAATCTACACCAAAAAGCAAACTGACCAAGTTTGAAACAATTGAAACATAAACTTGATTCTAGTGAAAATCTTCTTTTTTTACGTCATTGGACAAAAAAACTTGAAAAATGTAAACCATTGCAGAAGCAACTACGTTTTTGTGGAAGCTTGAACGTTTGACTTAAATTGGAGATTGGAGTTCTGCCTACTTCAGGGGTGGGCAACCTTTGGCACGCGAGCCCATTTATTCGGCATGCGAGCGAGGCCTCAGAAACGAGATCGTCTTAGTTCAGATAAAAAGTTTCGAGACTGAATTATCTGATAAAACTCGGTGTTCGTTTATTCATTATCGTTTGTTAACAATCTGTTATTTATTTAAGTTCTTTTTGTCTTTTCATGGCTTCAAAGGAATATATATATCATGGCGTAGCAACTGAGCTCTCGACGAATTTTGTCGGAATTAACACAACGTTTGGCTACATTGTTACGTAATATATATTTCTGATTGATTTATGAAGTGGTGCAACTCATGTTGGTTAGAGTTACTTGCTAACTTACTGTTATAACTTGATTTCGAAAGAAATATAAGCTATTAGGAAAGGGAATACAAGAGAGAAGTGCAGAAAACGAACTATTACATGATTGGGATGCCATTCCCGAGAATTTTTTTAAAACTTGAAAACTTTGCAATGCACTATTCTACAACAGGGGTCGGTAAACTGAGGGCCAAATGCGGCCCGCGAGCTAATTTGTTGCGACCCTCGAACAACCCGACATTTATTAAATGAAACAAAAATTGATCCCAAATTTATTATTGTATGTACGCGGATTTATGTGGTAACAAGTTCTGCTGTATGACGCTTGTTTTGAAATATGTAGCGTCAGTTGCATGTCGTTCGAGTTAATTGTGATCTTTAAAATTCAAAAATGTTTGGAAAACGCAGGATAGCTCGCGACGAGGACTGAACATTCCAATGTGCTTCGACGAAAAATTCGAGCCGAGACCCAGGACTGCGCCACAGTTGATCTATGCGACAGTGCAAAACAAGTAATGGGCACGTTCGGAAGCACATATTGCTGCGAACAGCTTTATCTAAAATGCATTACACTTGGAATAAACTTCGTACTCGCTTGTCAGGTCTTCTTTGAAAGACGTACCGTGGGGGCAAGTGGCAAAAAAACATCATCCTTCACATTAATAACAAGTAAATAAAAACAATATGTTGTTGAATAATATATATATATTAAGAAACGGCACATACACATCTCATAGTAGCAGGCTTTTAACGCAATAATAGAATTTGTGAATGCGCCACAATTTGAAATTCAATCTAGCGCTTGTTCGAAGGCGGAAAAATTGCGGCCTGCGCGCTACAGGGAATGTGTATATTTGGCCCGCAAGTACATAAAGTTTTCCGACCACTGCTCTACATCATCTGCATATGCTTGTGAATCTTTGTTCTCAGTTATGATTGGAATTTTAATAAGTCGTCTCGTAACAGGAGTAGCCTGGACGTTGAAACCAGTAGTTCGTATATTTCTTTGAAAGTTACAAAATATAAACCCAATGTAAAATCTCTATCAGCGGTAATGCAGCAGCAGAAGTCTCACTGAGATAGAATAAGAAAAGTAATCAAATCTATTTGTCGGACTGATAATATATCCGAATAGTGAATCCGTCTGTAGGCCTACATGTTTGAAAGGTTTATTATTATGTATTTTTGCTTTGGAAGTAGCAAAGCATTGTTTTTAATTTTGGTCGGCACGCGGAAGAATTTTGTTGTTAAAATTTAGCCGATTTTGGCACGCGAGCCGAAAAAGGTTGCCCACCCCTGGCCTACTTGAACCTTGTTGAGTACATTTACGTACAAAATACACACTGCATATATAGCATCCACACCACACATACAAATTGACAATTTCGTCAATTTTCATAGGTTTTGTTTCCGTATTTTTAACTCCAATTGTTTTTGGAAGTTGAGCAAACCTTTTTTTCTAAATATTTCCCTCCGTAATCCATTTCATCAAAACATTTCATATAACTTCCGGGGCCGGTATGTACGAAATGTTTTTTTGCCCATTTTATGGAATCTCAAGCCCTTTAATTTAAGCACTGTAAAGTTAGTCAACGTCCCTCCTTTTACTGGGGCGAATAAATGACTCACCCCCCCCCCCCCCCCTCGCTAGAAAATTCGAAATTTTGTTGCCACGAGGTAAATGCACGTCGCACAATGCGGATCCGGGAGTCTGCTGTGCTATTGTATATTTTATTAATGATGGGATTTCCTAATTCGCGTTTGACTCATGCCATACGTTGCAAAATGATTATCAGGTGGGAATTTGATACTTCGAATATTGTTAGGTTTATTCATATATTACCCGAATAGGTTTTGAGGATTGCTCTAATATATGCAATGTTATATTTATCATTGTCTTATTTTGTATCCTAGCATACTCGCGGCTGTTCTTTGAGTCCTTGTCAAAAATAATCAATTTATTATTAACACCAATACTGAAGTACTAAGACTGTTAACACTGATGTCAACATCAGATGTGTTTCAGGCTGATAACAAAGTTTCTTTCAAAGTTTCTTGTTGGTGCATAAATTGAAGACAATAATTTGGATACCAAAGGACAGGATACGACTTTAGTTAGCTCGTAACTCGTAACCGTAGTGGGAAACCTTACTTCAAACTACTTATCCCACATGCACAACCTTTACAATTGCTCAATTTCTGATGAATGGGCTAGTATGAAAGGGAGGTTTGAAGATGATAGTGCCAGTATTTGACAAGTCAAAGACAGTTAAACTCACATACTTTGTTATCCACATATTTTGTATCTCTTGGTATCCACACGTGTCAAGAAATAAGGTTAATTGAGTGGTCTTTCGCGTGTCTCGAATGTTATATGAGATAAAAATAACACAATGTATACGCTTTTTTTTCTCGTGATTGCATCGCATACAGCACCGATGTCCTAGCAATAGAATGATGAGAAATAAGATTAGAAAAGCCGATACTCGCATTCGCTGAATGCCCGTAAAATTAGAATTTTTCACATTATAAAAAATAAGGAACGGGTAGATATAATTGACAATCTTTCAAATACATGATATGTGGCTTAAAGTAATTACATTTAATCTCAAACAAACTTTGTGATATATATATATGAAGACGTTGTGGAATTATTACTTGTCTTAGTGAATTGGATGGAGCAAGATTCGAATCTAAATTTACATGCGTGTCCATAGATTTTCTGGAATCGTATTGAAGATCGATTTCTCTACATCTTTTACCGATACAATATTAATTTATGTTTCTACTAATTGCAGCATCCGTTATATAAGATCTACCGTAGGGTGGTCCAAGGTTGCGAGGTTGGCGTGACGCAATAACTTTTGGCGATGTCTCGCGGGCCGCAGTAGAAGAAAACCCAAAGGTGATAAAACATCGGGAGTTTACCCATTTGCTTCTTGAGAAATATCGTGATATTTTTGGCATTTTTCTTCATGTTTGATTTTGTAATATCCGCTAAAATTATATTTTTTCGTGGTAGAAATTACTTGGAAACACACCAGACCCCGTCATTGAACGTTGTTGGAGAAAGGTAAATACGTTTCCTATTTCTTGTTCATTTATTCTACACTTATTGTATGATGAATTCATATATTTGACTAATTTCATTACTTTTAGCGTGATTAGGTTTAGTGGTATCGTCAAATACCAACCAAAATATCTGTCTAAGATGAGACTCCGGACCCAGCTAAAAAAAAAACTGGATTGCGCGGCGCTAAGTCAGGTCTGCGTTTCGTCATTGCTGTAACATGGTCACGTCTCTAAAATTGAGAAGTTACTTAAGGCGAGCTTCATGTACGAAGTTTGGATGGAAGCGCGATTCATCTCATCAGCTTGGTCATGTCTGCACAAGACAATTTATTCTCTTCGTACCGACCACGGGAAGTCATTTCCATCCTGGTAGAGTCTTGACGTTTATAGATACAACATTGAAATTCCGTGATTTTAACAAATATCAATCCCGACATCGGGATTAGGAAAAAGGCCAATCACAGTTGGAATAGTTCAGAAATATTCTGCCAATAAATACACTTATCTAACAATGGTTTAGTACACGCTAAAATTGTTCTACGGGCGCAAGGAATGTGTGCTAGGGCCGCGGTTCGGACCACCCTGATCTACCCTATAAAGCTCGGTACAAGCAGTACTTAATCATATTCATGTAACCTCTATCCTGAAATTTCTACTAACATGCATTCTTAAATCATCATAGGTTGTTACTGTTCCATCCGAATGTTGGCCAGGGTAAATATTGATATTTTTACGTAAACTGCGAAGGCGCATCTGACGCACTACACAATGGTATGAATTGAGTTTCTTGATTAATTAGGATAATTGGTAAATTGGAAGCGCAATAGTTGAATATCTTGTCTCAGTCTATCTCAGTATTCGGTATGAATCAGTGTTTACAGGTTCTGTATTGTTGGTAGTACTCGTTATGTATCTGTTGGAAATACCAATTTGTAAATTTACAAATTCTTGTAAGAACTGAGGTTTTCAAGTGTAAGACAAATATAATTCAGGGCAGTATTGCAGTTAAACTAACATAGTAACTACTGCTTTAATATTTTTGTCATAAAACTTGAATTATATTTACATCAGAGCATATTTCGTTTGGTTGTGTTACTTGTAGAGCCAGGACATAACGTATGTATATACTAAATTAGGTTTTGTATGTGTTTAATCTTTATCGTGCTGATGGATTTGAAATATAGAGAGTTGTGTATATAGAGAATATATTGAGTTGCCTATCCGTATGAAATATTGAGTTTTCGTTTATTGTTTTTAGCCGATGCCATGTTCCTGATTCTATTCCAAGTTCCACCGTGTTGACTGTTTTTGTTTTGAACAAACTACACAGATTCTTAGTTGAATTTCATTGGGACATAGCACTTTAAGGCACAGATAATATGCTGGAACCCCTTGCTCTCTAATATCAAACACTAGTAACTGGTTCAGAAACAAATCGTTTAGTTCGTGACAGGACTTGTTTATTGGGGGCGCGTTGTCGAAGATCTCTAACCACTAATAATTAGCTACGAATGTAAATTTTTCTTCTTCTCGGAAACATTTTTAAAATATTGCATTTGAAGAATATCCTAACGTGAAAACCAGAAGAATGAGCATGTGTTCAAGTATTCAAAATTAAATGAAACATTACTAATGTTTCTAGAGAAAGATCAAAAGCTTCCTTCATCATCCTTCCGAAAGTTACAAAACCATATACACTGAAAGCTAAACTCACATCTTTCATTAAACTTTTGATTTCTGGTTTTCTTCTCGCTAAAGGTATTTTAGTTTTGAGTCGATTTTTCACGCTCCACATATTTAAGAAATATTTCCAAATGAGCATTCTTGGCCTGAATCGCTTGTTATCTGAATAAAAGAACACAATTCATAGGTTTTGTTGTAATCATCATGCAAAATTTATATCTTAGCAGTTGAAGGTGGTTAAAGACGCTAAAAATGGCAAAATTATGACCGCATAAAGAATATATGTCTAAAAGAAAACGAAGTTGAATAAAAAACAGATAAGTTTAGGGCTGCCCAACCCGCGGGCCGCGTTCATAAGCAATGAGTCCACCATGAGCAAACATTTTTAAGGTTTAAATTTTAGTACCGTATTTTATATATGGCTAAACTATGTTTCGTATTATGGCGTGACATCCAAATGTCGTTTCTTTCAATCACGCGTATAGTAAGTCTTGCGCTCTGTTGAATATCGATGTCAGTTTTTTTTTTCAATTTATTGCAGAACTGCACATTCTGTTTGACAAATTCGAAAACTACTGTGCGATGAAAGAACGGAGCAGTGATTTATACGCACATGGCTGTTTCCAAGAAGAATCATTATTTGAACAGTTAAAAATTGCAGAATTAATATAATCTTCCAAAAATCGAATATATGAAGCATGGCTTTTAAATTGACGTTTATAGCTGTCGGTCTTTTCTGCAATTGAAAAAGCACCTTGACGCGATTATTTATTAAATCGTTGTTTGTTTTAAGTTGTTTTGTAAGACTTTGGAATCTTATTCGAGCTGCGTGTTCGTTTAGTGACTTTTCGCAATTTCCATTCATCTCCATAAAACCAACTTCATCAGGACGGTAAAATAATTTAATTTTACTGTTCGTGGAAAATATTCTCGTCTATTATTAAACGACTCGCTACACGGTAAATTGAACGACGTGACTATAATGGTCACATAAACCACAATGCATGAAATTTGAAATTGTCTCATTGTCAATACTTGTACGCAAATTTCCGATCAAGTCCAACCATGAGAAATTCCAATTCGTATTGGTTCATGTTGCGATGGGTGCGCTATGGGATTTTATGCCGCGATTAAAATCATAGCTTGATTCGCTTCAATATCGGCCAACGGAATATCCTGCAAGTGAGGCGAGGCAATCTCTTTTAAACATTCTAGCTGAATGTTGTATGCGTGACTCCATCGCAAACACGTTGTTTAATGCCAATATTCTTCATAACCAGATTCCACCTACAATTTTACTAACTCTGCTATTTGTGAAACGCCTTTGTTACATAAAGTGTCAATGGTAACACAGGTACGATTTATTTTTATTAGACCAAGTCTTCGTTTCGATTGATGATGTATATATAGTTGAGATTTGAATAGCAAAGTTTAGCACAGCGATAAAGTATTCAGAAAAGCCTACAGACCTTTTACTACAACTGGCAAAGGCTGAAATTGGACACCACGTCTGAAACATTTGCATTGACAACGCTGTTTTACGAGTAGAGACATTGCGATGGTTGTTAGCATTTGATCTTCTTGTAAAGATCCTCAGGCCATGGATCACTGAATAATGCTTACCCGAACAAGCGCGACACATGTTATAAAATTTACACCAAAAGGCAAACTGTCCAAGTTCGAGACAATTGAAACATAAACTTAATTCTAGTGAAAATCTCCTTTTTACGTCATTGGACATGTACATTTAAAGAATGTAAACAATTGCAGAAGCAACTACGTTTTTGTGGATGCTTGAAAGTATGACTTAAAATCGGATATTTTGCGGCTACTGAATTCCTGAATCTTTGCCACATTTACTCATTGCAACTACATAATTACTTACCATCGTACCTAGGCCGTCGACATGTCGTTTGCTACCCCGTCAAGGACGCGAATAGCCGAAGCATATGTGAACCGTCGTCGTCAAGACAACTGTGTACATTATCAAAAAATAAGCAAATTTACCAGACTAGTTTGGTTCCAGGTGAACAATCCACGCGTCAACTGCTTCTTGGATTGAACGGTTAAAGTTAATTTTGTAGAAAGCTCGAAAGGATGCAAAAGTCTTCAATTGATACAGTATGACGTCGTTGCATTACTGTTGAATAACAGCAAATAGTCAAGCTATTTTATAAGTTGCAATATCTGCAGAAAACTGTAGGTATGTTTACAAAACATTGTAACACAAATACTTCATCAGTCAGCCAGTCAGAAGTTCATTTTTCACCAAAATGAACATATAATTAATGCAAACAAAACTAGGAAAAAAACACAAAAAAGGAATTTCATGGTGGAGGGTGACGCGAAAAAAACAATGCTGGTTATCGAGCAGCGATACCTGAGATAAAGGTCTAACTTTGATATAGGTAGAATAGAAAGAAGTCCATGAAATACGAATGTTTCAAACCAGCACCTTCGTCGACCCAATTAAACAGCCCTACAGAACCCATGAGGTTCGATCGAACCCATGTTAAGAAACACTGCTAAAAAACTGAGAATGGTTAATAGATAATCTGAGCTACTCGCATCAGGCAAGGTAGTCGTGGAAGCAATATAGCATAGACTCAACCAAGCACAGCGATAGCTGTTCCACGAACAGATGTTTTGAGCATGTGTTCAAATATTCAGTTATTCTAAATGAAATGAAATACTGTTACAAAATTTACAAACCAATCAAATCAGAAAGCTAAACTTACATCATCTGTTAACCCTTTGATTTCTGCCAATCTCCTCTTCTCTGAAGATATTTGAGTTGATTTTTATCCTCCATAATTTTCAAGTAATGTGGGTAAATGTGCGGACGTTGCCTGTATCGCTTTTTATCTGAATTAAAAGAACAAAATTTAAATGCTTTGTAACATCCATTATGACGTCATAAAATAGAATGAGGATGCATTTTAAAACTAATAAAAGCCTAGCCCTGAATAATAAAAAAGTTGATTGTTGTAAACTGCTTGTCTGACTTTGGTCAGACAAAAGGTTACAGAAATACATTTGTGTAAGCGTGCAGCAGGACTCTCGAATTGCTCATTAAAAAAGAACTGGCGTTTAGTTGCTGTGCTATTGTCACTTTTCCCAATCTTGAAATTGCAACATGCAGAAATAAATAATTTACATCCTGGAAATATTGTAATAGAACCGATTCGCACAAAACTGATGATAGCTGTAAACTCGAAATAGGCAGTGGTATATTTATAACTGTTGCCCACAACTTCAAGAACATACAACTTACATTTGACTAAAGCAACATAACGCTGGTTTACTCATTAATTTCCCTGTAACCAACGGTTGTGACTTTTCCGGTTTCAAATCGACACCACTGAGAAGTAACTAGGTACAAGCAGATAGAAAGATGTAGAGTATGCACAAATATTGCATTTGCTAGAGTCCTGAAGAATCGAAAGGAAGATTTGAAGATCACATAGCCAGTATTTGAGAAGTCACAGAAAGCTGAACTCACATTATTTATTATCCCCACATTTTGTTGCTATTATCATTCTCGTTGAAGGAATTTCTTGGAATCCACACGCGTCAAAAAATAAAGTCCACTCACACCACCGTGCGACGATCCGAAAGACTTGAATGCCCTTTTCTGCAAACTCAATTTTGATAAATAGATTAGAACCGTCTTTGCCACCTGATTTGTTCTTCGAGCACATGAATACTGAAGAGGAATACAGACATGTTCAGTGATTACATGATTTATTTTGTCATCGCTTGACAAACGAATATCTTCCCCAATTACAGTGCCGACTCAAGATTCAACGCAACTTTGAAGTTGGAGATCTTGTCACCCTGATGATCAAGGAGTGAAAAGTGAAAGTGTGCATATCCAATTCTACTTATATGCGCGACATAATGAAGCTCTGTCTACGCTTTTTGAGTACATTTACGCACAAAATACACACTACATAAATAGCATCCACACTACACATACACAGTCACACATACATTCTCACTATGGGAATATTAGGTGTATAATTCGAATTATATTTGAGTGGGGGCTAGTTTTTGGTTCTATCCTTTTTTGAATTTCTTGCATTGGCAATTTGCTTATCTTCATTGGTTTTGTTACTGTATTTATTTCATCAATTGTTTTTGGAAGTTGAGCAAACATTTCTTTTTTTTTGGAAAATCATTTCCCTATGTCAAAAAACAGTTCATAAAATTACCGGGGCCGGTATGTACTGTACGAAATGTTTGATTTTATGATTTTAGTGTGAAAGGGAGGTTTGAAGATCATAGTGCCATTGTTTGACAAGTCAAAGAACGCTAAATTTACATATTTTATTATCCACATATTTTGTTGCTGTTATCATTCTCTTAGAAGTCTTTTGTGGTTATCTCTTGGTATCCACACGTGTCAAGAAATAAGGTTAAATGAGTGGTCTTTCGCGTGTCCCGAATGTTACCTAGGATAGGAAAAAAGTTTACTCTCGTTCACTGAATGCCTGTACAAATGGAATTTTCTCGCACTATAAAAGAAAAATAAGGGACAGGGAGATATGATTGGCAATCTTCCAAATACATGTTATGTGGCTTAAAGTAATTACATTTAATCCTAAACCAACTCTGTGATATATGAATACGTTGTGAAATTACTACTTGTCTTTGCGATTGGGATAGAGCGAGCTTTGAATCTAAATTTTTATATGTGTGGAATCCACAGATTTTCTGGAATCGTATTGAAAATCGATTTCCCTACATGTTTTATCGAGGCTTCATTCATTTTTGTTTCTACTAATTGCAGAATTCGTTATATAAGATCTACCCTAGGGTGGTCCAAGGTTGGCGTGACGCAAAAACTTTTGGCAAGGTCTCGAGGGCCGCAGTAGGAGAAAACCCAAAAGTGATAAAACATCGGGAGTTTACCCATTTGCTTCTTGAGAAATATGGTGATATTTATAGCATTTTTCTTCATGTTTGATTTTGTAATGTCCGCTAAACTTATATTTTTTCGTGGTAGAAATTACTTGGAAACACACCAGACCCCGTATAAAATACGGTACTAAAATTTAAACATTTAAAAGTGTTTGCTTATGAACTCATTTAAGTGCGGGCTGAACGCGGCCCGTGCATGGGGCGTTGGTTGGACCAGACCAGACCCCACACCAGACCCCGCGCAAGGAATGTGTGCTAGGGCCGCGGTTCGGACCACCCTGATCTACCCTATAAAGCTCGGTACAAGCAGTACTTAATCATATTCATGTAACCTCTATCCTGAAATCCCTACTAACATGCATTCTTAAATCATCATAGGTTGTTACTGTTCCATCCGAATGTTGGCCAGGGTAAATATTGACGTGTTTACGTAAACTGCAAAGGCGCGTCTGACGCACTACACAATGGTATGATGTGAGTTTGTTAATTACGATAATTAGTAAATTGGAAGCGCAATAGTTGGATGTCTTGTCTCAGTCTAGCTCAGTATTCGGTGTGAACCAGTGTTTACAGGTTCTGTATTGTTGGTAGTACTCGTTATGTATCTGTTGGAAATAACAATAAGAATTGAGGTTCTCAAGTGTAATACAAATATAATTTGTGGCAGTATTACTGTCAAATTAGCACAATAACTACTGCTTTAATATTTTAGTCATAAAACTTGGATTTTAGTTACTTTAGTTTAGAGCATATTTCATTTGATTGTGTTACTTGGAAAGTCGAAACATTGGGTATATATATAATGTTAAATTTTGTTTGATTTTAATCTATCTCGTGCTGATTGATTTGAAATATAGAGAGTTGTGATATTATGATACTGCAAAATTGTCTTGCCGTATGGAATATTTAGTTTATGTTCATTGTTTTCAGCAGATGCCATGTTCCTGATTCTATTCCAAGTTCCATCGTGTTGACTGTTTTGAACAAACTACACCGATTCTAAGTTGAATTTCATTGGGACAGTACATTAAGGCACAGGCAATATGCTGAAGAACTTTGCTTTCTAATATCAGACACTGGTAACTGATTCAGAAACAAATCGTCAACTTCGTGACAGGACTTGTTTATTTATTGGGGCGCGTTGTCAACGATCTCCAACTAATAATAATTAGCTACGAATGTAAATTTTCCTTTTTCTTTCGAATAGTCGGAAACATTTCTAGAATATTGAATCTGAAGAATATACTAACGTGCAAACAGAAGAATGAACAAGTTTTCAAGTATTCCAAATGAAATGAAATAATGTTTCTAGAGATGTCCTATGTCTTAGCAAACGCTAAAAATTGCGAAATTATAACCGCATATAGAATATATCTAAAAGAAAACGAAGAGGAATAAAAAAAACATAGTTTAGGCTGTCCAACCAACGCCCCATGCACGGGCCGCGTTCAGCCCGCACTTAAATGAGTTCATAAGCAAACACTTTTAAATGTTTAAATTTTAGTACCGTATTTTATATAGGCTAAACTTTAGCGGTTCCCAAACTATGGGTCGCGAACCACTGGTGGGTCGCAAAAGGAATCTTAGTTGGTCGTGAAAAGATGTAGAGAGCTTTGGTTAATCATACTGGTAATTAGGATCGGTGGCGACTCGAATACGTAAATCTTCAAAAAAACAAAATAAATTGAATTTAAATTCGAATCTGTGATTGGTTCCTTTTTACGATCTTCTCAAAGGAACAAAAATTTTCTACACAAAGAATGACCACGTGGCTTTTTTACGCATAGCAGTTTTGTACACTGTACAGCACTTCTTATCGTGTTTCCCCGAAATTTAGACAGGATTTAGATTTATTTATTTTGAAGAATAACACTATGGTTTTTTTTGGAAGAGGTCTTTTGTGTTCATTTATCAAAAATAAAATTACATTGTAGAAAATCACAAGATTTTTTTACTAAATATTATATAAAAACCGACATCCATAGTTTTTATTTGTATTCTCTATACAAAAATCAAGTGACAAATATCATAATTGTGATATCACACAATCTTTAATAGTGGTGTGATCTTCACCTTACTTCAGGTTAATGAACCTTTCTTCTCCCACACATTTTAAATTTATTTTAAGGGTAGGGTCATTTTAAAATCATTTTAAAAATTCAAATTATTATCTTATTTTCAGGCCAGGTCTTCATTTCGAGGAAACACGGTAGTTTTGCGATGGTTAGCCATTGCTGTGTTCTGTATAATGTCCTAAAAAAACAAAATGAAATTAAAGTTAAGTGGGTCGCCATAAGCTTTGGTAATAAATAGTGGGTCCCAACTCTAAAAAGTTTGGGAACCACTGCCGCTAAAGTATGTTTCACGATTATGGCGTGATTATTTCGGCATTCCACATACAAATGTGGGTTCTTTTATTCACGCGTGTATCAAGTCTTGCGCTCTGGTGGATATCGATGTTTAATTTTTTTAAATTTATTGCAGAACTGCGCGTTCTGTTTGACAAATTTGAAAACTACTGTGCGATCATTGGCGACGAGGCGCTGCGAAAAATTATAGAAATGATTTTGCAATTTCCATCTCCAAATCAACTTTATTTTAAATTTTTTCTTTCGATCTGGATTTGATCTTCCTTATCGCCACCGAAAAATTGAAAAGTTACCAATATCTTTGCTACTGGCCCCTGGATTCGTTGTATTTTTCTGTCGTGTCTATGTTTTTGCATTAAATGTATTTCCAACAGATACATAACGAGTACTACCAACAGTACAGAACCTGTAAACACTGATTCACACCGAATACTGAGATAGACTGAGACAAGATATTAAACTAATGCGCTTCCAATTTACCAATTATCCTAATTAATCAACAAACTCACATCATACCATTGTGTAGTGCGTCAGACGCGCCTTCGCTGTTTACGTAAAAACGTCAATATTTACCCTGGCCAATTGCAATTTCCATCTCCAAATCAACTTTATTGTAAATTTTTTCTTTCTTTCTGGATTTGATCTTCCTTATCGCCACTGTAAAATTGAAAAGTTACCAATATCTTTGCTACTGGCCCCTGGATTCGTTGTATTTTTCTGTCGTGTCTATGTTTTTGCATTAAATAAAACTTATGAAATGTCGTCACTGCGGATCGGTAAACATTTCTAATATTATTGACCTAATGTTACTTCATGAACTTGTATCAATGTTTCGAATTTTACAAAACGGCCTTCTGAAAAGTTAAAAATCATGCGAAATTGGGACACATTATGCTCATCAAGAAATTGAAACAATATCATATCCACTGGAAATAAATAAAAATATTATAACGCAAATATAACAGCCAATTTTGACGCCATTGTCCGTTAGCCAGGATTGTAGGCTGATGCTCGTGTATCGTGCGCTATACTGTCCAAGCGTTTGATTCAACGATGCGCAAGTGACGTGCCGTGTCCAGGCCACGTGAGAACGGCCATTAGAGCAGTAAACTGTTACTCAAATATTCGAATATTTTTCCCAACCCGAACTAAACTAGCACTTATAGCCACGCGGACTGCCGACAAAGGCACCTTCATGACTATTCACAGGAAGTCATCCATCAATGAGGCGGAATCCTGATGCGGGGGAGTAGCGTCAAAAACTAGTCCAATGTCCGAATTCTCTAAAAACTGAGGAATATTCATCCTTCTATCGCAGTAATCTGTGGGAGTTTGCGCGGAATCAGCGTTAAGTAGAACGACCCTGGCAATTCTTCTTGGGATGCTTCGATATCATATGACAGAATATGCCAAATTTGTACAGGGAATATTTACATTCCACATCTTTGAATTGACGAGGAATTGAAATATTTTGAAAACTTATAGAATTACTCCACTTTGACCAACACTTCAGTCTCTTATTGTTGAATTTTTCATCCCAAGCATCAAGTATTGAACTTACAACAGTAAGGGCTTTTCTATTTGTGACAAAACCTGTGAACTCCTGGTGTTCAAGTATGAAGCAATCTCTCTCGCTTCCACAGTTCAGCCCCAAGCACTTTTCAGAGTAAGTCTCTCGATATCTAAATCAATACTTGTGGCGAGACGATGAATGTATATCTCACGTGAAACTGATTTGGAATTCGAAACCCAATCTGTCGTCTTGAACCCGTTATTGTGTAACATTTCAATCACGTTCTTAGATGCTGATACCAATGAATCGAACTCTATTTCGAAGTAAGTAAATCAACGTAAAAGTGTATATCGATAATTGATAATGCGCTACTAGGAAATTTATGTCCGCTATCTCCCGTTAAACAACAAAAATTCGCCACATAAGATGAATCAACAGCTACGAAAGCAATACGAGACAATAATTTATACGCACATGGCTGTTTCCAAGAAAAACAGTTATTTGTACAGTTAAAAATTGCAGAACTAATATCATTTTTCAAAAATAGAATAAATGAAGCATGGCTTTTATATTGACGTTTATAGCTGTCTGTCTTTCCAGAAAATGAAAAAGCACCCCGACGCGATTATTCATTGAATCGTTGTTTCTTTGTAAGACTTTTGAATCTTATACGAGCTGCGTGTTTGTTTAGTGACTTTTCGCAATATCCATTCAACTCCATGAAACCGAATTCATCAGGACGGTCAAATAATTTAATTTTACTGTTCGTGAGAATATATTCTCGTCTATCTTCGAAGGACTCCCTATGCGACAAATTATATGCCGTGCCTACAGATTCGCTGGACCAATTTTATCCGATTTGTTCTTGTAGCATGGTATAATGGTCACGTATTCCGCAATGCATCAAATTTGAAATTGTCTTATTGTCAATACTTGTACGCAAATTTCCGATCAAGTCCAACCAAGAAGAGATTCAATTCCTATTGGTTTACGTTGTCGACCCACTCCATGCAAAAGCTGGAAGAACGCTATGAGATTATTTGCCGCGATTAAAATCATAGCTTGATTCGCTTCAATATCGGCCAACGGAATATCCTGCAAGTGAGGCATATATTGAACTTTTATAAGCATTCTATCTGAATGTGGTCTTCGTGACTTGATTACAAACACGTTGTTTAACTCCAATATTCGTCGTAACCAGATTTCACCGACAATTTTACTACTTCTGTATCTTGTGAAACGCCTTTGTTACATAAAGTGTCAGTGCTAACACGGGTATGGTTTATATTTATTAGACCAAGTTTTCGTTTCGATTCATGATGTATATATAATTGAAATTTGACTAGCAGAGTCTACCACAGCGATAACTTATTCAGAAAAGCCCAATGGATCCTTCACTACAACTGGCAAAAGCTGAAACTGGACACCACGTCTGAAACATTTGCATTGGCAACGCTGTTTGTACGAGTAGAGGCATTGCGATGATTGTTAGCATTTGATCTTCTTGTAAAGATCCTCAGGCCATGGATCACTGAATGCTGCTTACCCGAACAAGCGCGACACATGTTAGGAAATCTACACCAGAAAGCAAACTGACCAAGTTCGAAACAATTGAAACATAAACTCGATTCTAGTGAAAATCTTCTTTTTTTACGTCATTGGACAAAAAAACTTGAAAAATGTAAACCATTGCAGAAGCAACTACGTTTTTGTGGAAGCTTGAACGTTTGACTTAAATTGGAGATTGGAGTTCTGCCTACTTCAGGGGTGGGCAACCTTTGGCACGCGAGCCCATTTATTCGGCATGCGAGCGAGGCCTCAGAAACGAGATCGTCTTATTTCAGATAAAAAGTTTCGAGACTGAATTATCTGATAAAACTCGGTGTTCGTTTATTCATTATCGTTTGTTAACAATCTGTTATTTATTTAAGTTCTTTTTGTCTTTTCATGGCTTCAAAGGAATATATATATCATGGCGTAGCAACTGAGCTCTCGACGAATTTTGTCGGAATTAACACAACGTTTGGCTACATTGTTACGTAATATATATTTCTGATTGATTTATGAAGTGGTGCAACTCATGTTGGTTAGAGTTACTTGCTAACTTACTGTTATAACTTGATTTCGAAAGAAATATAAGCTATTAGGAAAGGGAATACAAGAGAGAAGTGCAGAAAACGAACTATTACATGATTGGGATGCCATTCCCGAGAATTTTTTTAAAACTTGAAAACTTTGCAATGCACTATTCTACAACAGGGGTCGGTAAACTGAGGGCCAAATGCGGCCCGCGAGCTAATTTGTTGCGGCCCTCGAACAACCCGACATTTATTAAATGAAACAAAAATTGATCCCAAATTTATTATTGTATGTACGCGGATTTATGTGGTAACAAGTTCTGCTGTATGACGCTTGTTTTGAAATATGTAGCGTCAGTTGCATGTCGTTCGAGTTAATTGTGATCTTTAAAATTCAAAAATGTTTGGAAAACGCAGGATAGCTCGCGACGAGGACTGAACATTCCAATGTGCTTCGACGAAAAATTCGAGCCGAGACCCAGGACTGCGCCACAGTTGATCTATGCGACAGTGCAAAACAAGTAATGGGCACGTTCGGAAGCACATATTGCTGCGATCAGCTTCAATCTAAAATGCATTACACTTGGAATAAACTTCGTACTCGCTTGTCAGGTCTTCTTTGGAAGACGTACCGTGGGGGCAAGTGGCAAAAAACATCATCCTTCACATTAATAACAAGTAAATAAAAACGATATGTTGTTGAATAATATATATATATTAAGAAACGGCACATACACATCTCATAGTAGCAGGCTTTTAACGCAATAATAGAAGGTGTGAATGCGCCACAATTTGAAATTCAATCTAGCGCTTGTTTGAAGGCGGAAAAATTGCGGCCTGCGCGCTACAGGGAATGTGTATATTTGGCCCGCAAGTACATAAAGTTTTCCGACCACTGCTCTACATCATCTGCATATGCTTGTGAATCTTTGTTCTCAGTTATGATTAGAATTTTAATAAGTCGTCTCGTAACAGGAGTAGCCTGGACGTTGAAACCAGTAGTTCGTATATTTCTTTGAAAGTTACAAAATATAAACCCAATGTAAAATCTCTATCAGCGGTAATGCAGCAGCAGAAGTCTCACTGAGCTAGAATAAGAAAAGTAATCAAATCTATTTGTCGGACTGATAATATATCCGAATAGTGAATCCGTCTGTAGGCCTACATGTTTGAAAGGTTTATTATTATGTATTTTTGCTTTGGAAGTAGCAAAGCATTGTTTTTAATTTTGGTCGGCACGCGGAAGAATTTTGTTGTTAAATTTAGCCGATTTTGGCACGCGAGCCGAAAAAGGTTGCCCACCCCTGGCCTACTTGAACCTTGTTGAGTACATTTACGTACAAAATACACACTGCATATATAGCATCCACACCACACATACAAATTGACAATTTCGTCAATTTTCATAGGTTTTGTTTCCGTATTTTTAACTCCAATTGTTTTTGGAAGTTGAGCAAACCTTTTTTTTTTTAATATTTCCCTTCGTTATCCATTTCATCAAAACATTTCATATAATTTCCGGGGCCGGTATGTACGAAATGTTTTTTTGCCCATTTCATGGAATCTCAAGCCCTTTAATTTAAGCACTGTAAAGTTAGTCAACGTCCCTCCTTTTACTGGGGCGAATAAATGACTCCCCCCCCCCCCCCCTCGCTAGAAAATTCGAAATTTTGTTGCCACGAGGTAAATGCACGTCGCACAATGCGGATCAGGGAGTCTGCTGTGCAATTGTATATTTTATTAATGATGGGATTTCCTAATTCGCGTTTGACTCATGCCATACGTTGCAAAATGATTATCAGGTGGGAATTTGATACTTCGAATATTGTTAGGTTTATTCATATATTACCCGAATAGGTTTTGAGGATTGCTCTATATGCAATGTTATATTTATCATTGTCTTATTTTGTATCCTAGCATACTCGCGGCTGTTCTTTGAGTCCTTGTCAAAAATAGTCAATTTATTATTAACACCAATACTGAAGTACTAAGACTGTTAACACTGATGTCAACATCAGATGTGTTTCAGGCTGATAACAAAGTTTCTTTCAAAGTTTCTTGTTGGTGCATAAATTGAAGACAATAATTTGGATACCAAAGGACAGGATACGACTTTAGTTAGCTCGTAACTCGTAACCGTAGTGGGAAACCTTACTTCAAACTACTTATCCCACATGCACAACCTTTACAATTGCTCAATTTCTGATGAATGGGCTAGTATGAAAGGGAGGTTTGAAGATCATAGTGCCAGTATTTGACAAGTCAAAGACAGTTAAACTCACATATTTTGTTATCCACATATTTTGTATCTCTTGGTATCCACACGTGTCAAGAAATAAGGTTAAATGAGTGGTCTGTCGCGTGTCTCGAATGTTATATGAGATAAAAATAACACAATGTATACGCTTTTTTTTCTCGTGATTGCATCGCATACAGCACCGATGTCCTAGCAATAGAATGATGAGAAATAAGATTAGAAAAGCCGATACTCGCATTCGCTGAATGCCCGTAAAATTAGAATTTTTCACATTATAAAAAATAAGGAACGGGTAGATATAATTGACAATCTTTCAAATACATGATATGTGGCTTAAAGTAATTACATTTAATCTCAAACAAACTTTGTGATATATATATATGAAGACGTTGTGGAATTATTACTTGTCTTAGTGAATTGGATGGAGCAAGATTCGAATCTAAATTTACATGCGTGTCCATAGATTTTCTGGAATCGTATTGAAGATCGATTTCTCTACATCTTTTACCGATACAATATTAATTTATGTTTCTACTAATTGCAGCATCCGTTATATAAGATCTACCGTAGGGTGGTCCAAGGTTACGAGGTTGGCGTTACGCAATAACTTTTGGCGATGTCTCGCGGGCCGCAGTAGGAGAAAACCCAAAAGTGATAAAACATCGGGAGTTTACCCATTTGCTTCTTGAGAAATATCGTGATATTTTTGGCATTTTTCTTCATGTTTGATTTTGTAATGTCCGCTAAAATTAAATATTTTCGTGGTAGAAATTACTTGGAAACACACCAGACCCCGTCATTGAACATTGTTGGAGAAAGGTAAATACGTTTCCTATTTCTTGTTCATTTATTCTACACTTATTGTATGATGAATTCATATATTTGACTAATTTCATTACTTTTAGCGTGATTAGGTTTAGTGGTATCGTCAAATAACAACCAAAATATCTGTCTAAGATGAGACTCCGGACCCAGCTAAAAAAAACTGGATTGCGCGGCGCTAAGTCAGGTCTGCGTTTCGTCATTGCTGTAACATGGTCACGTCTCTAAAATTGAGAAGTTACTTAAGGCGAGCTTCATGTACGAAGTTTGGATGGAAGCGCGATTCATCTCATCAGCTTGGTCATGTCTGCACAAGACAACTTATTCTCCTCGTACCGACCACGGGAAGTCATTTCCATCCTGGTAGAGTCTTGACGTTTATAGATACAACATTGAAATTCCGTGATTTTATCAAATATCAATCCCGACATCGGGATTAGGAAAAAGGCCAATCACAGTTGGAATAGTTCAGAAATATTCTGCCAATAAATACACTTATCTAACAATGGTTTAGTACACGCTAAAATTGTCTACGGGCGCAAGGAATGTGTGCTAGGGCCGCGGTTCGGACCACCCTGATCTACCCTATAAAGCTCGGTACAAGCAGTACTTAATCATATTCATGTAACCTCTATCCTGAAATCCCTACTAACATGCATTCTTAAATCATCATAGGTTGTTACTGTTCCATCCGAATGTTGGCCAGGGTAAATATTGATATTTTTACGTAAACTGCGAAGGCGCGTCTGACGCACTACACAATGGTATGATTTGAGTTTGTTGATTAATTAGGATAATTGGTAAATTGGAAGCGCAATAGTTGAATATCTTGTCTCAGTCTATCTCAGTATTCGGTATGAATCAGTGTTTACAGGTTCTGTATTGTTGGTAGTACTCGTTATGTATCTGTTGGAAATACCAATTTGTAAATTTACAAATTCTTGTAAGAACTGAGGTTTTCAAGTGTAAGACAAATATAATTCAGGGCAGTATTGCAGTTAAACTAACATAGTAACTACTGCTTTAATATTTTTGTCATAAAACTTGAATTATATTTACATCAGAGCATATTTCATTTGGTTGTGTTACTTGTAGAGCCAGGACATAGCGTATGTATATACTAAATTAGGTTTTGTATGTGTTTAATCTTTATCGTGCTGATGGATTTGAAATATAGAGAGTTGTGTATATAGAGAATATATTGAGTTGTCTATCCGTATGAAATATTGAGTTTTCGTTTATTGTTTTCAGCCGATGCCATGTTCCTGATTCTATTCCAAGTTCCACCGTGTTGACTGTTTTTGTTTTGAACAAACTACACAGATTCTTAGTTGAATTTCATTGGGACATAGCACTTTAGGGCACAGATAATATGCTGGAACCCCTTGCTCTCTAATATCAAACACTAGTAACTGGTTCAGAAACAAATTGTTTAGTTCGTGACAGGACTTGTTTATTGGGGGCGCGTTGTCGAAGATCTCTGACCACTAATAATTAGCTACGAATGTAAATTTTTCTTCTTCTCGGAAACATTTTTAAAATATTGCATTTGAAGAATATCCTAACGTGAAAACCAGAAGAATGAGCATGTGTTCAAGTATTCAAAATTAAATGAAACATTACTAATGTTTCTAGAGAAAGATCAAAAGCTTCCTTCATCATCCTTCCGAAAGTTACAAAACCATATACACTGAAAGCTAAACTCACATCTTTCATTAAACTTTTGATTTCTGGTTTTCTTCTCGCTAAAGGTATCATAGTTTTGAGTCGATTTTTCACGCTCCACATATTTAAGAAATATTTCCAAATGAGCATTCTTGGCCTGAATCGCTTGTTATCTGAATAAAAGAACACAATTCATAGGTTTTGTTGTAATCATCATGCAAAATTTATATCTTAGCAGTTGAAGGTGGTTAAAGACGCTAAAAATGGCAAAATTATGAACGCATAAAGAATATATGTCTAAAAGAAAACGAAGTTGAATAAAAAACAGATAAGTTTAGGGCTGCCCAACCCGCGGGCCGCGTTCATAAGCAATGAGTCCATGACAGTGATTTCCCTACACCCCCCCTATAGGGGGTGAACACCCCCCCTAAAATTTCAAACACCCCCCCCCCCCTAATTTTGAGGTGCGATTCCACACTGAGGGGTTCTAAACCGCAGTCTGCGGGCCAATTACGGCCCGCGTGACGATTTAAAATGGCCCGCCGAACTTGAGTGAAATAGTTTAACCCTTTATGTGGTACCTTTTGAGTTTTAGATATTGTCTATTGTTACATCATTATCACAGTTTAAGCACGTTTATTTCGTAACAATTGAAATATTTCGGTATCTTATGTATACGTATGGGTATTAGGATTACACACTGCAGTATTTTAGATATCAGCCGTATATTAAGAAAGCTTAAAGATGTCACAAAACGAAAACTAGGCACTGAAAACAGACGTTTTTTAGATGAATGACAGCATTTTTATTTCTTTATTGAAAAGAATCAAACTTCAGCGATTTGTCTTCTAACCAACAAAATATTTCAGTTCTGAAGGAATACAACATTATGCGACATTATGATCAGTTGACGAGCATATTCCAAAATTTAATTCATACAAAAGTCAAACAAACATGTTCAAAAAAATTAGAAATGTGTAACAAAACAAGCCATAAGTAGCCATATACAATGCCAGATGAGCAAGTAACTTCATTAGTCACAATCAGTTGCAAATTACTTGTTGAAACGTAGTAGCCTAGTATATATTTACGGTTGAAAGCCGTGCTTGTTATCTATTCCCCGGGAATTCTATCAGCTAAATATTATAATTATTGATTTCATCACATAACAAACTGCGACGCTATGTGTATCTAAAATCAAGCTTAGAGCCTATTTTGGTGCCTATTTCTCAAAATTTTCTCAGGACGCTTAAGCGCGCCCTGAACCCCAGTCGTGTCGTCCCGCACTTTTTCTCGCTCCCCTTTTTTGGCCCTACAATTACATTCTGCTGTGGATTTTGGCTCGCGTCAATCAACTTGGGGGGCCCCCATGTAGCCTACATCGTTTCTTAAATACTTACCATTTTTTTAAGAATACAAACAGCCTAGTTTTATCTCTAACAGCAAATTATTTACCACCCCCTAAATTTTGAAACACCCCCCCTAAAAAGAAAAGCTGGGGAACATACTGGTCCATGAGCAAACATTTTTTAAGGTTTAAATTTTAGTACCGTATTTTATATATGGCTAAACTATGTTTCGTATTATGGCGTGACATCCAAATGTCGTTTCTTTCAATCACGCGTATAGTAAGTCTTGCGCTCTGTTGAATATCGATGTCAGTTTTTTTTTCAATTTATTGCAGAACTGCACATTCTGTTTGACAAATTCGAAAACTACTGTGCGATGAAAGAACGGAGCAGTGATTTATACGCACATGGCTGTTTCCAAGAAGAATCATTATTTGAACAGTTAAAAATTGCAGAATTAATATGATCTTCCAAAAATCGAATATATGAAGCATGGCTTTTATATTGACGTTTATAGCTGTCGGTTTTTTCTGCAATTGAAAAAGCACCTTGACGCGATTATTTATTAAATCGTTGTCTGTTTTAAGTTGTTTTGTAAGACTTTGGAATCTTATTCGAGCTGCGTGTTCGTTTAGTGACTTTTCGCAATTTCCATTCATCTCCATATAACCAACTTCATCAGGACGGTAAAATAATTTAATTTTACTGTTCGTGGAAAATATTCTCGTCTATTATTAAACGACTCGCTACACGGTAAATTGAACGACGTGACTATAATGGTCACATAAACCACAATGCATGAAATTTGAAATTGTCTTATTGTCAATACTTGTACGCAAATTTCCGATCAAGTCCAACCATGAGAAATTCCAATTCGTATTGGTTCATGTTGCGATGGGTGCGCTATGGGATTTTATGCCGCGATTAAAATCATAGCTTGATTCGCTTCAATATCGGCCAACGGAATATCCTGCAAGTGAGGCGAGGCATATATTGATCTCTTTTAAACATTCTAGCTGAATGTTGTATGCGTGACTCCATCGCAAACACGTTGTTTAATGCCAATATTCTTCATAACCAGATTCCACCTACAATTTTACTAACTCTGCTATTTGTGAAACGCCTTTGTTACATAAAGTGTCAATGGTAACACAGGTACGATTTATTTTTATTAGACCAAGTCTTCGTTTCGATTGATGATGTATATATAATTGAGATTTGAATAGCAAAGTCTAGCACAGCGATAAAGTATTCAGAAAAGCCTACAGACCTTTTACTACAACTGGCAAAGGCTGAAATTGGACACCACGTCTGAAACATTTGCATTGACAACGCTGTTTTACGAGTAGAGACATTGCGATGGTTGTTAGCATTTGATCTTCTTGTAAAGATCCTCAGGCCATGGATCACTGAATAATGCTTACCCGAACAAGCGCGACACATGTTATAAAATTTACACCAAAAGGCAAACTGTCCAAGTTCGAGACAATTGAAACATAAACTTAATTCTAGTGAAAATCTCCTTTTTACGTCATTGGACATGTACATTTAAAGAATGTAAACAATTGCAGAAGCAACTACGTTTTTGTGGATGCTTGAAAGTATGACTTAAAATCGGATATTTTGCGGCTACTGAATTCCTGAATCTTTGCCACATTTACTCATTGCAACTACATAATTACTTACCATCGTACCTAGGCCGTCGACATGTCGTTTGCTACCCCGTCAAGGACGCGAATAGCCGAAGCATATGTGAACCGTCGTCGTCAAGACAACTGTGTACATTATCAAAAAATAAGCAAATTTACCAGACTAGTTTGGTTCCAGGTGAACAATCCACGCGTCAACTGCTTCTTGGATTGAACGGTTAAAGTTAATTTTGTAGAAAGCTCGAAAGGATGCAAAAGTCTTCAATTGATACAGTATGACGTCGTTGCATTACTGTTGAATAACAGCAAATAGTTAAGCTATTTTATAAGTTGCAATATCTGCAGAAAACTGTAGGTATGTTTACAAAACATTGTAACACAAATACTTCATCAGTCAGCCAGTCAGAAGTTCATTTTTCACCAAAATGAACATATAATTAATTCAAACAAAACTAGGAAAAAAACACAAAAAAGGAATATCATGGAGGAGGGTGACGCGAAAAAAACAATGCTGGTTATCGAGCAGCGATACCTGAGATAAAGGTCTAACTTTGATATAGGTAGAATAGAAAGAAGTCCATGAAATACAAATGTTTCAAACCAGCACCTTCGTCGACCCAATTAAACAGCCCTACAGAACCCATGAGGTTCGATCGAACCCATGTTAAGAAACACTGCTAAAAAACTGAGAATGGTTAATAGATAATCTGAGCTACTCGCATCAGGCAAGGTAGTCGTGGAAGCAATATAGCATAGACTCAACCAAGCACAGCGATAGCTGTTCCACGAACAGATGTTTTGAGCATGTGTTCAAATATTCAGTTATTCTAAATGAAATGAAATACTGTTACAAAATTTACAAAACAATCTAAGCAGAAAGCTAAACTTACATCATCTGTTAACCCTTTGATTTCTGCCAATCTCCTCTTCTCTGAATATATTTGAGTTGATTTTTATCCTCCATAATTTTCAAGTAATGTGGGTAAATGTGCGGACGTTGCCTGTATCGCTTTTTATCTGAATTAAAAGAACAAAATTTAAATGCTTTGTAACATCCACTATGACGTCATAGAACAGAATGAGGATGCATTTTAAAACTAATAAAAGCCTAGCCCTGAATAATAAAAAAGTTGATTGTTGTAAACTGCTTGTCTGACTTTGGTCAGACAAAAGGTTACAGAAATACATTTGTGTAAGCGTGCAGCAGGACTCTCGAATTGCTCATTAAAAAAGAACTGGCGTTTAGTTGCTGTGCTATTGTCACTTTTCCCAATCTTGAAATTGCAACATGCAGAAATAAATAATTTACATCCTGGAAATATTGTAATAGAACCGATTCGCACAAAACTGATGATAGCTGTAAACTCAGGCAGTGGTATATTTATAACTGTTGCCCACAACTTCAAGAACATACAACTTACATTTGACTAAAGCAACATAACGCTGGTTTACTCATTAATTTCCCTGTAACCAACGGTTGTGACTTTTCCGGTTTCAAATCGACACCACTGAGAAGTAACTAGGTACAAGCAGATAGAAAGATGTAGAGTATGCACAAATATTGCATTTGCTAGAGTCCTGAAGAATCGGCTAATACGAAAGGAAGATTTGAAGATCACATAGCCAGTATTTGAGAAGTCACAGAAAGCTGAACTCACATTATTTATTATCCCCACATTTTGTTGCTATTATCATTCTCGTTGAAGGAATTTCTTGGAATCCACACGCGTCAAAAAATAAAGTCCACTCACACCACCGTGCGACGATCCGAAAGACTTGAATGCCCTTTTCTGCAAACTCAATTTTGATAAATAGATTAGAACCGTCTTTGCCACCTGATTTGTTCTTCGAGCACATGAATACTGAAGAGGAATACAGACATGTTCAGTGATTACATGATTTATTTTGTCATCGCTTGACAAACGAATATCTTCCCCAATTACAGTGCCGACTCAAGATTCAACGCAACTTTGAAGTTGGAGATCTTGTCACCCTGATGATCAAGGAGTGAAAAGTGAAAGTGTGCATATCCAATTCTACTTATATGCGCGACATAATGAAGCTCTGTCTACGCTTTTTGAGTACATTTACGCACAAAATACACACTACATAAATAGCATCCACACTACACATACACAGTCACACATACATTCTCACTATGGGAATATTAGGTGTATAATTCGAATTATATTTGAGTGGGGACTAGTTTTTGGTTCTATCCTTTTTTGAATTTCTTGCATTGGCAATTTGCTTATCTTCATTGGTTTTGTTACTGTATTTATTTCATCAATTGTTTTTGGAAGTTGAGCGAACATTTCTTTTTTTTTTGAAAATCATTTCCCTATGTTATCCAAAAAACAGTTCATAAAATTACCGGGGCCGGTATGTACTGTACGAAATGTTTGATTTTATGATTTTAGTGTGAAAGGGAGGTTTGAAGATCATAGTGCCATTATTTGACAAGTCAAAGACCGCTAAATTTACGTATTTTATTATCCACATATTTTGTTGCTGTTATCATTCTCTTAGAAGTCTTTTGTGGTTATCTCTTGGTATCAACACGTGTCAAGAAATAAGGTTAAATGAGTGGTCTTTCGCATGTCCCGAATGTTACCTAGGATAGGAAAAAAGTTTACTCTCGTTCACTGAATGCCTGTACAAATGGAATTTTCTCGCACTATAAAAGAAAAATAAGGGACAGGGAGATATGATTGGCAATCTTCCAAATACATGTTATGTGGCTTAAAGTAGTTACATTTAATCCTAAACCAACTCTGTGATATATGAATACGTTGTGAAATTACTACTTGTCTTAGCGATTGGGATAGAGCGAGCTTTGAATCTAAATTTTTATATGTGTGGAATCCACAGATTTTCTGGAATCGTATTGAAAATCGATTTCCCTACATGTTTTATAGAGGCTTCATTCATTTTTGTTTCTACTAATTGCAGAATTCGTTATATAAGATCTACCCTAGGGTGGTCCAAGGTTGGCGTGACGCAAAAACTTTTGGCGAGGTCTCGCGGGCCGCAGTAGGAGAAAACCCAGAAGTGATAAAACATCGGGAGTTTACCCATTTGCTTCTTGAGAAATATGGTGATATTTATAGCATTTTTCTTCATGTTTGATTTTGTAATGTCCGCTAAACTTATATTTTTTCGTGGTAGAAATTACTTGGAAACACACCAGACCCCGTCATTGAACGTTGTTGGGGAAAGGTAAATACGTTTCCTATTTCTTGTTCACTCATTCTACACTTATTGTTTGATGAATTCATAAATTTGACTAATTTCATTACATTTAGCGTTATCAGGTCTAGTGGTATCGTCAAATAACAACCAAAATATATGTCTAAGATGAGACTAAGTCAGGTCTGCGTTTCGTCATTGCTGTCACATGGTCACGTCTCTAAAATTGAGAAGTTACTCAAGGCGAGCTTCATGTACGAAGTTTGGATGGAAGCGCGATTCATCTCATCAGCTTGGTCATGTCTGCACAAGACAATTTATTCTCCTCTTACCGACCACGGGAAGTCATTTCCATCCTGGTCTTGAGTCTTGACGTTTATAGATACAACATTGAAATTTCGTGATTTTATCAAATATCAATCCCGACATCGGGATTAGGAAAAAGGCCAATCACAGTTGGAATAGTTTAGAAATAACTCTGCCAATAAATACACTTATCTACCAATGGTTTAGTTTAGTACACGCTAAAATTGTTCTACGGGCGCAAGGAATGTGTGCTAGGGCCGCGGTTCGGACCACCCTGATCTACCCTATAAAGCTCGGTACAAGCAGTACTAAATCATATTCATGTAACCTCTATCCTGAAATCCCTACTAACATGCATTCTTAAATCATCATAGGTTGTTACTGTTCCATCCGAATGTTGGCCAGGGTAAATATTGACGTGTTTACGTAAACTGCAAAGGCGCGTCTGACGCACTACACAATGGTATGATGTGAGTTTGTTAATTACGATAATTAGTAAATTGGAAGCGCAATAGTTGGATGTCTTGTCTCAGTCTAGCTCAGTATTCGGTGTGAACCAGTGTTTACAGGTTCTGTATTGTTGGTAGTACTCGTTATGTATCTGTTGGAAATAACAATAAGAATTGAGGTTCTCAAGTGTAATACAAATATAATTTGTGGCAGTATTACTGTCAAATTAGCACAATAACTACTGCTTTAATATTTTAGTCATAAAACTTGGATTTTAGTTACTTTAGTTTAGAGCATATTTCATTTGATTGTGTTACTTGGAAAGTCGAAACATTGGGTATATATATAATGTTAAATTTTGTTTGATTTTAATCTATATCGTGCTGATTGATTTGAAATATAGAGAGTTGTGATATTATGATACTGCAAAGTTGTCTTGCCGTATGGAATATTTAGTTTATGTTCATTGTTTTCAGCAGATGCCATGTTCCTGATTCTATTCCAAGTTCCATCGTGTTGACTGTTTTGAACAAACTACACCGATTCTAAGTTGAATTTCATTGGGACAGTACATTAAGGCACAGGCAATATGCTGAAAAACTTTGCTTTCTAATATCAGACACTGGTAACTGATTCAGAAACAAATCGTTAACTTCGTGACAGGACTTGTTTATTTATTGGGGCGCGTTGTCAACGATCTCCAACTAATAATAATTAGCTACGAATGTAAATTTTCCTTTTTCTTCCGAATAGTCGGAAACATTTCTAGAATATTGAATCTGAAGAATATACTAACGTGCAAACAGAAGAATGAACAAGTGTTTAAGTATTCCAAATGAAATGAAACATTACTAATGTTTCTAGAGATGTCCTATGTCTTAGCAAACGCTAAAAATTGCGAAATTATAACCGCATATAGAATATATCTAAAAGAAAACGAAGAGGAATAAAAAAAACATAGTTTAGGCTGTCCAACCAACGCCCCATGCACGGGCCGCGTTCAGCCCGCACTTAAATGAGTTCATAAGCAAACACTTTTGAATGTTTAAATTTTAGTACCGTATTTTATATAGGCTAAACTTTAGCGGTTCCCAAACCATGGGTCGCGAACCACTGGTGGGTCGCAAAAGGAATCTTAGTTGGTCGTGAAAAGATGTAGAGAGCTTTGGTTAATCATACTGGTAATTAGGATCGGTGGCGACTCGAATACGTAAATCTTCAAAAAAACAAAATAAATTAAATTGAATTTAAATTCGAATCTGTGATTGGTTCCTTTTTACGATTTTCTCAAAGGAACAAAAATTTTCTACACAAAGAATGACCACGTGGCTTTTTTACGCATAGCAGTTTTGTACACTGTACAGCACTTCTTATCGTGTTTCCCCGAAATTTAGACAGGATTTAGATTTATTTATTTTGAAGAATAACACTATGGTTTTTTTTGGAAGAGGTCTTTTGTGTTCATTTATCAAAAATAAAATTACATTGTAGAAAATCACAAGATTTTTTTACTAAATATTATATAAAAACCGACATCCATAGTTTTTATTTGTATTTTCTATACAAAAATCAAGTGACAAATATCATAATTGTGATATCACACAATCTTTAATAGTGGTGTGATCTTCACCTTACTTCAGGTTAATGAACCTTTCTTCTCCCACACATTTTAAATTTATTTTAAGGGTAGGGTCATTTTAAAATCATTTTAAAAATTCAAATTATTATCTTATTTTCAGGCCAGGTCTTCATTTCGAGGAAACACGGTAGTTTTGCGATGGTTAGCCATTGCTGTGTTCTGTATAATGTCCTAAAAAAACAAAATGAAATTAAAGTTAAGTGGGTCGCCACAAGCTTTGGTAATAAATAGTGGGTCCCAACTCTAAAAAGTTTGGGAACCACTGCCGCTAAAGTATGTTTCACGATTATGGCGTGATTATTTCGGCATTCCACATACAAATGTGGGTTCTTTTATTCACGCGTGTATCAAGTCTTGCGCTCTGGTGGATATCGATGTTTAATTTTTTTAAATTTATTGCAGAACTGCGCGTTCTGTTTGACAAATTTGAAAACTACTGTGCGATCATTGGCGACGAGGCGCTGCGAAAAATTATAGAAATGATTTTGCAATTTCCATCTCCAAATCAACTTTATTTTAAATTTTTTCTTTCGATCTGGATTTGATCTTCCTTATCGCCACTGTAAAATTGAAAAGTTACCAATATCTTTGCTACTGGCCCCTGGATTCGTTGTATTTTTCTGTCGTGTCCATGTTTTTGCATTAAATGTATTTCCAACAGATACATAACGAGTACTACCAACAGTACAGAACCTGTAAACACTGATTCACACCGAACACTGAGATAGACTGAGACAAGATATTAAACTAATGCGCTTCCAATTTACCAATTATCCTAATTAATCAACAAACTCACATCATACCATTGTGTAGTGCGTCAGACGCGCCTTCGCTGTTTACGTAAAAACGTCAATATTTACCCTGGCCAATTGCAATTTCCATCTCCAAATCAACTTTATTTTAAATTTTTTCTTTCTTTCTGGATTTGATCTTCCTTATCGCCACTGTAAAATTGAAAAGTTACCAATATCTTTGCTACTGGCCCCTGGATTCGTTGTATTTTTCTGTCGTGTCTATGTTTTTGCATTAAATAAAACTTATGAAATGTCGTCACTGCGGATCGGTAAACATTTCTAATATTATTGACCTAATGTTACTTCATGAACTTGTATCAATGTTTCGAATTTTACAAAACGGCCTTCTGAAAAGTTAAAAATCATGCGAAATTGGGACACATTATGCTCATCAAGAAATTGAAACAATATCATATCCACTGGAAATAAATAAAAATATTATAACGCAAATATAACAGCCAATTTTGACGCCATTGTCCGTTAGCCAGGATTGTAGGCTGATGCTCGTGTATCGTGCGCTATACTGTCCAAGCGTTTGATTCAACGATGCGCAAGTGACGTGCCGTGTCCAGGCCACGTGAGAACGGCCATTAGAGCAGTAAACTGTTACTCAAATATTCGAATATTTTTCCCAACCCGAACTAAACTAGCACTTATAGCCACGCGGACTGCCGACAAAGGCACCTTCATGACTATTCACAGGAAGTCATCCATCAATGAGGCGGAATCCTGATGCGGGGGGAGTAGCGTCAAAAACTAGTCCAATGTCCGAATTCTCTAAAAACTGAGGAATATTCATCCTTCTATCGCAGTAATCTGTGGGAGTTTGCGCGGAATCAGCGTTAAGTAGAACGACCCTGGCAATTCTTCGTGGGATGCTTCGATATCATATGACAGAATATGCCAAATTTGTACAGGGAATATTTACATTCCCATCTTTGAATTGACGAGGAATTGAAATATTTTGAAAACTTATAGAATTACTCCACTTTGACCAACACTTCAGTCTCTTATTGTTGAATTTTTCATCCCAAGCATCAAGTATTGAACTTACAACAGTAAGGGCTTTTCTATTTGTGACAAAACCTGTGAACTCCTGGTGTTCAAGTATGAAGCAATCTCTCTCGCTTCCACAGTTCAGCCCCAAGCACTTTTCAGAGTAAGTCTCTCGATATCTAAATCAATACTTGTGGCGAGACGATGAATGTATATCTCACGTGAAACTGATTTGGAATTCGAAACCCAATCTGTCGTCTTGAACCCGTTATTGTGTAACATTTCAATCACGTTCTTAGATGCTGATACCAATGAATCGAACTCTATTTCGAAGTAAGTAAATCAACGTAAAAGTGTATACCGATAATTGATAATGCGCTACTAGGAAATTTATGTCCGCTATCGTACGTATCTCCCGTTAAACAACAAAAATTCGCCACATAAGATGAATCAACAGCTACGAAAGCAATACGAGGCAATAATTTATACGCACATGGCTGTTTCCAAGAAACAGTTATTTGTACAGTTAAAAATTGCAGAATTAATATCATTTTTCAAAAATAGAATAAATGAAGCATGGCTTTTATATTGACGTTTATAGCTGTCGGTCTTTCCAGAAAATGAAAAAGCACCCCGACGCGATTATTCATTGAATCGTTGTTTCTTTGTAAGACTTTTGAATCTCATACGAGCTGCGTGTTTGTTTAGTGACTTTTCGCAATTTCCATTCAACTCCATGAAACCGAATTCATCAGGACGGTCAAATAATTTAATTTTACTGTTCGTGAGAATATATTCTCGTCTATCTTCGTCCTTCGAAGGACTCCCTATGCGACAAATTATATGCCGTGCCTACAGATTCGCTGGACCAATTTTATCCGATTTGTTCTTGTAGCATGGTATAATGGTCACGTATTCCGCAATGCATCAAATTTGAAATTGTCTTACTGTCAATACTTGTACGCAAATTTCCGATCAAGTCCAACCAAGAGGAGATTCAATTCCTATTGGTTCACGTTGTCGACCCACTCCATGCAAAAGCTGGAAGAACGCTATGAGATTATCTGCCGCGATTAAAATCATAGCTTGATTCGCTTCAATATCGGCCAACGGAATATCCTGCAAGTGAGGCATATATTGAACTTTTATAAGCATTCTATCTGAATGTGGTCTTCGTGACTTGATTACAAACACGTTGTTTAACTCCAATATTCGTCGTAACCAGATTTCACCGACAATTTTACTACTTCTGTATCTTGTGAAACGCCTTTGTTACATAAAGTGTCAGTGCTAACACGGGTATGGTTTATATTTATTAGACCAAGTTTTCGTTTCGATTCATGATGTATATATAATTGAAATTTGACTAGCAGAGTCTACCACAGCGATAACTTATTCAGAAAAGCCCAATGGATCCTTCACTACAACTGGCAAAAGCTGAAACTGGACACCACGTCTGAAACATTTGCATTGGCAACGCTGTTTGTACGAGTAGAGGCATTGCGATGATTGTTAGCATTTGATCTTCTTGTAAAGATCCTCAGGCCATGGATCACTGAATGCTGCTTACCCGAACAAGCGCGACACATGTTAGGGGATCTACACCAAAAAGCAAACTGACCAAGTTCGAAACAATTGAAACATAAACTTGATTCTAGTGAAAATCTTCTTTTTTTACGTCATTGGACAAAAAAACTTGAAAAATGTAAACCATTGCAGAAGCAACTACGTTTTTGTGGAAGCTTGAACGTTTGACTTAAATTGGAGATTGGAGTTCTGCCTACTTCAGGGGTGGGCAACCTTTGGCACGCGAGCCCATTTATTCGGCATGCGAGCGAGGCCTCAGAAACGAGATCGTCTTATTTCAGATAAAAAGTTTCGAGACTGAATTATCTGATAAAACTCGGTGTTCGTTTATTCATTATCGTTTGTTAACAATCTGTTATTTATTTAAGTTCTTTTTGTCTTTTCATGGCTTCAAAGGAATATATATATCATGGCGTAGCAACTGAGCTCTCGACGAATTTTGTCGGAATTAACACAACGTTTGGCTACATTGTTACGTAATATATATTTCTGATTGATTTATGAAGTGGTGCAACTCATGTTGGTTAGAGTTACTTGCTAACTTACTGTTATAACTTGATTTCGAAAGAAATATAAGCTATTAGGAAAGGGAATACAAGAGAGAAGTGCAGAAAACGAACTATTACATGATTGGGATGCCATTCCCGAGAATTTTTTTAAAACTTGAAAACTTTGCAATGCACTATTCTACAACAGGGGTCGGTAAACTGAGGGCCAAATGCAGCCCGCGAGCTAATTTGTTGCGGCCCTCGAACAACCCGACATTTATTAAATGAAACAAAAATTGATCCCAAATTTATTATTGTATGTACGCGGATTTATGTGGTAACAAGTTCTGCTGTATGACGCTTGTTTTGAAATATGTAGCGTCAGTTGCATGTCGTTCGAGTTAATTGTGATCTTTGAAATTCAAAAATGTTTGGAAAACGCAGGATAGCTCGCGACGAGGACTGAACATTCCAATGTGCTTCGACGAAAAATTCGAGCCGAGACCCAGGACTGCGCCACAGTTGATCTATGCGACAGTGCAAAACAAGTAATGGGCACGTTCGGAAGCACATATTGCTGCGAACAGCTTTATCTAAAATGCATTACACTTGGAATAAACTTCGTACTCGCTTGTCAGGTCTTCTTTGGAAGACGTACCGTGGGGGCAAGTGGCAAAAAAACATCATCCTTCACATTAATAACAAGTAAATAAAAACGATATGTTGTTGAATAATATATATATATTAAGAAACGGCACATACACATCTCATAGTAGCAGGCTTTTAACGCAATAATAGAAGGTGTGAATGCGCCACAATTTGAAATTCAATCTAGCGCTTGTTCGAAGGCCGAAAAATTGCGGCCTGCGCGCTACAGGGAATGTGTATATTTGGCCCGCAAGTACATAAAGTTTTCCGACCACTGCTCTACATCATCTGCATATGCTTGTGAATCTTTGTTCTCAGTTATGATTGGAATTTTAATGGGTCGTCTCGTAACAGGAGTAGCCTGGACGTTGAAACCAGTAGTTCGTATATTTCTTTGAAAGTTACAAAATATAAACCCAATGTAAAATTTCTATCAGCGGTAATGCAGCAGCAGAAGTCTCACTGAGATAGAATAAGAAAAGTAATCAAATCTATTTGTCGGACTGATAATATATCCGAATAGTGAATCCGTCTGTAGGCCTACATGTTTGAAAGGTTTATTATTATGTATTTTTGCTTTGGAAGTAGCAAAGCATTGTTTTTAATTTTGGTCGGCACGCGGAAGAATTTTGTTGTTAAATTTAGCCGATTTTGGCACGCGAGCCCAAAAAGGTTGCCCACCCCTGGCCTACTTGAACCTTGTTGAGTACATTTACGTACAAAATACACACTGCATATAGAGCATCCACACCACTCATACAAATTGACAATTTCGTTATCTTCATAGGTTTTGTTTCCGTATTTTCAACTCCAATTGTTTTTGGAAGTTGAGCAAACCTTTTTTTTTTAATATTTCCCTCCGTTATCCATTTCATCAAAACATTTCATATAATTTCCGGGGCCGGTATGTACGAAATGTTTTTTTGCCCATTTCATGGAATCTCAAGCCCTTTAATTTAAGCACTGTAAAGTTAGTCAACGTCCCTCCTTTTACTGGGGCGAATAAATGACTCACCCCCCCCCCCCCCTCGCTAGAAAATTCGAAATTTTGTTGCCACGAGGTAAATGCACGTCGCACAATGCGGATCAGGGAGTCTGCTGTGCAATTGTATATTTTATTAATGATGGGATTTCCTAATTCGCGTTTGACTCATGCCATACGTTGCAAAATGATTATCAGGTGGGAATTTGATACTTCGAATATTGTTAGGTTTATTCATATATTACCCGAATAGGTTTTGAGGATTGCTCTAATATATGCAATGTTATATTTATCATTGTCTTATTTTGTATCCTAGCATACTCGCGGCTGTTCTTTGAGTCCTTGTCAAAAATAGTCAATTTATTATTAACACCAATACTGAAGTACTAAGACTGTTAACACTGATGTCAACATCAGATGTGTTTCAGGCTGATAACAAAGTTTCTTTCAAAGTTTCTTGTTGGTGCATAAATTGAAGACAATAATTTGGATACCAAGGGACAGGATACGACTTTAGTTAGCTCGTAACTCGTAACCGTAGTGGGAAACCTTACTTCAAACTACTTATCCCACATGCACAACCTTTACAATTGCTCAATTTCTGATGAATGGGCTAGTATGAAAGGGAGGTTTGAAGATCATAGTGCCAGTATTTGACAAGTCAAAGACAGTTAAACTCACATATTTTGTTATCCAAATATTTTGTATCTCTTGGTATCCACACGTGTCAAGCATTAAGGTTAAATGAGTGGTCTTTCGCGTGTCTCGAATGTTATATGAGATAAAAATAACACAAAGTATACGCTTTTTTTTTCTCGTGATTGCATCGCATACAGCACCGATGTCCTAGCAATAGAATGATGAGAAATAAGATTAGAAAAGCCGATACTCGCATTCGCTGATTGCCCGTAAAATTAGAATTTTTCACATTATAAAAAATAAGGAACGGGTAGATATAATTGACAATCTTTCAAATACATGATATGTGGCTTAAAGTAATTACATTTAATCTCAAACAAACTTTGTGATATATATATATGAAGACGTTGTGGAATTATTACTTGTCTTAGTGAATTGGATGGAGCAAGATTCGAATCTAAATTTACATGCGTGTCCATAGATTTTCTGGAATCGTATTGAAGATCGATTTCTCTACATCTTTTACCGATACAATATTAATTTATGTTTCTACTAATTGCAGCATCCGTTATATAAGATCTACCGTAGGGTGGTCCAAGGTTGCGAGGTTGGCGTGACGCAATAACTTTTGGCGATGTCTCGCGGGCCGCAGTAGGAGAAAACCCAAAAGTGATAAAACATCGGGAGTTTACCCATTTGCTTCTTGAGAAATATCGTGATATTTTTGGCATTTTTCTTCATGTTTGATTTTGTAATATCCGCTAAAATTATATTTTTTCGTGGTAGAAATTACTTGGAAACACACCAGACCCCGTCATTGAACATTGTTGGAGAAAGGTAAATACGTTTCCTATTTCTTGTTCATTTATTCTACACTTATTGTATGATGAATTCATATATTTGACTAATTTCATTACTTTTAGCGTGATTAGGTTTAATGGTATCGTCAAATAACAACCAAAATATCTGTCTAAGATGAGACTCCGGACCCAGCTAAAAAAAACTGGATTGCGCGGCGCTAAGTCAGGTCTGCGTTTCGTCATTGCTGTAACATGGTCACGTCTCTAAAATTGAGAAGTTACTTAAGGCGAGCTTCATGTACGAAGTTTGGATGGAAGCGCGATTCATCTCATCAGCTTGGTCATGTCTGCACAAGACAATTTATTCTCCTCGTACCGACCACGGGAAGTCATTTCCATCCTGGTAGAGTCTTGACGTTTATAGATACAACATTGAAATTCCGTGATTTTATCAAATATCAATCCCGACATCGGGATTAGGAAAAAGGCCAATCACAGTTGGAATAGTTCAGAAATATTCTGCCAATAAATACACTTATCTAACAATGGTTTAGTACACGCTAAAATTGTCTACGGGCGCAAGGAATGTGTGCTAGGGCCGCGGTTCGGACCACCCTGATCTACCCTATAAAGCTCGGTACAAGCAGTACTTAATCCTATTCATGTAACCTCTATCCTGAAATCCCTACTAACATGCATTCTTAAATCATCATAGGTTGTTACTGTTCCATCCGAATGTTGGCCAGGGTAAATATTGATATTTTTACGTAAACTGCGAAGGCGCGTCTGACGCACTACACAATGGTATGATTTGAGTTTGTTGATTAATTAGGATAATTGGTAAATTGGAAGCGCAATAGTTGAATATCTTGTCTCAGTCTATCTCAGTATTCGGTATGAATCAGTGTTTACAGGTTCTGTATTGTTGGTAGTACTCGTTATGTATCTGTTGGAAATACCAATTGGTAAATTTACAAATTCTTGTAAGAACTGAGGTTTTCAAGTGTAAGACAAATATAATTCAGGGCAGTATTGCAGTTAAACTAACATAGTAACTACTGCTTTAATATTTTTGTCATAAAACTTGAATTATATTTACATCAGAGCATATTTCGTTTGGTTGTGTTACTTGTAGAGCCAGGACATAACGTATGTATATACTAAATTAGGTTTTGTATGTGTTTAATCTTTATCGTGCTGATGGATTTGAAATATAGAGAGTTGTGTATATAGAGAATATATTGAGTTGTCTATCCGTATGAAATATTGAGTTTTCGTTTATTGTTTTCAGCCGATGCCATGTTCCTGATTCTATTCCAAGTTCCCCCGTGTTGACTGTTTTTGTTTTGAACAAACTACACAGATTCTTAGTTGAATTTCATTGGGACATAGCACTTTAGGGCACAGATAATATGCTGGAACCCCTTGCTCTCTAATATCGAACATTAGTAACTGGTTCAGAAACAAATCGTTTAGTTCGTGACAGGACTTGTTTATTGGGGGCGCGTTGTCGAAGATCTCTAACCACTAATAATTAGCTACGAATGTAAATTTTTCTTCTTCTCGGAAACATTTTTAAAATATTGCATTTGAAGAATATCCTAACGTGAAAACCAGAAGAATGAGCATGTGTTCAAGTATTCAAAATTAAATGAAACATTACTAATGTTTCTAGAGAAAGATCAAAAGCTTCCTTCATCATCCTTCCGGAAGTTACAAAACCATATACACTGAAAGCTAAACTCACATCTTTCATTAAACTTTTGATTTCTGGTTTTCTTCTCGCTAAAGGTATTTTAGTTTTGAGTCGATTTTTCACGCTCCACATATTTAAGAAATATTTCCAAATGAGCATTCTTGGCCTGAATCGCTTGTTATCTGAATAAAAGAACACAATTCATAGGTTTTGTTGTAATCATCATGCAAAATTTATATCTTAGCAGTTGAAGGTGGTTAAAGACGCTAAAAATGGCAAAATTATGACCGCATAAAGAACATATGTCTAAAAGAAAACGAAGTTGAATAAAAAACAGATAGGTTTAGGGCTGCCCAACCCGCGGGCCGCGTTCATAAGCAATGAGTCCATACTCCATGAGCAAACATTTTTTAAGGTTTAAATTTTAGTACCATATTTTATATATGGCTAAACTATGTTTCGTATTATGGCGTGACATCCAAATGTCGTTTCTTTCAATCACGCGTATAGTAAGTCTTGCGCTCTGTTGAATATCGATGTCAGTTTTTTTTTTTCAATTTATTGCAGAACTGCACATTCTGTTTGACAAATTCGAAAACTACTGTGCGATGAAAGAACGGAGCAGTGATTTATACGCACATGGCTGTTTCCAAGAAGAATCATTATTTGAACAGTTAAAAATTGCAGAATTAATATAATCTTCCAAAAATCGAATATATGAAGCATGGCTTTTATATTGACGTTTATAGCTGTCGGTCTTTTCTGCAATTGAAAAAGCACCTTGACGCGATTATTTATTAAATCGTTGTTTGTTTTAAGTTGTTTTGTAAGACTTTGGAATCTTATTCGAGCTGCGTGTTCGTTTAGTGACTTTTCGCAATTTCCATTCATCTCCATAAAACCAACTTCATCAGGACGGTAAAATAATTTAATTTTACTGTTCGTGGAAAATATTCTCGTCTATTATTAAACGACTCGCTACACGGTAAATTGAACGACGTGACTATAATGGTCACATAAACCACAATGCATGAAATTTGAAATTGTCTTATTGTCAATACTTGTACGCAAATTTCCGATCAAGTCCAACCATGAGGAATTTCAATTCGTATTGGTTCATGTTGCGATGGGTGCGCTATGGGATTTTATGCCGCGATTAAAATCATAGCTTGATTCGCTTCAATATCGGCCAACGGAATATCCTGCAAGTGAGGCGAGGCATATATTGATCTCTTTTAAACATTCTAGCTGAATGTTGTATGCGTGACTCCATCGCAAACACGTTGTTTAATGCCAATATTCTTCATAACCAGATTCCACCTACAATTTTACTAACTCTGCTATTTGTGAAACGCCTTTGTTACATAAAGTGTCAATGGTAACACAGGTACGATTTATTTTTATTAGACCAAGTCTTCGTTTCGATTGATGATGTATATATATTTGAGATTTGAATAGCAAAGTCTAGCACAGCGATAAAGTATTCAGAAAAGCCTACAGACCTTTTACTACAACTGGCAAAGGCTGAAATTGGACACCACGTCTGAAACATTTGCATTGACAACGCTGTTTTACGAGTAGAGACATTGCGATGGTTGTTAGCATTTGATCTTCTTGTAAAGATCCTCAGGCCATGGATCACTGAATAATGCTTACCCGAACAAGCGCGACACATGTTATAAAATTTACACCAAAAGGCAAACTGTCCAAGTTCGAGACAATTGAAACATAAACTTAATTCTAGTGAAAATCTCCTTTTTACGTCATTGGACATGTACATTTAAAGAATGTAAACAATTGCAGAAGCAACTACGTTTTTGTGGATGCTTGAAAGTATGACTTAAAATCGGATATTTTGCGGCTACTGAATTCCTGAATCTTTGCCACATTTACTCATTGCAACTACATAATTACTTACCATCGTACCTAGGCCGTCGACATGTCGTTTGCTACCCCGTCAAGGACGCGAATAGCCGAAGCATATGTGAACCGTCGTCGTCAAGACAACTGTGTACATTATCAAAAAATAAGCAAATTTACCAGACTAGTTTGGTTCCAGGTGAACAATCCACGCGTCAACTGCTTCTTGGATTGAACGGTTAAAGTTAATTTTGTAGAAAGCTCGAAAGGATGCAAAAGTCTTCAATTGATACAGTATGACGTCGTTGCATTACTGTTGAATAACAGCAAATAGTTAAGCTATTTTATAAGTTGCAATATCTGCAGAAAACTGTAGGTATGTTTACAAAACATTGTAACACAAATACTTCATCAGTCAGCCAGTCAGAAGTTCTTTTTTCACCAAAATGAACATATAATTAATGCAAACAAAACTAGGAAAAAAACACAAAAAAGGAATTTCATGGTGGAGGGTGACGCGAAAAAAACAATGCTGGTTATCGAGCAGCGATACCTGAGATAAAGGTCTAACTTTGATATAGGTAGAATAGAAAGAAGTCCATGAAATACAAATGATTCAAACCAGCACCTTCGTCGACCCAATTAAACAGCCCTACAGAACCCATGAGGTTCGATCGAACCCATGTTAAGAAACACTGCTAAAAAACTGAGAATGGTTAATAGATAATCTGAGCTACTCGCATCAGGCAAGGTAGTCGTGGAAGCAATATAGCATAGAATCAACCAAGCACAGCGATAGCTGTTCCACGAACAGATGTTTTGAGCATGTGTTCAAATATTCAGTTATTCTAAATGAAATGAAATACTGTTACAAAATTTACAAACCAATCTAATCAGAAAGCTAAACTTACATCATCTGTTAACCCTTTGATTTCTGCCAATCTCCTCTTCTCTGAAGATTTTTGCGTTGATTTTTATCCTCCATAATTTTCAAACAATGTGGGTAAATGTGCGGACGTTGCCTGTATCGCTTTTTATCTGAATTAAAAGAACAAAATTTAAATGCTTTGTAACATCCATTATGACGTCATAAAATAGAATGAGGATGCATTTTAAAACTAATAAAAGCCTAGCCCTGAATATTAAAAAAGTTGATTGTTGTAAACTGCTTGTCTGACTTTGGTCAGACAAAAGGTTACAGAAATACATTTGTGTAAGCGTGCAGCAGGACTCTCGAATTGCTCATTGAAAAAGAACTGGCGTTTAGTTGCTGTGCTATTGTGACTTTTCCCAATCTTGAAATTGCAACATGCAGAAATAAATAATTTACATCCTGGAAATATTGTAATAGAATCGATTCGCACAAAACTGATGATAGCTGTAAACTCGAAATAGGCAGTGGTATATTTATAACTGTTGCCCACAACTTCAAGAACATACAACTTACATTTGACTAAAGCAACATAACGCTGGTTTACTCATTAATTTCCCTGTAACCAACGGTTGTGACTTTTCCGGTTTCAAATCGACACCACTGAGAAGTAACTAGGTACAAGCAGATAGAAAGATGTAGAGTATGCACAAATATTGCATTTGCTAGAGTCCTGAAGAATCGGCTAATACGAAAGGAAGATCTGAAGATCACATAGCCAGTATTTGAGAAGTCACAGAAAGCTGAACTCACATTATTTATTATCCCCACATTTTGTTGCTATTATCATTCTCGTTGAAGGAATTTCTTGGAATCCACACGCGTCAAAAAATAAAGTCCACTCACACCACCGTGCGACGATCCGAAAGACTTGAATGCCCTTTTCTGCAAACTCAATTTTGATAAATAGATTAGAACCGTCTTTGCCACCTGATTTGTTCTTCGAGCACATGAATACTGAAGAGGAATACAGACATGTTCAGTGATTACATGATTTATTTTGTCATCGCTTGACAAACGAATATCTTCCCCAATTACAGTGCCGACTCAAGATTCAACGCAACTTTGAAGTTGGAGATCTTGTCACCCTGATGATCAAGGAGTGAAAAGTGAAAGTGTGCATATCCAATTCTACTTATATGCGCGACATAATGAAGCTCTGTCTACGCTTTTTGAGTACATTTACGCACAAAATACACACTACATAAATAGCATCCACACTACACATAAACAGTCACACATACATTCTCACTATGGGAATATTAGGTGTATAATTCGAATTATATTTGAGTGGGGGCTAGTTTTTGGTTCTATCCTTTTTTGAATTTCTTGCATTGGCAATTTGCTTATCTTCATTGGTTTTGTTACTGTATTTATTTCATCAATTGTTTTTGGAAGTTGAGCAAACATTTCTTTTTTTTTTGAAAATTATTTCCCCTATGTTATCCAAAAAACAGTTCATAAAATTACCGGGGCCGGTATGTACTGTACGAAATGTTTGATTTTATGATTTTAGTGTGAAAGGGAGGTTTGAAGATCATAGTGCCATTATTTGACAAGTCAAAGGACGCTAAATTTACATATTTTATTATCCACATATTTTGTTGCTGTCATCATTCTCTTAGAAGTCTTTTGTGGTTATCTCTTGGTATCCACACGTGTCAAGAAATAAGGTTAAATGAGTGGTCTTTCGCGTGTCCCGAATGTTACCTAGGATAGGTAAAAAGTTTACTCTCGTTCACTGAATGCCTGTACAAATGGAATTTTCTCGCACTATAAAAGAAAAATAAGGGACAGGGAGATATGATTGGCAATCTTCCAAATACATGTTATGTGGCTTGAAGTAATTACATTTAATCCTAAACCAACTTTGTGATATATGAATACGTTGTGAAATTACTACTTGTCTTAGCGATTCGGATAGAGCGAGCTTTGAATCTAAATTTTTATATGTGTGGAATCCACAGATTTTCTGGAATCGTATTGAAAATCGATTTCCCTACATGTTTTATCGAGGCTTCATTCATTTTTGTTTCTACTAATTGCAGAATTCGTTATATAAGATCTACCCTAGGGTGGTCCAAGGTTGGCGTGACGCAAAAACTTTTGGCGAGGTCTCGCGGGCCGCAGTAGGAGAAAACCCAGAAGTGATAAAACATCGAGAGTTTACCCATTTGCTTCTTGAGAAATATGGTGATATTTATAGCATTTTTCTTCATGTTTGATTTTGTAATGTCCGCTAAACTTATATTTTTTCGTGTTAGAAATTACTTGGAAACACACCAGACCCCGTCATTGAACGTTGTTGGGGAAAGGTAAATACGTTTCCTATTTCTTGTTCACTTATTCTACACTTATTGTATGATGAATTCATAAATTTGACTAATTTCATTACTTTTAGCGTTATCAGGTCTAGTGGTATCGTCAAATAACAACCAAAATATATGTCTAAGATGAGACTAAGTCAGGTCTGCGTTTCGTCATTGCTGTCACATGGTCACGTCTCTAAAATTGAGAAGTTACTCAAGGCGAGCTTCATGTACGAAGTTTGGATGGAAGCGCGATTCATATCATCAGCTTGGTCATGTCTGCACAAAACAATTTATTCTCCTCGTACCGACCACGGGAAGTCATTTCCATCCTGGTCTTGAGTCTTGACGTTTATAGATACAACATTGAAATTCCGTGATTTTATCAAATATCAATCCCGACATCGGGATTAGGAAAAAGGCCAATCACAGTTGGAATAGTTTAGAAATAACTCTGCCAATAAATACACTTATCTACCAATGGTTTAGTTTAGTACACGCTAAAATTGTTCTACGGGCGCAAGGAATGTGTGCTAGGGCCGCGGTTCGGACCACCCTGATCTACCCTATAAAGCTCGGTACAAGCAGTACTTAATCATATTCATGTAAACTCTATCCTGAAATCCCTACTAACACGCATTCTTAAATCATCATAGGTTGTTACTGTTCCATCCGAATGTTGGCCAGGGTAAATATTGACGTGTTTACGTAAACTGCAAAGGCGCGTCTGACGCACTACACAATGGTATGATGTGAGTTTGTTAATTACGATAATTAGTAAATTGGAAGCGCAATAGTTGGATGTCTTGTCTCAGTCTAGCTCAGTATTCGGTGTGAACCAGTGTTTACAGGTTCTGTATTGTTGGTAGTACTCGTTATGTATCTGTTGGAAATAACAATAAGAATTGAGGTTCTCAAGTGTAATACAAATATAATTTGTGGCAGTATTACTGTCAAATTAGCACAATAACTACTGCTTTAATATTTTAGTCATAAAACTTGGATTTTAGTTACTTTAGTTTAGAGCATATTTCATTTGATTGTGTTACTTGGAAAGTCGAAACATTGGGTATATATATAATGTTAAATTTTGTTTGATTTTAATCTATATCGTGCTGATTGATTTGAAATATAGAGAGTTGTGATATTATGATACTGCAAAATTGTCTTGCCGTATGGAATATTTAGTTTATGTTCATTGTTTTCAGCAGATGCCATGTTCCTGATTCTATTCCAAGTTCCATCGTGTTGACTGTTTTGAACAAACTACACCGATTCTAAGTTGAATTTCATTGGGACAGTACATTAAGGCACAGGCAATATGCTGAAGAACTTTGCTTCCTAATATCAGACACTGGTAACTGATTCAGAAACAAATCGTTAACTTCGTGACAGGACTTGTTTATTTATTGGGGCTCGTTGTCAACGATCTCCAACTAATAATAATTAGCTACGAATGTAAATTTTCCTTTTTCTTTCGAATAGTCGGAAACATTTCTAGAATTTTGAATCTGAAGAATATACTAACGTGCAAACAGAAGAATGAACAAGTGTTCAAGTATTCCAAATGAAATGAAACATTACTAATGTTTCTAGAGATGTCCTATGTCTTAGCAAACGCTTAAAATTGCGAAATTATAACCGCATATAGAATATATCTAAAAGAAAACGAAGAGGAATAAAAAAAACATAGTTTAGGCTTTCCAACCAACGCCCCATGCACGGGCCGCGTTCAGCCCGCACATAAATGAGTTCATAAGCAAACACTTTTAAATGTTTAAATTTTAGTACCGTATTTTATATAGGCTAAACTTTGGCGGTTCCCAAACTATGGGTCGCGAACCACTGGTGGGTCGCAAAAGGAATCTTAGTTGGTCGTGAAAAGATGTAAATTAGTTTGGTTAAATCATACTGGTAATTAGGATCGGTGGCGACTCGAATACGTAAATCTTCAAAAAAACAAAATAAATTAAATTGAATTTAAATTCGAATCTGTGATTGGTTCCTTTTTACGATCTTCTCAAAGGAACAAAAATTTTCTACACAAAGAATGACCACGTGGCTTTTTTACGCATAGCAGTTTTGTACACTGTACAGCACTTCTTATCGTGTTTCCCCGAAATTTAGACAGGATTTAGATTTATTTATTTTGAAGAATAACACTATGGTTTTTTTTGGAAGAGGTCTTTTGTGTTCATTTATCAGAAATAAAATTACATTGTAGAAAATCACAAGATTTTTTTACTAAATATTATATGAAAACCGACATCCATAGTTTTTATAAAAATCAAGTGACAAATATCATAATTGTGATATCACACAATCTTTAATAGTGGTGTGATCTTCACCTTACTTCAGGTTAATGAACCTTTCTTCTCCCACACATTTAAATTTATTTTAAGGGTAGGGTCATTTTAAAATCATTTTAAAAATTCAAATTATTATCTTATTTTCAGGCCAGGTCTTCATTTCGAGGAAACACGGTAGTTTTGCGATGGTTAGCCATTGCTGTGTTCTGTATAATGTCCTAAAAAAACAAAATGAAATTAAAGTTAAGTGGGTCGCCATAAGCTTTGGTAATAAATAGTGGGTCCCAACTCTAAAAAGTTTGGGAACCACTGCCGCTAAAGTATGTTTCACGATTATGGCGTGATTATTTCGGCTTTCCACATACAAATGTGGGTTCTTTTAATCACGCGTGTATCAAGTCTTGCGCTCTGGTGGATATCGATGTTTAGTTTTTTAAAATTTATTGCAGAACTGCGCGTTCTGTTTGACAAATTTGAAAACTACTGTGCGATCATTGGCGACGAGGCGCTGCGAAAAATTATAGAAATGATTTTGCAATTTCCATCTCTATAAATCAACTTTATCTTCGTGACTTGATTACAAACACGTTGTTTAACTCCAATATTCGTCGTAACCAGATTTCACCGACAATTTTACTACTTCTGTATCTTGTGAAACGCCTTTGTTACATAAAGTGTCAGTGCTAACACGGGTATGGTTTATATTTATTAGACCAAGTTTTCGTTTTGATTCATGATGTATATATAATTGAAATTTGACTAGCAGAGTCTACCACAGCGATAACTTATTCAGAAAAGCCCAATGGATCCTTCACTACAACTGGCAAAAGCTGAAACTGGACACCACGTCTGAAACATTTGCATTGGCAACGCTGTTTGTACGAGTAGAGGCATTGCGATGATTGTTAGCATTTGATCTTCTTGTAAAGATCCTCAGGCCATGGATCACTGAATGCTGCTTACCCGAACAAGCGCGACACATGTTAGGAAATCTACACCAAAAAGCAAACTGACCAAGTTCGAAACAATTGAAACATAAACTTGATTCTAGTGAAAATCTTCTTTTTTTACGTCATTGGACAAAAAAACTTGAAAAATGTAAACCATTGCAGAAGCAACTACGTTTTTGTGGAAGCTTGAACGTTTGACTTAAATTGGTGATTGGAGTTCTGCCTACTTCAGGGGTGGGCAACCTTTGGCACGCGAGCCCATTTATTCGGCATGCGAGCGAGGCCTCAGAAACGAGATCGTCTTAGTTCAGATAAAAAGTTTCGAGACTGAATTATCTGATAAAACTCGGTGTTCGTTTATTCATTATCGTTTGTTAACAATCTGTTATTTATTTAAGTTCTTTTTGTCTTTTCATGGCTTCAAAGGAATATATATATCATGGCGTAGCAACTGAGCTCTCGACGAATTTTGTCGGAATTAACACAACGTTTGGCTACATTGTTACGTAATATATATTTCTGATTGATTTATGAAGTGGTGCAACTCATGTTGGTTAGAGTTACTTGCTAACTTACTGTTATAACTTGATTTCGAAAGAAATATAAGCTATTAGGAAAGGGAATACAAGAGAGAAGTGCAGAAAACGAACTATTACATGATTGGGATGCCATTCCCGAGAATTTTTTTAAAACTTGAAAACTTTGCAATGCACTATTCTACAACAGGGGTCGGTAAACTGAGGGCCAAATGCGGCCCGCGAGCTAATTTGTTGCGACCCTCGAACAACCCGACATTTATTAAATGAAACAAAAATTGATCCCAAATTTATTATTGTATGTACGCGGATTTATGTGGTAACAAGTTCTGCTGTATGACGCTTGTTTTGAAATATGTAGCGTCAGTTGCATGTCGTTCGAGTTAATTGTGATCTTTAAAATTCAAAAATGTTTGGAAAACGCAGGATAGCTCGCGACGAGGACTGAACATTCCAATGTGCTTCGACGAAAAATTCGAGCCGAGACCCAGGACTGCGCCACAGTTGATCTATGCGACAGTGCAAAACAAGTAATGGGCACGTTCGGAAGCACATATTGCTGCGAACAGCTTTATCTAAAATGCATTACACTTGGAATAAACTTCGTACTCGCTTGTCAGGTCTTCTTTGAAAGACGTACCGTGGGGGCAAGTGGCAAAAAAACATCATCCTTCACATTAATAACAAGTAAATAAAAACAATATGTTGTTGAATAATATATATATATTAAGAAACGGCACATACACATCTCATAGTAGCAGGCTTTTAACGCAATAATAGAATTTGTGAATGCGCCACAATTTGAAATTCAATCTAGCGCTTGTTCGAAGGCGGAAAAATTGCGGCCTGCGCGCTACAGGGAATGTGTATATTTGGCCCGCAAGTACATAAAGTTTTCCGACCACTGCTCTACATCATCTGCATATGCTTGTGAATCTTTGTTCTCAGTTATGATTGGAATTTTAATAAGTCGTCTCGTAACAGGAGTAGCCTGGACGTTGAAACCAGTAGTTCGTATATTTCTTTGAAAGTTACAAAATATAAACCCAATGTAAAATCTCTATCAGCGGTAATGCAGCAGCAGAAGTCTCACTGAGATAGAATAAGAAAAGTAATCAAATCTATTTGTCGGACTGATAATATATCCGAATAGTGAATCCGTCTGTAGGCCTACATGTTTGAAAGGTTTATTATTATGTATTTTTGCTTTGGAAGTAGCAAAGCATTGTTTTTAATTTTGGTCGGCACGCGGAAGAATTTTGTTGTTAAATTTAGCCGATTTTGGCACGCGAGCCGAAAAAGGTTGCCCACCCCTGGCCTACTTGAACCTTGTTGAGTACATTTACGTACAAAATACACACTGCATATATAGCATCCACACCACACATACAAATTGACAATTTCGTCAATTTTCATAGGTTTTGTTTCCGTATTTTTAACTCCAATTGTTTTTGGAAGTTGAGCAAACCTTTTTTTCTAAATATTTCCCTCCGTAATCCATTTCATCAAAACATTTCATATAACTTCCGGGGCCGGTATGTACGAAATGTTTTTTTGCCCATTTTATGGAATCTCAAGCCCTTTAATTTAAGCACTGTAAAGTTAGTCAACGTCCCTCCTTTTACTGGGGCGAATAAATGACTCACCCCCCCCCCCCCTCGCTAGAAAATTCGAAATTTTGTTGCCACGAGGTAAATGCACGTCGCACAATGCGGATCCGGGAGTCTGCTGTGCTATTGTATATTTTATTAATGATGGGATTTCCTAATTCGCGTTTGACTCATGCCATACGTTGCAAAATGATTATCAGGTGGGAATTTGATACTTCGAATATTGTTAGGTTTATTCATATATTACCCGAATAGGTTTTGAGGATTGCTCTAATATATGCAATGTTATATTTATCATTGTCTTATTTTGTATCCTAGCATACTCGCGGCTGTTCTTTGAGTCCTTGTCAAAAATAGTCAATTTATTATTAACACCAATACTGAAGTACTAAGACTGTTAACACTGATGTCAACATCAGATGTGTTTCAGGCTGATAACAAAGTTTCTTTCAAAGTTTCTTGTTGGTGCATAAATTGAAGACAATAATTTGGATACCAAAGGACAGGATACGACTTCAGTTAGCTCGTAACTCGTAACCGTAGTGGGAAACCTTACTTCAAACTACTTATCCCACATGCACAACCTTTACAATTGCTCAATTTCTGATGAATGGGCTAGTATGAAAGGGAGGTTTGAAGATCATAGTGCCAGTATTTGACAAGTCAAAGACAGTTAAACTCACATATTTTGTTATCCACATATTTTGTATCTCTTGGTATCCACACGTGTCAAGAAATAAGGTTAAATGAGTGGTCTTTCGCGTGTCTCGAATGTTATATGAGATAAAAATAACACAATGTATACGCTTTTTTTTCTCGTGATTGCATCGCATACAGCACCGATGTCCTAGCAATAGAATGATGAGAAATAAGATTAGAAAAGCCGATACTCGCATTCGCTGAATGCCCGTAAAATTAGAATTTTTCACATTATAAAAAATAAGGAACGGGTAGATATAATTGACAATCTTTTAAATACATGATATGTGGCTTAAAGTAATTACATTTAATCTCAAACAAACTTTGTGATATATATTTATGAAGACGTTGTGGAATTATTACTTGTCTTAGTGAATTGGATGGAGCAAGATTCGAATCTAAATTTACATGCGTGCCCATAGATTTTCTGGAATCGTATTGAAGATCGATTTCTCTACATCTTTTACCGATACAATATTAATTTATGTTTCTACTAATTGCAGCATCCGTTATATAAGATCTACCGTAGGGTGGTCCAAGGTTGCGAGGTTGGCGTGACGCAATAACTTTTGGCGATGTCTCGCAGGCCGCAGTAGGAGAAAACCCAAAAGTGATAAAACATCGGGAGTTTACCCATTTGCTTCTTGAGAAATATCGTGATATTTTTGGCATTTTTCTTCATGTTTGATTTTGTAATGTCCGCTAAAATTATATTTTTTCGTGGTAGAAATTACTTGGAAACACACCAGACCCCGTCATTGAACGTTGTTGGAGAAAGGTAAATACGTTTCCTATTTCTTGTTCATTTATTCTACACTTATTGTATGATGAATTCATATATTTGACTAATTTCATTACTTTTAGCGTGATTAGGTTTAGTGGTATCGTCAAATAACAACCAAAATATCTGTCTAAGATGAGACTCCGGACCCAGCTAAAAAAAAACTGGATTGCGCGGCGCTAAGTCAGGTCTGCGTTTCGTCATTGCTGTAACATGGTCAGGTCTCTAAAATTGAGAAGTTACTTAAGGCGAGCTTCATGTACGAAGTTTGGATGGAAGCGCGATTCATCTCATCAGCTTGGTCATGTCTGCACAAGACAATTTATTCTCCTCGTACCGACCACGGGAAGTCATTTCCATCCTGGTAGAGTCTTGACGTTTATAGATACAACATTGAAATTCCGTGATTTTATCAAATATCAATCCCGACATCGGGATTAGGAAAAAGGCCAATCACAGTTGGAATAGTTCAGAAATATTCTGCCAATAAATACACTTATCTACCAATGGTTTAGTTTAGTACACGCTAAAATTGTTCTACGGGCGCAAGGAATGTGTGCTAGGGCCGCGGTTCGGACCTCCCTGATCTACCCTATAAAGCTCGGTACAAGCAGTACTTAATCATATTCATGTAACCTCTATCCTGAAATTTCTACTAACATGCATTCTTAAATCATCATAGGTTGTTACTGTTCCATCCGAATGTTGGCCAGGGTAAATATTGATATTTTTACGTAAACTGCGAAGGCGCGTCTGACGCACTACACAATGGTATGATTTGAGTTTGTTGATTAATTAGGATAATTGGTAAATTGGAAGCGCAATAGTTGAATATCTTGTCTCAGTCTATCTCAGTATTCGATATGAATCAGTGTTTACAGGTTCTGTATTGTTGGTAGTACTCGTTATGTATCTGTTGGAAATACCAATTTGTAAATTTACAAATTCTTGTAAGAACTGAGGTTTTCAAGTGTAAGACAAATATAATTCAGGGCAGTATTGCAGTTAAACTAACATAGTAACTACTGCTTTAATATTTTTGTCATAAAACTTGAATTATATTTACATCAGAGCATATTTCGTTTGGTTGTGTTACTTGTAGAGCCAGGACATAACGTATGTATATACTAAATTAGGTTTTGTATGTGTTTAATCTTTATCGTGCTGATGGATTTGAAATATAGAGAGTTGTGTATATAGAGAATATATTGAGTTGCCTATCCGTATGAAATATTGAGTTTTCGTTTATTGTTTTTAGCCGATGCCATGTTCCTGATTCTATTCCAAGTTCCACCGTGTTGACTGTTTTTGTTTTGAACAAACTACACAGATTCTTAGTTGAATTTCATTGGGACATAGCACTTTAAGGCACAGATAATATGCTGGAACCCCTTGCTCTCTAATATCAAACACTAGTAACTGGTTCAGAAACAAATCGTTTAGTTCGTGACAGGACTTGTTTATTGGGGGCGCGTTGTCGAAGATCTCTAACCACTAATAATTAGCTACGAATGTAAATTTTTCTTCTTCTCGGAAACATTTTTAAAATATTGCATTTGAAGAATATCCTAACGTGAAAACCAGAAGAATGAGCATGTGTTCAAGTATTCAAAATTAAATGAAACATTACTAATGTTTCTAGAGAAAGATCAAAAGCTTCCTTCATCATCCTTCCGAAAGTTACAAAACCATATACACTGAAAGCTAAACTCACATCTTTCATTAAACTTTTGATTTCTGGTTTTCTTCTCGCTAAAGGTATTTTAGTTTTGAGTCGATTTTTCACGCTCCACATATTTAAGAAATATTTCCAAATGAGCATTCTTGGCCTGAATCGCTTGTTATCTGAATAAAAGAACACAATTCATAGGTTTTGTTGTAATCATCATGCAAAATTTATATCTTAGCAGTTGAAGGTGGTTAAAGACGCTAAAAATGGCAAAATTATGACCGCATAAAGAATATATGTCTAAAAGAAAACGAAGTTGAATAAAAAACAGATAAGTTTAGGGCTGCCCAATCCGCGGGCCGCGTTCATAAGCAATGAGTCCATGACAGTGATTTCCCTACACCCCCCCTATAGGGGGTGAACACCCCCCCTAAAATTTCAAACACCCCCCCCCCCCCCCTAATTTTGAGGTGCGATTCCACACTGAGGGGTTCTAAACCGCAGTCTGCGGGCCAATTACGGCCCGCGTGACGATTTAAAATGGCCCGCCGAACTTGAGTGAAATAGTTTAACCCTTCATGTGGTACCTTTTGAGTTTTAGATACCGTCTATTGTTACATCATTATCACAGTTTAAGCACGTTTATTTCGTAACAATTGAAATATTTCGGTATCTTATGTATACGTATGGGTATTAGGATTACACACTGCAGTATTTTAGATATCAGCCGTATATTAAGACAGCTTAAAGATGTCACAAAACGAAAACTAGGCACTGAAAACAGACGTTTTTTAGATGAATGACAGCGTTTTTATTTCTTTATTGAAAAGAATCAAACTTCAGCGATTTGTCTTCTAACCAACAAAATATCTCAGTTCTGAAGGAATACAACATTATGCGACATTATGATCAGTTGACGAGCATATTCCAAAATTTAATTCATACAAAAGTCAAACGAAAATGTTCAAAAAAATTAGAAATGTGTAACAAAACAAGCCATAAGTAGCCATTCATACAATGCCAGATGAGCAAGTCACTTCATTAGTCACTATCAGTTGCAAATTACTTGTTGAAACGTAGTAGGGGAATCAGCTCTCAACACTGATATCAGCTCTCACACTGTTACTATATCCGCAATCCTGTCCGCGGTTCGATGTTTCAATCCGCCCTGTGGTGAGTTACAACGTCCCCGCGAACGGACAACGGAAGGGTAGTGCGGCGCAAGCTATGAAGTGAAATTGGTTTTGGAAGGTTGAAACTAAAATTTAACCGTTCCAGTTTTTTCTTTTTTCTACATTGGACTTTCCAACATGACAAACCACCGTCTGATATTTTTCAGCTTTAGTCCACTGTAGAATATTCATAACGTTGGCGAGTGGATGTGCCTTCCAGATTTCGCTGTGGGATAGTCTGAAAATATTTGTTGCCTATGAGGAACAATGGACCGGGGCACAGTGGGACTTGCCCTACAGTGCACAATTCGACATTGTTTGATACAATAAGTGCTTAGAGACCTAGATATGCGGTATATTAAGTGTAATATTATGGTTTCTTTTGACCCATGGCCCAATATGGAATATATTCGAGAATCAATAATATTTCCAGATTTAGATTCGAGGGAAGAAATAATCAAATTTGTTTGCGAAACTTTTTGTCTGATATCTGAACTATTTCAGTTGAACATTGATTTTAAAAATATTAAAGCTTCAAATTTGAAGTCTCCCTGTTCTTTAGACGATTATGCTGATTAATTGCTTATTTTTAAGGGCATACTTCGTTGAATTTTGACGGACTGACCCATGGGGCCCCAGGGTCTGTCCGAATGTGCCCCACAAGTGGGGTACAGTGGGACACTTGACAGACGTTTTTCAAAGCATTTTGGTAGTAAGATGTGTGTCGCAAGAAAATTTCTTATTCGCTGAATGTAAACTACATTTACCCCTCTATGCATTAGTCCCGCCAACTTAAGGGAATATGCAGAATTAAAGGCTCAAAATATGCAAAAGAAAAAAAGTGTCTTAGCTTAGAGCCTATTTTGGTGCCTATTTCTCAAAATTTTCTCAGGACGCTTGAGCGCGCCCTGAACCCCAGTCGTGTCGTCCCGCACTTTTTCTCGCTCCCTTTTTTTGGCCCTACAATTACATTCTGCTGTGGATTTTGGCTCGCGTCAATTAACTTGGGGGGCCCCCATGTAGCCTACATCGTTTCGTAAATACTTACCATTTTTTTAAGAATACAAACAGCCTAGTTTTATCTCTAACAGCAAATTATTTACCACCCCCTAAATTTTGAAACACCCCCCCTACAAAGAAAAGCTGGGGAACATACTGGTCCATGAGCAAACATTTTTTAAGGTTTAAATTTTAGTACCGTATTTTATATATGGCTAAACTATTTTTCGTATTATGGCGTGACATCCAAATGTCGTTTCTTTCAATCACGCGTATAGTAAGTCTTGCGCTCTGTTGAATATCGATGTCAGTTTTTATTTTTCAATTTATTGCAGAACTGCACATTCTGTTTGACAAATTCGAAAACTACTGTGCGATGAAAGAACGGAGCAGTGATTTATACGCACATGGCTGTTTCCAAGAAGAATCATTATTTGAACAGTTGAAAATTGCAGAATTAATATAATCTTCCAAAAATCGAATATATGAAGCATAGCTTTTATATTGACGTTTATAGCTGTCGGTCTTTTCTGCAATTGAAAAAGCACCTTGACGCGAATATTTATTAAATCGTTGTTTGTTTTAAGTTGTTTTGTAAGACTTTGGAATCTTATTCGAGCTGCGTGTTCGTTTAGTGACTTTTCGCAATTTCCATTCATCTTCATAAAACCAATTTCATCAGGACGGTATAATAATTTAATTTTACTGTTCGTGGAAAATATTCTCGTCTATTATTAAATGACTCGCTACACGGTAAATTGAACGACGTGACTATAATGGTCACATAAACCACAATGCATGAAATTTGAAATTGTCTCATTGTCAATACTTGTACGCAAATTTCCGAACAAGTCCAACCATGAGGAATTTCAATTCGTATTGGTTCATGTTGCGATGGGTGCGCTATGGGATTTTATGCCGCGATTAAAATCATAGCTTGATTCGCTTCAATATCGGCCAACGGAATATCCTGCAAGTGAGGCGAGGCATATATTGATCTCTTTTAAACATTCTAGCTGAATGTTGTATGCGTGACTCCATCGCAAACACGTTGTTTAATGCCAATATTCTTCATAACCAGATTCCACCTACAATTTTACTAACTCTGCTATTTGTGAAACGCCTTTGTTACATAAAGTGTCAATGGTAACACAGGTACGATTTATTTTTATTAGACCAAGCCTTCGTTTCGATTGATGATGTATATATAATTGAGATTTGAATAGCAAAGTCTAGCACAGCGATAAAGTATTCAGAAAAGCCTACAGACCTTTTACCACAACTGGCAAAGGCTGAAATTGGACACCACGTCTGAAACATTTGCATTGACAACGCTGTTTTACGAGTACAGACATTGCGATGGTTGTTAGCATTTGATCTTCTTGTAAAGATCCTCAGGCCATGGATCACTGAATAATGCTTACCCGAACAAGCGCGACACATGTTATAAAATTTACACCAAAAGGCAAACTGTCCAAGTTCGAGACAATTGAAACATAAACTTAATTCTAGTGAAAATCTCCTTTTAACGTCATTGGACATGTACATTTAAAGAATGTAAACAATTGCAGAAGCAACTACGTTTTTGTGGATGCTTGAAAGTATGACTTAAAATCGGATATTTTGCGGCTACTGAATTCCTGAATCTTTGCCACATTTACTCATTGCAACTACATAATTACTTACCATCGTACCTAGGCCGTCGACATGTCGTTTGCTACCCCGTCAAGGACGCGAATAGCCGAAGCATATGTGAACCGTCGTCGTCAAGACAACTGTGTACATTATCTAAAAATAAGCATATTTACCAGACTAGTTTGGTTCCAGGGGAACAATCCACGCGTCAACTGCTTCTTGGATTGAACGGTTAAAGGTAATTTTGTAGAAAGCTCGAAAGGATGCAAAAGTCTTCAATTGATACAGTATGACGTCGTTGCATTACTGTTGAATAACAGCAAATAGTTAAGCTATTTTATAAGTTGCAATATCTGCAGAAAACTGTAGGTATGTTTACAAAACATTGTAACACAAATACTTCATCAGTCAGCCAGTCAGAAGTTCATTTTTCACCAAAATGAACATATATTTAATGCAAACAAAACTAGGAAAAAAACACAAAAAAGGAATTTCATGGTGGAGGGTGACGCGAAAAAAACAATGCTGGTTATCGAGCAGCGATACCTGAGATAAAGGTCTAACTTTGATATAGGTAGAATAGAAAGAAGTCCATGAAATACAAATGTTTCAAACCAGCACCTTCGTCGACCCAATTAAACAGCCCTACAGAACCCATGAGGTTCGATCAAACCCATGTTAAGAAACACTGCTAAAAAACTGAGAATGGTTAATAGATAATCTGAGCTACTCGCATCAGGCAAGGTAGTCGTGGAAGCAATATAGCATAGAATCAACCAAGCACAGCGATAGCTGTTCCACGAACAGATGTTTTGAGCATGTGTTCAAATATTCAGTTATTCTAAATGAAATGAAATACTGTTACAAAATTTACAAAACAATCTAAGCAGAAAGCTAAACTTACATCATCTGTTAACCCTTTGATTTCTGCCAATCTCCTCTTCTCTGAATATATTTGAGTTGATTTTTATCCTCCATGATTTTCAAGTAATGTGGGTAAATGTGCGGACGTTGCCTGTATCGCTTTTTATCTGAATTAAAAGAACAAAATTTAAATGCTTTGTAACATCCATTATGACGTCATAAAATAGAATGAGGATGCATTTTAAAACTAATAAAAGCCTAGCCCTGAATAATAAAAAAGTTGATTGTTGTAAACTGCTTGTCTGACTTTGGTCAGACAAAAGGTTACAGAAATACATTTGTGTAAGCGTGCAGCAGGACTCTCGAATTGCTCATTAAAAAAGAACTGGCGTTTAGTTGCTGTGCTATTGTCACTTTTCCCAATCTTGAAATTGCAACATGCAGAAATAAATAATTTACATCCTGGAAATATTGTAATAGAACCGATTCGCACAAAACTGATGATAGCTGTAAACTCGAAATAGGCAGTGGTATATTTATAACTGTTGCCCACAACTTCAAGAACATACAACTTACATTTGACTAAAGCAACATAACGCTGGTTTACTCATTAATTTCCCTGTAACCAACGGTTGTGACTTTTCCGGTTTCAAATCGACACCACTGAGAAGTAACTAGGTACAAGCTGATAGAAAGATGTAGAGTATGCACAAATATTGCATTTGCTAGAGTCCTGAAGAATCGGCTAATACGAAAGGAAGATTTGAAGATCACATAGCCAGTATTTGAGAAGTCACAGAAAGCTGAACTCACATTATTTATTATCCCCACATTTTGTTGCTATTATCATTCTCGTTGAAGGAATTTCTTGGAATCCACACGCGTCAAAAAATAAAGTCCACTCACACCACCGTGCGACGATCCGAAAGACTTGAATGCCCTTTTCTGCAAACTCAATTTTGATAAATAGATTAGAACCGTCTTTGCCACCTGATTTGTTCTTCGAGCACATGAATACTGAAGAGGAATACAGACATGTTCAGTGATTACATGATTTATTTTGTCATCGCTTGACAAACGAATATCTTCCCCAATTACAGTGCCGACTCAAGATTCAACGCAACTTTGAAGTTGGAGATCTTGTCACCCTGATGATCAAGGAGTGAAAAGTGAAAGTGTGCATATCCAATTCTACTTATATGCGCGACATAATGAAGCTCTGTCTACGCTTTTTGAGTACATTTACGCACAAAATACACACTACATAAATAGCATCCACACTACACATACACAGTCACACATACATTCTCACTATGGGAATATTAGGTGTATAATTCGAATTATATTTGAGTGGGGGCTAGTTTTTGGTTCTATCCTTTTTTGAATTTCTTGCATTGGCAATTTGCTTATCTTCATTGGTTTTGTTACTGTATTTATTTCATCAATTGTTTTTGGAAGTTGAGCAAACATTTCTTTTTTTTTTGAAAATCATTTCCCTATGTTATCCAAAAAACAGTTCATAAAATTACCGGGGCCGGTATGTACTGTACGAAATGTTTGATTTTATGATTTTAGTGTGAAAGGGAGGTTTGAAGATCATAGTGCCATTATTTGACAAGTCAAAGAACGCTAAATTTACATATTTTATTATCCACATATTTTGTTGCTGTCATCATTCTCTTAGAAGTCTTTTGTGGTTATCTCTTGGTATCCACACGTGTCAAGAAATAAGGTTAAATGAGTGGTCTTTCGCGTGTCCCGAATGTTACCTAGGATAGGAAAAAAGTTTACTCTCGTTCACTGAATGCCTGTACAAATGGAATTTCCTCGCACTATAAAAGAAAAATAAGGGACAGGGAGATATGATTGGCAATCTTCCAAATACATGTTATGTGGCTTAAAGCTCTTGCTCCCACAGGATACTTTGGAGATATATCGGAAGGTCTTGGGTTTACCACTAGAAATTCTGAATTGCGACATACAACCAGTAACTGGATCAGCCCTAATCAACGCTTTGTATCCATTTTTTCGGCATGCATTGCTTCATTGGAGATCTCTCTTTAAACAAACGATATCATTGACTAGTCGATAGACTGACATGGAGAGTGTTTATATGCATTTGATATCTATAATATCCAGAGGCGTAGCCAGAATATTTTGCGCCCGGGGCAAACTATAAAATTAGCGCCCCGACCTTCAGGTTTAATCATATTTTCTACTACATTTAATTGTATATGTAAAAACAATTCAAATTTTAATGGAACATTTTATTTAAAAAAGAAGCAAAGCTATAAATATATATGCATATGCCCATAATGTCTCACTCAGTCACTGTCAAAGATGATTTACATAGTGTACAATAAATTTAATTTTCTTGATTTCATTGTCGCAAACTGGTTAATCACTTCTTCAAAATCTGTTGAAGAACAGTATTCCAGAATTGTAATAAACTATGAAATCAAACTTCAGTATACAAGCCTGTAACCGCTCTGCACCGCTTCTAGTTCCAGGTGTCATAGTTGAGTCTACTGATAATTTTTTCTAGGAGTTCAACCAGTTCATCCATACCTTCAAAATAGTTTTAACAGCTTCTAATCGTGCACTCGAGTGTGTTGCAGACACTTTTTCCGAATGCAGTTGCCAGTGGGGAACTGCGTCGCGGGCTACCTGGAAACGTTTGACAGCTTACCTTTATCATTTGTCGAAAACGGCATTGGGGTGTTTTAGCACATTATGATATATTTTATGTAAGTCTGCTGCAAAGTACGGTACTTTGACAACCACGAAATACAAAACAACGTATTACTCGAAACGTGTATTTCCAGCCATTCGCTGTTTAACATCATTCAACCAAATTCCGTTGTCTTTTGTCTCCAGCACAGAACTAATATCAACTTACATCGGAGTGCGCAAGCAAGAACTTAACGATACAGAACCACGTAATTAATCCGTGCATCTTGTTACCTAACGTTACCAAATCAATTTTTGCTTTGTTTCCCGGCCAGCTTTTCTGGCCATGTAATTACGATGAAAATCTGACCGTGCGCCTGCTATGTGCCTGATGACGTCGGCAGTCGACGTAAATGGTCTGACCAAGTGTGCAGTTGGCCATGTACTAAGACTAGATGTCTGCCGCCGATGCAATCTTGCTAGTGACCGTTTTTTTTTTACCCTTCTTGTGAAATTATTGCAAGCCCCATTTTGCCGCCCCTGTACCTTGGCGCCCGGGGGCATATGTACCCCATTTCACTCCCTAAGCTACGCTTCTGATAATATCTACCAACCGATTGACGTTTTGTAATTTGCCGTATCCACGCTCGCCGTGGCTGATATCCTTTTAATTATTGTTGCAGTGCTTCCAAAATCTTTTTGAACTTTTCCTATTTGAAAGCTGTCATTCCCATATTTGAGATTGGTGTCCACGCCTTGATGTATTTCTGGTTTGCATACTTTTTCGTTTCACTCACCCAATAGTTGGGTTTTACTTATTTATCCCGAGGGAGAGATAAGCCGCTAAGACTGCTTAATTATATTACGAGCCACGATCTCTTGTTCGGTTACCAGTCGATGTGAGGTATGGGATGATTAGTTAGCCAGTTATTTGTTAACACTTTTATCAAAAAATCATTCAAATAAATTTCTGATCACAATCCCACTGATTTTGTACCTGGGGTGGACGGATTCTAAAAAAGTTGAGAAACTTGGAAGAATATCTGAGGATAATGGTAGACCAAGCTTCCTCTGTTGATAAATATTCTCTTTTCCTGTGCTATTTTCACTAGCATTCCCACCATTGCCCACAACATCATCGGTATTCATCTCATTGCTTGAATCGAACATACAGGATGAGGTTGAAATAGTTTGATTTATGACATCCGATTTATCTGACGATTTGCTGCAGGATTGCCAATTTTTTTTTTTTACAACTACAAGGATACTGTTGTTTAGATGACATCTTTTTACTACGTGTTTTCAATTATTGTTTTGTTGGTTCCCAAACATATGGATATGCACTGGCTCATCATCTTCAGTATTGTCCAAACTGTCCTCTTCAAACTCGCATTTTTTTTTTCATCTCTTTGGTGAGCGCCTCAGATAATGAAAGTTTTTTGCTGAACATATCAATTCATTAATGGCGTATTGCCTATGCAGAACACAAATAGTATAATATTGAAACGAGAATATCGGTCAGAGACCGAATACTTATCGATCGAAAGTTAGGGAATCCCCTAAAACAGCGCTCTCACTCCATAGTGACACCTTGTGTCGCATCACTAATTAATTAATAACTCGCTAATTATACGCCATAATTCATCCAAAATCAATAGGCTTTTGGTCCGACATATGATGAATGCACATGCAAAATCTGGAGCAGATTCGATCTCGTTTTCGTGAGATATCGCGTGCATCTAACGGACAGACAGACAAATGCCTATCAACATACTTACCAATCACTAATCACTGGTCAGTAATTTTAACCACCTTGATCAACCCCAAACCCGTTATTCCTCAGTGGCTTTTTAGTAGACTAAAAAATAGCACCAAACGTTAGGCTAATGGTACACTAACATTAGCCTACAAAAAACAGCCATGTATCCTACCTGTGCGTTACCCGTACGACGACGACGACGGAACGAAGTGGGGTGATACCTATTTTTTTGTAAATTGACCAGTACATCCACTGAGGACTGCAATCTTCACCTATTTTTGAGTGAAAAGATCTTCACTTATTTTTGTAGCGAGTGTAGAAAATTTACTCCTATTATAAACCAGGCTAACATCTGAATTTGTCTATTTTGTTGCAAAACTTACACGTCTATATCGCGATATCCCTTCTCCACTAACATTCCTGCCACCTCCTTCATTTCTACCAGATTTTTTACTGCAGTGCTATCGCTTTTTTCTACTAACTTCACCTGCTTAGCGGCATCAATGAGATTGAATGTTGCTTCAGGTGACCAATTGAACATTCTAAAGTAAATATATACTACTACTAGATGTCTAACTCCGCTTGCCGTATAATAAACAAACAAAGACGATGTTGCACCTCCAAGTGGCGGGCGTCAAGGTCGGTTAGATCGTAAATATATACTACTACGCTTTAACATATTTGCCCTGCCAATCTGTAGCCCACTGGTCCACCGAGAAAGCAATTGCTATTAACAAAACATGGGAAAAACGAATTAAACAAACATGGAGATAGACTGAGATAGACATACTAATTTGCGTTCGATTTCGGCAGGGTCGACTTTTAAAAATTTGATTCTCGGAAACGAAATCCATTTTATGCAAACGGTTAATGACAAAATCTTAATAATTTATATAGAATCAAATATGCTACAAAAATGTTTGTTAGTCGTTGGTGGTGATAACCCACCTTTAACGACCACTGTGAAGCTAGTAGCAATTTGACCTTTGTGTGCGGCGAAGCGGAAAGGTGAATATTGGCAGCAGAAATGAAGGAGTGTCATAATCTACATCCGAAAAAATGTAGAAAAACGAATTTAGAATACGATCAATGGGAAGATACTAATCATTTACGATAAATTAACATCTACAAAGCAAAAAATAACAATAAATTACATGATAAACAATGAAAAAACAATAAAAATGACACGAATTTTATTTAACTTCCTTCGAAATAGCAGATGAGCAATTCCTAAATCAAGTCAAGTTGTACAGTAAACAAAACTAAGGAGATGGATGACGAGTTTAAAAAATGGGGAGTCAGCGTACCCCCATAGGAGAACATAAGCCTTCCAAATTTTAAAACCTAGGGTATTCTCATAGCTAAAAAACGTCCTTATTCGGAAAATTACCTATAGCTAAAAAAGCTGATTTAGTCAAATTTCAAAGCCTAGCAGCACATCCTTCCGCCCAAGAGGCATCCGATTTGATTATTTATTATTAAAGAGGTTTATCTGAAGTTATTCACACAACTCGAACCTAAGTCTTGTTTTTATTAGAATCTAGGGTATTATCGAAGCGAAATGGCCTATTTTTGAAAAATTGCGTATAGCGAAAAAAGCTGATTTAGCCAAATTTCAAAGCCTAGCAGCACACCCTTCCGCCCAAGAGGCATCCGATTTGATTATTTATTATTAAAGATGTTTATCTGAAGTTTTTCACACATCTTGAACCTAAGCCTTGTTTTTATTAGAATTTAGGGTATTATCGAAGCGAAAATGGCCTTATTTGGAAAAATTACTTATAGCGAAAAAAGCTGATTTAGCCAAATTTCAAAGCCTAGCAGCACACCCTTCCGCCCAAGAGGCATCCGATTTGATTATTTATTATTAAAGAGGTTTATCTGAAGTTTTTCACACAACTCGAACCTAAGCCTTGTTTTTATTAGAATCTAGGGTATTATCGAAGCGAAAATGGCCCATTTTGGAAAAATTACGTATAGCGAAAAAATCTGATTTAACCAAATTTCAAAGCCTAGCAGCACACCCTTCCGCCCAAGAGGCATCCGATTTGATTATTTATTATTAAAGAGGTTTATCTGAAGTTTTTCACACAACTCGAACCTAAGCCTTGTTTTTATTAGAATCTAGGGTATTATCGAAGCGAAAATGGCCTTATTTGGAAAAATTACTTATAGTCAAAAAAGCTGATTTAGCCAAATTTCAAAGCCTAGCAGCACATCCATCCGCCCAAGAGGCATCCGATTTGATTATTTATTATTAAAGAGGTTTATCTGAAGTTTTTCACACAACTCGAACCTAAGCCTTGTTTTTATTAAAATCTAGGGTATTATCGAAGCGAAAATGGCCCATTTTGGAAAAATTACGTATAGCGAAAAAAGCTGATTCAACCAAATTTCAAAGCCTAGCAGCACACCCTTCCGCCCAAGAGGTATCCGATTTGATTATTTATTATTAAAGAGGTTTATCTGAAGTTTTTCACACAACTCGAACCTAAGCCTTGTTTTTATTAGAATCTAGGGTATTATCGAAGCGAAAATGGCCCATTTTGAAAAAATTACGTATAGCGAAAAAAGCTGATTCAATCAAATTTCAAAGCCTAGCAGCACACCCTTCCGCCCAAGAGGCATCCGATTTGATTATTTATTATTAAAGATGTTGATCTGAAGTTTTTCACACAGTTTGAACCTAAGCCTTGTTTTTATTAGAATCTAGGGTATTATCGAAGCGAAAATGGCCTTATTTGGAAAAATTACGTATAGCGAAAAAAGCTGATTTAACCAAATTTCAAAGCCTAGCAGCACACCCTTCCGCCCAAGAGGCATCCGATTTGATTGTTTATTATTAAAGAGGTTTATCTGAAGTTTTTTACACAACTCGAACCTAAGCCTTGTTTTTATTAGAATCTAGGGTATTATCGAAGCGAAAATGGCCCATTTTGGAAAAATTACGTATAGCGAAAAAAGCTGATTCAACCAAATTTCAAAGCCTAGCAGCACACCCTTCCGCCCAAGAGGCATCCGATTTGATTATTTATTATTAAAGAGGTTTATCTGAAGTTTTTCACACAACTCGAACCTAAGCCTTGTTTTTATTAGAATCTAGGGTATTATCGAAGCGAAAATGGCCTTATTTGGAAAAATTACTTATAGTCAAAAAAGCTGATTTAGCCAAATTTCAAAGCCTAGCAGCACATCCTTCCGCCCAAGAGGCATCCGATTTGATTATTTATTATTAAAGAGGTTTATCTGAAGTTTTTCACACAACTCGAACCTAAGCCTTGTTTTTATTAGAATCTAGGGTATTATCGAAGCGAAAATGGCCCATTTTGGAAAAATTACGTATAGCGAAAAAAGCTGATTCAACTAAATTTCAAAGCCTAGCAGCACACCCTTCCGCCCAAGAGGCATCCGATTTGATTGTTTATTATTAAAGAGGTTTATCTGAAGTTTTTCACACAACTCGAACCTAAGCCTTGTTTTTATTAGAATCTAGGGTATTATCGAAGCGAAAATGGCCCATTTTGGAAAAATTACGTATAGCGGAAAAAGCTGATTCAACCAAATTTCAAAGCCTAGCAGCACACCCTTCCGCCCAAGAGGCATCCGATTTGAATGTTTATTATTAGAGAGGTTTATCTGAAGTTTTTCACACAACTCGAACCTAAGCCTTGTTTTTATTAGAATCTAGGGTATTATCGAAGCGAAAATGGCCCATTTTGAAAAAATTACGTATAGCGAAAAAAGCTGATTTAACCAAATTTCAAAGCCTAGCAGCACACCCTTCCGCCCAAGAGGCATCCGATTTGATTGTTTATTATTAAAGATGTTTATCTGAAGTTTTTCACACAACTCGAACCTAAGCCTTGTTTTTATTAGAATCTAGGGTATTATCGAAGCGAAAATGGCCCATTTTTGAAAAATTACGTATAGCGAAAAAGTCTGATATTTTATGGTCAAACGCGAGTGTCATTTATCGACAATGAACGACGTTAAACCAAATTCCGACACAATTATCCCCCTGCGCAAGTATTAAATATTGTGATTTCATCAATTTTAATTTTGTCTAACTACACAATTTCTTTATAGATTTATTGACGTGGCCGCCTAGACTGTTTCAGAATATGCGATAGTAATTGTAAAATATTATCAAATAATAAAATAAAAAACATCATCGGCGTATCATAGGCACTTCTATAGTCGTCGCAGATTGATATCCTCTTATGTTGGCTGTTATTTATTGCCGCCACGATTACGATTGAACACAAAATAAAATATTTGTAAATTGCTTTTTTTTAAACATCCATTTCTTATTATGTGATATATCTCTTTTTCAATCTGAAATAATGTGTATTATGAATACGACTCAAAGACCATTGTTTAAGCGTCTACCCCACACATCACAATTAATTCAGGTAAATATTACATAGTATCGGTATTGGCAATATCGGCCTTTTTGTAATATCGGTGTATCGGTATCGGCGTTTTAGTTGGTATCGGATCGGTATCGGAGACAAAAGTGGTATCGGTACATCTCTAAATTCAAGTCAGGCATATCAATAGCATACTTTAAAAAGAATTAGGGAAGTTTGTATGGCAATTGTGAGTGATTGTTATATTTGTCTGAAATGTAAATTAAGGGCTTACTGCAGCTTTTCTTATGGTAAACTAAGAAAACTAATGCACAAACTTGGAATATGTTATCACCAATTTTCAAAATATTTGACAATTATGTATCAAATGCAGGGGCGCAGCCAGGGAGGGGAGGGGGGGGGGGTCTATCATGGGTCGTAACACCCCCGTTCGAGAAAAAATTTCGATGTTTCGAAATTTCGATATTATTCTGTGCATCAGTGTAACGCAATTATCATCGCCAGACTTTTTCGTCTCTACGATATGTTATTTTTTTTATTCGGCGCTGGTAATGATAAATAAGAATGTGTAATTGTTGATTGCAATTCCGGAAGGCGTATTTTCCTTTCTCTCCATGAAACGAATTTAGCCGCGTTTATGGGACTTTCTCTACCCGACTCAATCACTTTTATTACAGCGCATTGGAAAGTAACATAGGATTTATTAACATTAATTTACAACGAGTTACGGGTAAAAATTAACCGACGGCTATCACTAACAGGTAGAAACGTTTTCGCAAAAAGCGCATCATCACCGTTTTTGTAAATTTAGAAACGTCGAAACAGATAAGTAAGACAAGTGAACGTAGTATTTTGTGGAAATTTCTTGAGGTATTGGGGAGAAATATTATTTTGACCATGTAGAAATGTCATTATTGCCCATTTATTCACGTGTTTAGTATCAGTGTTTTAACCCAAACCCAAATCTGAGTTACGTGAATACTGAACATTGAGTATTCTAAAGATTACCAATTTGCGTTTATTGATTATTATTTAATACGAAAGTAACACGGACACGATCTAAAATTAAAAGCATAGAAATGTGAACAATACGCCTCACAAATATCGCATCCCGGGCTCAGTAATAATAATATTGTTGGTCTAAAATTGGGACCGTTATTTACAAATTGTGTTGCAAATCTTACACAGAATATAAAAATCACAATAAAATTAATTTGTGTTGTAAATGCACTCCTCAATAGTTGTCTTTAACATCTTCGCCGATGTGAACTCAGAATTCTGTCCGAAATATAAAAACCAAACTACGATCATTAATGTTTGCTAGTGAATAATAAAGTGCTTTGATATAGTTTAACAACATTAATTGGAATGTCAGCCTCCGAAACGATCGTGGTGACAACATTTACTGCAGCCTTCGATTATGACAAAATTATGAAATAAAAAAGCAGCATTGTTATGGAGTTTTCAGCCATCTAGTAAAATCCGAAAAAGAAAAAAAAATTATTGTCACAGCATCGTTTCGGCGGCCTATATCCCAATTAGTGTTGTTTAAAATGACAATATTCATTATTCGGTGTTTGTTAAAAATATTCGAATAACTCAATATAAAAAATACGATTGTGCCCGCCACTCATCATGGCGCATGTAAATAATCAATGAATGGCAATAAAAAATCAACTTCATTAACATTAAATTCCAAGTATTAGTTTCACATTTCATGAATTTGATCGACGATACATGCGAACGTGTTTTTGTACATATAAACACTTATGACGCTACTGACATCTGCGAGTTATAGTTCTCTCCAAAATTTATTTTTCGCGATTTTTAAGGTTTTATTTCTAAATGCGGGTATCCGCGGACTACGGATTAATGGTCCATGTTTGAAATAGGACTTGCAAAATATTCACCAAACACCGCCAGGCAAAGAGAGGCGGGCTACACGTAACTGTGGAATTTCGCTGTGAACAATGTATACTTTTTAGTTTATTAACTCTTCCAGACCCTGGAGATTAACCCTAGGGCTTACATTGCACTACCTTTCATTCTCAAAATATTCCAACTGATTCGCCGATTTTAAACGCCAAACTAACGGAGATTTTCACTTCAACGAAAATTGAGCAAAAATTTGTAGAAAAGTCTTGAACGTAACAATTAGTGTGTCTAGTAGAGGGTTAATAACTATTCCTAATTAAATATTTTTTATTTAATTTAACTGTAACCCCCGTTGAAAAATCCTGGCTGTGCCCCAGATCGTATGCTTTTACCCCAAAATTCAATAACAATGTTGAGATTTTGCGTATTCAACTTATGATCCATTTAAATAATTTCATAAACTTCAGTGAATTTCTATTCAACAGCCAAAATGTACTCTTCCCCGAACAACTCACTGCTATAGCTTGAGAATAACTATCCAAATCTATACTTTCGAAATGTTTGCTTCTTCCCATCATAGAATTGGTGGTACATTTATTCTTTGAGGTAGATAGGCTGAAAAGTTTCAATAGATTACACCTCTGTGATTACTTGTCAAAGATTTTAAAACTTAGAATTCACCACTCTCATAATCGTATTTAAAATGTTGAGACTACATAATGAGTGAAGTTTGAAGGCACCAACCCTCACTATTATGATAGATTTATGTTAGTACAAAATAAAAATGCTATGTTTTTTTAAGGAAGGATATTTTTCATGAAGCTTGTTATTTCGCCAATATGCAGAAGCATTACTTGTCATCACATTATGCTTGAAGTCCTGTTTCACTGATGTAAGTTGTATGTTTAACTAAGTTTATTAATTTTGGAAATAATTTGGGACTTGAAAACTTAATTTGTATTATATGTTTTATTCTTATGTCTTACATATTATCGTTGTAATCCTTGCATTGCAAATTAGAGGTAAATGTGAACCGTATTAGACACAGTCAGTTTTTCACCAAAATCTCAATGAATGAGGTGTGAATTTTGATAGCCCATTAATTAATAGAAATATATAAATAATAAATTGTACTTGAATTATCACAAGATTATTATTTTTAGAAATCGAGTCAACGTCAGGAATGGGTCGTGGCTTTACTGTTACTAGAGGTTTCAGTAAAGAATGAAGTTTTAAGGCATCTCCATCCCTCCACTAGCCCGGGGGCTCACCTTGGGTAAGTGACAGCACCCCCTAAACCTCCCAAACTGGGGTAACAGTTGAATTTTGCAACATGAAGTCTGAAGGATACTTTTCAAGACAATGTTACTTCTTGTGTTTTATATTGCAGTGTCGTAATATCGCATATTTAACAAATGCTTTGATGTGTTCAGAATCATACATATTTAATTTCTATAATACAATTTAAACTATTAAACTTCGAATAAGGTATTCACAGCAATTGATTACATCGGGGGGGAGAGATTCGCTATACGTAATTTTTCCAAAAAAAGCCATTTTCGCTTCGAGAATACCCTAGATTGTAAAAACAATAAGGCTTAGGTTCAAGATGTGTGAAAAACTTCAGATAAACATCTTTAATAATAAATAATCAAATCGGATGCCTCTTGGGCGGAAGGGTGTGCTGCTAGGCTTTGAAATTTGGCTAAATCAGCTTTTTTGGCTATAAGTAATTTTTCCAAATAAGGCCATTTTCGCTTCGATAATACCCTAGATTCTAATAAAAACAAGGCTTAGGTTCGAACTGTGTGAAAAACTTCAGATAAACATCTTTAATAATAAATAATCAAATCGGATGCCTCTTGGGCGGAAGGGTGTGCTGCTCGGCTTTGAAATTTGGCTAAATCAGCTTTTTTCGCTATACGTAATTTTTCTGAAATGGGCCATTTTCGCTTCGATAATACCCTAGATTCTAATAAAAACAAGGCTTAGGTTTGAGTTGTGTGAAAAACTTCAGATAAACATCTTTAATAATAAATAATCAAATCGGATGCCTCTTGGGCGGAAGGGTGTGCTGCTAGGCTTTGAAATTTGATTGAATCAGCTTTTTTCGCTATACGTAATTTTTCAAAAATGGGCCATTTTCGCTTCGATAATACCCTAGATTCTAATAAAAACAAGGCTTAGGTTCGAGTTGTGTGAAAAACTTCAGATAAACCTCTTTAATAATAAACAATCAAATCGGATGCCTCTTGGGCGGAAGGGTGTGCTGCTAGGCTTTGAAATTTGGTTAAATCAACTTTTTTCGCTATAAGTAATTTTTCCAAATAAGGCCATTTTCGCTTCGATAATACCCTAGATTCTAATAAAAACAAGGCTTAGGTTCGAACCGTGTGAAAAACTTCAGATCAACATCTTTAATAATAAATAATCAAATCGGATGCCTCTTAGGCGGAAGGGTGTGCTGCTAGGCTTTGAAATTTGGCTGAATCAGCCTTTTTCGCTGTACGTAATTTTTCAAAAATGGGCCATTTTCGCTTCGATAATACCCTAGATTCTAATAAAAACAAGGCTTAGGTTCGAGTTGTGTGAAAAACTTCAGATGAACATCTTTAATAATAAATAATCAAATCGGATGCCTCTTGGGCGGAAGGGTGTGCTGCTAGGCTTTGAAATTTGGCTAAATCAGCTTTTTTGGCTATAAGTAATTTTTCCAAATAAGGCCATTTTCGCTTCGATAATACCCTAGATTCTAATAAAAACAAGGCTTAGGTTCGAACTGTGTGAAAAACTTCAGATAAACATCTTTAATAATAAAAAATCAAATCGGATGCCTCTTGGGCGGAAGAGTGTGCTGCTAGGCTTTGAAATTTGATTGAATCAGCTTTTTTCGCTATACGTAATTTTTCAAAAATGGGCAATTTTCGCTTCGATAATACCCTAGATTCTAATAAAAACAAGGCTTAGGTTCGAGTTGTGTGAAAAACTTCAGATAAACCTCTTTAATAATAAATAATCAAATCGGATGCCTCTTGGGCGGAAGGGTGTGCTGCTAGGCTTTGAAATTTGATTGAATCAGCTTTTTCCGCTATAAGTAATTTTTCAAAAATGGGCCATTTTCGCTTCGATAATACCCTAGATTCTAATAAAAATAAGGCTTAGCTTCGAGTTGGGTGAAAAAACTTCAGATCAACATCTTTAATAATAAATAATCAAATCGGATGCCTCTTGGGCGGAAGGGTGTGCTGCTAGGCTTTGAAATTTGGCTAAATCAGCTTTTTTCGCTATAAGTAATTTTTCCAAATAAGGCCATTTTCGCTTCGATAATACCCTAGATTCTAATAAAAACAAGGCTTAGGTTCGAACTGTGTGAAAAACTTCAGATAAACACCTTTAATAATAAATAATCAAATCGGATGCCTCTTGGGCGGAAGGGTGTGCTGCTAGGCTTTGAAATTTGATTGAATCAGCTTTTTTCGCTATAAGTAATTTTTCCAAATAAGGCCATTTTCGCTTCGATAATACCCTAGATTCTAATAAAAACAAGGCTTAGGTTCGAACTGTGTGAAAAACTTCAGATAAACATCTTTAATAATAAATAATCAAATCGGATGCCTCTTGGGCGGAAGAGTGTGCTGCTAGGCTTTCAAATTTGGCTAAATCAGATTTTTTCGCTTTAAGTATTTTGACATAAGGGCATTTTGTCTGTGACAATACTCGAATTTCTAAAATTTTGCAGGGATTGTTTCGAGTTGTATGAAAAACTTAAGGTAACCCTCTTAATTATTGAATAGTTGAATCTCGTGCCTCTTGGGCGGAATGGCTTTGTATTAGGATTTGAAAATGGTAATTTTACCCTCTTTTTGGCTGCTTGGATTTGTAAATGGTAATCTTTACCATTTTTTGACATATGTGATTTTAACAAATGAATCCATTTTCGCTGTGAGAATACTCTAAATTCTAAAATTCGAAAAGCTTTGTCCAAGTTGCGAGAAATACTTCAGTTAGCCCTTTTTTCTATTAAATATTGAAACTTGACTACTATTGAGCGGAAGGGCATGCTGCTTGGATATTATACGTCATACGACGTAAAATAAACCAACTTTTGAATTCACGTAATCGAGACATATTGAAATAACAATAACTCCTTTACGCTCTGATTACTGCCTATATACCACAAAATGCATGTGAAAATTCTGAAATAACCAAGATATAATAATGAAATTCAACCATTGTTACGTCATACAATACACAATTTCATACGAAGTAATAACTCGTGTACGACAATCAAATTTTTTAATAATTTACTAGGCTTTGAAGCATTCTAAGTCATTCATTTGTCCATCTCATTGTTGGATTAACACTTGAGGAAAATAAGCACATGCAAATGGGGAACCGCGTAAATTTTCATAGACGATTTTCCAACGGTATCTTAGTGTTTAGTAAATTAAGTCTAGATCAGCACTTCTTAACATGGGGTAAATTTACCCCTGGGGGTAAATTTCTTCGTTCTTGGGGGTAAATTTGGTTATTGTAAAAAATGATTATGAACATACATAAACCACGGCTCGTTATGTTGCGATAAATCAGTGTTATCGTATTATTAACAGTAGTCTTATATTTCAAACGAAACCGAAAACCAACACCTTCAATTAAGTGGTGTTCTTTGTTATTTTAACCATTCCATTAAATGTTGTCCCCAAAATAGCACACTAAAAGTTGTTGAAACAAAATGCTACTAAAAATAGCACAGAAATTCTCAGGGATTGGAGGAAAGACGGTTCTTTTAACGAGCGCGTAATCGCGACCACTGTTTCAACAGTGAATGAGATTTTTAGATTTCGATCCCCTCCCCCCTTTCTTTAGAATCTTGGCTGCGCCCCTGATCAGGACGAATATTTAGATTTTGAGTTTACGTATACGTATCTTCTGTGCATGGAAATCTTTTCAAATAGTATCATGAAACCTGTCCAACTAAAACAGCACTTAGCATGATTAAGTAAAAACCGGTCCTTTTTTCAATACAGAAGCGAATATGGATTAAAAAAGAGAGTAAAAAAAGGCTTCGCGTCTACAGTTAGGGCCCTTTATACTTTACTTGATAACTTTTAATTAATGATGTTTTAGGGGTAAATTTTGTAATCCTGTTTGATGAAGGGGTAAAATATGCAAAAAAGGTTAAGAACCACTGGTCTAGATGGTCATATGATTTAGACCTCAACATTGGATCGGTTGAAATTAATAATTTCTCTCCTTGGAGTGCCATCTAACACCCCCGTATAAAGGTTTGCGGTCATGAGAACTATTACCCCAAAATGTCATGTAAAAGAATCATAACTTTTAATTAGTAGTAAATACTTAAACATATGCAGATGACATGGAAGACTAGTTTCATTATTTTTGTTTTATTTTTTTTATAGCACATATGAATACGTAATCCAACATTTTGTCAACGGATCTTTCCTGTTCCCATTTTATCAGGCGAGTATATAAACTTTTCGCCAATGTAATTTAACAAATGAAACGCCAAAGTCGATCGAACCGCCGGGATGATCTCCACTCATTCGCAAGTTGCCGTAAATATATTTGAATTTACTGCTTATCGCAATGTATTTCTTCTGTATCTGTAAACTAAGTGTTATTCTCAGTGTGGAATTTAGGACTCGCCCATGATTTACACCAACGCCCTTCAATAAGCACAAAACTGCAATATCGCGCTTCAATGAGCACAAAAACGAGATTTAACGCACCGCTGCGCAAAATTAGAAGAAGGTTTGCTACTAGCTTCACAGTGGTCCTTTAACGGTATATTTACGGTTAAAGGTCAATCGAAACATTTTGTCACACTCCATTGACTTTCCCGCCAAATAAAAGCTCTGCTTAATTCCCTGGTGAGAAAATATACAGGTATCATACGGTAAGTAGGCTAAGTTACCGTATAACTTAAGTTCATTCCGACTCCGCTGGACCAGGAAAAAATAAAGAATATAGAATAAGGGCCAGAGACATGTGTGTAAAGCATGTAAATGACAAAATTAAAAAGATAATTTCGTACAGGCCTATCCGCTGATCCGTGGCGCATCGTGCTAAGCGTTAGGAATACGCTCGCCACCGCAACTCTGATTACCCTTCGTGCAGTCGTGGGTTCGCAGGTTCTGATCCAGGTACTGAAATACCGTACCGCAAGCTGGATCTGTGGATTGTTGACTTGATCAATTTTTGCATAGGATGCAAATCTACTTGAGATTTGATTTCGTGAGTCTTTGAAAGTTGCCTGATTGCAAATAGGAAGAGCGATGTTCAAATATTTTATTTTTGTATTTGGAGTATTGGACACAAACTTTTCGTAATAAAGAAAATAGCCTAGCCTTTCAGTAAAAATTACAATCCCAGTGTGGCACAGTTCTGTGATTTCAAGAATAGCCCCCTCGTTAATAGACATCCATCAGTCTATAGTCTACCAATGGCGATAGCAGTGCTGCAGTGAGTGCAAACCCAGAAACCGACCCTCCTTTCAGCCATTACCGAGACAGTCTGGGCCTTCATATTGCAGTATTGCAACAAATGACCTGCACAATCTAAAATTATTGCCATTCTGCCATTGGATTCCTCGAAAAAAAATAACCCGATTTACAGTCAATACTGCAAACGGTGGGACAAAATTTTACAGTAGCATTCGAGAATCTTTTAATAAAAAACTGCAATTTTAGTCATGCGATGGATGTCGCGATTGACTTAAATTATTATCCAGACAATGACTATGCGATCTGACGCATTATGCTATACAGTACAGCTGCTATAAGAGCTTGTTTTAGAGACAATCAGAGTTCGTTTTATTGAACTAGATGTCGGGACATCTTGGAATCTGAGAACTGTGCCCTTCCACAGTACAGCACACTATCCAAATTCCAAGAATTTCCCTCCATTTGGCTCAATGAAACAAGCACTCCATGTGTCTCACAAACGAGGGGCGTCTGGGACCACGACAGATGCTTCATATCACGCCATGCTTGTCTCAATAATAATCTAAATTAATTGCGACTGTCACATGACCAAAATTGCCGTTTTTTGCTAATAACTTTTCGAATGCTACGCTAAAAGTTTTTTTCCTTCGGTAAATTGGATTATTTTTTTCCAAGGAATTCAATGATGACGTTACTAGATTGCGCTTTTTTGTAGTATTTTGCTCAACTTCATTAAACTGTATTATTACCAATATTGAGGGACAACAATGTCCAGCTGTCTCCCGAAAGAGGGGTGTCTGATCATCTGTAAAATGGGTTTCTCTGAAACGGGACAATGTCACCCGATTTGTATAGTGTGCCGTACTGTTCTAATCTCTAACAACTGACAGTATGAAAATTTCAGAGCAATTGCTGAATTGGTCCAGTAATTAAAGAGAGAAGTGATTTTTTTTGTAACAACGACAACATACTGACATAATACTGTAATACCAAATTGATCCATACTGCTATCAGGCCACCTCATGTCTAATAATATTTAAATACATTATATTTATTACTTAACAGCTAAATATTTCCTTTCAGTTATTGACCACTTTGCATTTGAGTAAATAACTTTTCTGTAGACCAGCTTGCCAAAATGTGGATTCAAGTAAGAACCTTCGATGGAAAAAAATCTATCAAAATTGACGGACTTTCCAAACTTACAAAAATTGAAGATATTCGCGGAAAAATCAAGGAAAAGTTTGAGGTGGATGAGGATAAGCAACGTTTATTTTTTAATGGTAAACAACTAGTAGATGGCCACACACTGTTTGATTATAGTATTTGTTTGAATAACATCATTCAATTATTGGAAAGAGTCACTCCTCCAGTCTTGATTAAAGCTGAATTAGAAGACAGAAATGCAACAGAAAAAGACAATGAAAAAATTGAAGAAAATGTAAAAAATTGTGATTCAGACAGCGGTGTGGATATTGAGGGGAAAAAAGTAATCGGTGATAAAATGTTACCTTCTATTGGCCAATACAAAATTTTTGAGCGAGTTGATGCGCAAGATAAAAATATGGGAGCATGGTTTGAAGCAGTTGTAATGAAAGTTGAAATGAAATCAAAATCCGAACAACCTGAAATTTTAGAAAACAAATGCATAAATTCAGATGATTTCTGCAAGCCTGTTATAGTTCAGAAGCAGACTTCGATGGAAAACTTTGTTTCTGTAAAGAGTAACGATAATGTTGCGAGTTATGAAAATAAGGAAAATGTTGCTCCCGCATTCGATGATTGTAAACCATCTAGCTCGAATACAGAAACTGTTATCAATGGCAACACTAATGAAGCTGATCTTCTGTACCATGTAAAGTTTGAACAGTATGATGAAATAGAAATTGTATCAAATGGAATGATACGTCCACGAGCTCGCAAGCTTCTAGAATGGAGTGAATTTGACATTGGTGATGTTGTAATGGCTAATTACAACATTGACAACCCAAAAGAAAGAGGATTTTGGTACGATTGCATAGTTATTGAAAAAAAGGAACGCAGAAAATACAAAAATTTGAAGGTCCAAATTTTATTAACTTCTGACAAAACATTGCAACCATGTAAAATTGTTTTTGTGGAAGAAATATTTCAAATTGAAAAACCAGGCTCATTGGAAAACAGAGTGGAAGATGAGCAGGAAGTGCCTGTAAAACGACATACCATGACTGATCCAGAATGCTCTCATTGCAATGACAAACCAAATTGTAAATGTAAGGAATGTGGTTGTCATGTGTGTGGCGAAAAGAAAGACTTCGACAAAACATTATTATGTGACGAATGTAATTTACCTTTCCACACATTCTGTCTCAATCCACCTCTTGAAAACCTTCCTGATGTTGATGACTGGTACTGCCCTCTTTGTCGAAATGATAAGTCTGAGGTTGTTATGGCTGGAGAAAGGTTGAAAGAAAGTAAGAAAAAATCGAAAATGAAATCGGCAACTTCAACTACACAACGTGATTGGGGGAAAGGAATGGCGTGTGTTGGGAGAAGTAAAGTCTGTACTATAGTACCCTCAAACCACTTCGGCCCAATACCTGGAATCCCTGTTGGGAGTCTTTGGAAATTTCGTGTCCAGGTTAGTGAGGCTGGTGTTCACCGACCCCACGTTTCTGGCATCCATGGTAAAGGAACTGATGCTTGCTATTCCATTGTTCTCGCTGGTGGATATGAAGATGACGAAGACAATGGAGAGGAATTCACATATACAGGAAGTGGGGGTCGTGACCTTTCAGGAAACAAAAGAACCGCTGAACAATCATGTGACCAAGTTCTTACCAAAAGCAATTTATCAATTGCTAGATCTTGTGATGCAAAGCTTGATAGCATCAAAGGTAATGTTGCAAAAGATTGGAAGAAAGGATCACCAATAAGAGTTGTACGTAACTACAAAGGTGCAAAGCATAGTGAATATGCTCCCGAGGATGGAAATAGATATGATGGAATTTATAAGGTCGTAAAATATTGGCCAGAAAAGGGAAAGTCTGGTTTTATTGTATGGCGTTATTTGTTTCGACGTGATGATTCTGAACCTGCTCCTTGGACTAAAGAAGGTAAAAAGAAAGCAAAAAATTTGGGATTGGTCTTACAGTATCCTGATGGTTATCTTGAGTCCCAGGCCACTAAAGAAGATGATAAGAAAAGTAAAAAGAGAAAGAGAGAATCAGAAGTTGGTGCTGGAGGATCTCCAAACAAAAAATCTAAAATTATAGCATATAAAATCGCTGCAGATGTGAAAGAATTCATCAAATTAGATGAAGCTAATTCCAAGCTTTGGGATGAAGTGAAAGAATGTGCTGAAGAAGGACAAATTAATTTTTTTCAAAAACTTGAAGAGGTTTTTACATGTATTTGTTGTCAAGATGTTGTCTATAAACCTATTACTTCAGAGTGTAAGCATAATATTTGCAAATCTTGTCTAAAACGATCTTTCAATGCTGAAGTTTATTCCTGTCCAACTTGCCGTTTTGAACTTGGAAAAAATTACAAATTTGTCGTTAATGAAAATTTACAAAATGCTCTGCTGAAATTATTACCAGGCTATGATAATGGTCGGTAAGACATCGACAAATGTCAGTTAAGGTACTGTAATACAATGAGCGAGATTTTCTTTTCTAGCTGCTGTTTCGATTCAAAATTTTTGTTAGTAGTGGGGTAGTGTAAGATGTGATTTGCATGTTGAACAGAATGCTACCGATATAAACCTGTTAGTACAATTTAAAATTTGTTTAAGAAATTGAGAATTTCATCCCTAATATTTCGTCCTGGACAGATGTGTTGTAACTTGTAACTACTCTACCTTATCCAAGTTGGTGTATCAGGATTTTATATTTATAACACCTCATTTTTGAAATTGTGTTTATTTTGAACTTTTCATGGTAGGGACTCAGGGAGGTAGTTGCATATTAAAAATTTGGTAAGTGTGAGCCGGTGGCAGCGGTTAGCATTTTCTTTGTTTTGCTTGTTGTGTACATATGTTTTGTTGATTTGATGTTTTCTTTTATACTAATTAAATAAATCGGAGCCAACTTTGAATACTATCTTCTCAAAACTATATCGATCAAACTTCATTTTGTTCCAACTGTCTCCGAGTCGTATTTGTTTAGTTCTGGAGACGTTTACATCTTTTATCTTGTTCGAAATTGTCTGAACAAGTCTACAGACCAACTTTTCCATGATTTTGGGAAGATAATATATGGAATATTGTATTTTAAAATTAAGATAGTATGGTGTTGAAAATAGTTCCTAAAAGTTTCTATGTGTGAGTTTTAGCAATATCTGTAAAAACCCCATCACAACTCTGTAACAATGTTTTAGCAATATTATCTTAGAATGAAAACATAACAATGATTTATCTCTAGTGTGTATCGTACGCCAACTAAATTATTTAATTAAATTATCGATACACTTTAATCACTGTTTTTGAGCACTACTGGTAAAAAAGGGTAACAATATAACATTTTTAAAAGCTTCTTTGTTTGAAAAATTTTGCATTGATATTATTGCATATTAAATACATGTTATTAAATGGATCAATGCACTACCCATATTATGATGCTTTGTTGAAGAATTTCTGAATGGTTGCTTTTTATTCTGGATGCAATCTTACTATTAAATACATTATTGTACATAGGTCAAATGTACCGAATTGGTTGATACTTAATAATACACACCTACTTTTCTTGAATTACTTTTCGTTTTTTTATATGTCAGAAGATTAAACTGTTGTTTCTGCTTGTTCAAGTTTATGTTGAATGTATTGTTATATTTTCACTCAATCAAGGGCATGCAGAATATTTAGTTCATTCATCTTATTCCAATTTTGGACTAAAAGTTAAGTTAGATTGTGAAGTTTGTTGTTTCAGCTGGTTATACTGTTATGTACCTGTTGGGCTCTTCCTATTTTATACAATATGATATTCATTCCTTCTTTTTGTAAATAGATATAGAATAGCTTATGCACCATTCAGTTTTAAAATATTAATATTTCGATACAAAGCGATGGTGATGCCGGATATGACAAATTTTGTTATTCCTGTTTTGGAATTGGAGGAAATTATCAATTGCCTGAGAGAGGGTGTGTTGGGTGAAATTGCAATGGACATTCTGCCTGAACATTTAAAGAACCCCACGGTGAACTTTTCTAAATGATAGCACTCATTCTAACTATACTAACTAACACTTTAGGTTTGCAATTGTTAGCTGATGAATTAGAAACCTAGTGATAATTGTGATGTTGTTCATCTACTACATCATTGGTTCTTAAACTGGGGTCCGCGAAGCGATTTTAGGGGGACCGCAAGACAGCTTCAACCTTGGCACAGAAGCACTGCTTTTACAGTGTTTCTCCAAAGGACGACATGCTCTACCGAAGAGTTTTATAACATAACAAACTTTAGTGAACGTGGCAAGTATTACAAATCAGAGCGTATTGTTTATGGAGGGCATGTGCATCAGATTTTAAATTTTTTTTTGGGGTAATCTAAAAATGCCCCCCCCCCCCCATCATAAAAAATAAACTTAGATAAACGATTCATATGTGAAATTTGAATTTGCTGTGATAAGTGATGAAAGAAAAAAAAACCACAGTGGCACCGTCTTATCCCGATGTCGCTAAGATGGCCCTAAAAACGTTCATTCCATTTACAACAACTTGCGAATGTGAGGCATCTTTTTCTACGTTACTCGCTATTAAAACAAAATGTCGGAACAGATTGTTGGAATGTGAGACATGATTTGAAAGTTGAGTTATCCAAAACAGAACCCAAGGTAGAGGAACTAGTGGAAGCCAAACAGGCTCATTGAACTTCAGTTTTAATGTCATTCAATAGATGAATGCTTGATATACCGCGTTGCTATTTGCTTTCATTTCTTTGGTGGACCGCGAGTCATCAGAAAAATTGCAAGAGGACTGTTATGCATAATTTTTCAAAAAGTTTGAGAACCACTGATCTACATTTTCATTTATATAATGTTTCATCACAATTCACAATATTATTTTATAGACATAGATTCCTATCAACAAGTAACACGATTAAAAATTATTCCAATTATAGGGCTTGAACACGAAAGGGCGAAACTTGAAAAAGCTGTTTTAATAATATATATATATATATATTAAACTTTTAAAATATTAAATTTTTTTTTATTTCATTCCAGCTCAGTGGTTCCCAAACTTTTTAAAAAAAATTCCATGACGGACCCCTTGCAATTTTTTTCACTGATTCCCGGCCTTAAGAGATTAGGACAAAAAATCAATGCGCTGTATAGTGAAACGAACAAAAAGCCCAACTCCAATGACATGTGTGTGACATCCAGTCTGTTTCGGTATTTAGTAAACATGCAGAAGACCAGCGTGAGCTACAGTTCTGCAATTAGTAAACTTGTAATGGTAGCAGTCGACCTCTTTCTGTGATATTCCAAGCCTACAGCTATGTGACATCACAATGGGGCTGCGTGATCGAAACAGAAAGTGAAGAATCAGTGTCTCCAGTGGTGATTGCGAGGCAGCAAAAGGCGGCAATTGTGTATTTGCAAATTAAAGCACTCAATTTTGATGTCACGCTATTAGCCGTATTACAGATTTGTTTCGCGGACCCTCCGAAGGTGTGTCACAGACCCCAAAAGGTCCGCGGACCCCAGTTTGGGAACCACTGTTCTAGCTAATAATAATTTTATTTTTAGCCTGCTGTCATGATGCAGCTCTGCCTAAGCATGCTAAACAAAATGGGAATTGAAATCAGCACCCTATGCCAACCAAGATTGAGTAGTTCGATGGTGTTGAAGCATCCTGACACATATACAAACACTTTCAAACTTATACATATTTTCATCATTATGTAAGTTACATATAAGTTGTTGTACTTGATTTAGCATTAAGAATAGACTGAATATAAATTAAGACATATCATTTTTCTTTTCGGTAATTGATCAAAAATATAATTATGTTTCAAAAAAATGTTTCAGAAAGAAGACTGTTCCTCTTTTTGGTAACCAGTTAGCTCTAACGGATTTAACTACACCACGTAAGTAATAACAATTTTTAATGAATAGTATCTATCAGTTCGATTTATGATACAACACTATTTTAAGTTGAAAATCGAATTATGGCAACTAATGGTTGAGTAGCAAGATTTAATAACAAAATTAAGTTTTGCTTACATATAATAAAACTGAATTGAAAATTAAACAAAAATGTATTTATTCAGAAATTTATAATAGCCTTTTAACCCAGTATGAAAATTTAGCGGAAACTCATGTTACGTTAGGGATTGAAGGTGGTGGATTCAATATAAATCCTCATCATATATAGTATAAACATCATATACTATTGATATATGTTGCCTTAAGGCTAAGGTTTTACTTTTGTTTTAAACAGGATGGAAGAAAGTGGAGAAATTTGTTTCTGCTTGCATTAATTATTTCAAGTCTTGGGATGGTAATAATGAAGTATGGGAGGAGATATATTCGGCCAGTGTAAGATACTTAATAATAAACTCTTTTTCCTGGAATAGCAAGTTTATTCAAGCTACGAGGTCAATCTTTAATTCTTAATCATAGTATAGTAACTTAGAAATAAGTGAAGGGAATTTCAACACAACACAGGTTTTAATGAATTTTCTTGTTTGTTTTCATCAAGGCTGCAGCTGAAGATGAATACAGGGTACTTACAGAAGAAACGTCCTGTAATGAAGATAAAATTTCGGAATTGAAATCGTATAATGAAGAACATAGGCCAAAGTAGCATTTTCACATCTCTCTAACATAACTATGGATAAACATGTGATATATTAATGCAAATATGGCCTTGTAAATGGCCAGGGTTGGTTATTTAATCATATATGAAAATGCATCACAATCTCTGATAACTGTACAGAATAATGATGATCAATTTACAAATGCAAACTTACATAAAATTTAACCTGTGTTTGTACTTTTTTAATTGAATTGTGTTATTTGAATTGATCACAGGAGACAAGAGTTAGGAGAAAAAAATGCAAAACTTGAATTAGAAGTTGAAGAATGCCACAAACGCAAAGCAGAAAAAGAATTAGTGAAAGATTCACTGAAAAAACAATATTCAGAAGTAGCGACTTTTTACGTAAGATTTTATGATATGATATAATTATCTGTCTCTAGTAAGCGATGTTAGTTAGATAATTCGCAAAAATGTTTTCAAGCAATAAAAATCTTTGACATGGTGGTTCTTTAGGCATTGCAGATGTCCTAATTTCAAGAAATAATTCTTATTAATTTGAGTGATGATAATTCTTTGTCTGAGTTGCTATGGGAACCAATGTATCAATTTAGAATATTATGAAATAATAATAGTAATTTTAAGATTATCTGTCAAAATATAAATGTGCTGTGCTGAATGCATTCCAAAAATTTTAATGAGTTGTTTGTATAATTGTAGTTTTATGTTTAATTTTGTATATGCAAACATTGTTTAGGACAAAAAAGCGAAATACATAGATAAATTGAAAGAAGAGAAAGAAGATCTTCTCACAAAAGTTGTTTCAAGCCCAAAACGTCACATGGAGAGAAAACAGGCTATTTCACAGAAGGTTAAAATATCAGAAGAAAAACAGGTTTGTTTTAAAGCATTTGACTCCCCTCTTATCAATAGAATTTGTATATATGTATTAAGGTTATTGTCTAGCCTTGGTCGGAACAAGCTGCTACTGCTAGATTAAAATCTACTATAGTTTTGGAACAGAGTGGACACCTAGGGGCGATGAAAAATCCCATATATCATTAAAGTGTCAAACTGACATATTCGTATACATGTTCTATTTTAAAAATGCCAGGGATTTGCTGCTCGAAATAATTTATTTGAAACACCAGTATAAGACGATCAGGAGTACCAGTTTTAGGTCGGCTATATTCATACTAACACATTACTAGTGTTGCACATTGCACTGTATTTGAAAAAAAAAGACCCAAGCTAGTCATCAATAGCGAGTAAACCATGCGATACACCTGGTGATGTTCATGATAATGACATGGCATGAATTTAAGATGAACTAAGGTAAACACCGAATTCTTGGATTATTTGATCTGACACTACTATTAGTTTTAGCCACTGGGCAATCGCATCCGCAAATACCATATTTAGCTAAAATCAATAAGAAAAGTAGACTCAATAACAATTGCTTCATTTAGATCGAGGCACAAGAGAGGTTACGAGAGGCTGAAAGAGTAATATCTGTAATGGAAACGATGGCACAAACTGTAGCTGATGCTGTTCAGACAGCTAAAGATAATAAAAATTTGAAGGAAAATAAAAAGTGAGCGGCCTTTCACGACTATTTTTGAACTCGTAGTTAGCTGGAAACTGTAATTCTGTTGATATTTAGAAATTTCCACACTAGTTATGTTCTTAGATTAATTTCCCATGAGACTGTGGTTCTCCGTTTGATTTAATGTACTTAGCGGATTTCTTTTATTTGTGATTGTATTAATATATCTATTATATTAAGTTTGTAATGTCTCAATCATTGATTGGCAAAACATCAATTGATCTTTAGGATTAGGACGTAATATGACCAAAATATTTTTTATAGCAGATTAGCAAACATGGACTGTAGGTGGGAAATTGTTTTGAACATTTCATTTTTTTCACTAATTGCGTTTTCATTTGTACAGGAAAATTGAATCAGAGAAGCAGGCCCAGTCCTATGAAATTGACAATAACAAGTTAGCAGTAATGGAAGATACTCAGGAGTTTACCCATTTGAAACAACAGTCTGCAACACTGCGTGAAAAAATGTCTCGTATGGCAGTGAGAGCTAAGCAGAGAAACAGTGAATACACAAGCACTATGACGAACCTAGCAAGGTTAGTTTATGTTTGAAAGGTGCATTTGCAGCATATTATTGGCATAATTAAAATACTTGGGGTATGGAATTTGTTAGGAATCATTACTAATTGTTAACTTGGCTAAAATGTTGTGTATTTCTTATCTTGCAACGTTTTCAGAGAAAAAGAGACCTTGCGATCACAAGCTGGTGAAATACATGAAGAAGTTATTAAGGAAGAAGCTGAGATCAGATCGTTGCGCAATAAGTTTAAGGAGGTTGCATCAAATCATGAAAAAGTTGTGAAAGATATCTCGGATAAAAAACAGGGGGTGAGTTTTGTTTCCATTTTTGAGGTGTTTGAATGTTGAATCAAATACAGGTTATATGAATTCTTGTGTAAAGCATCTGTGTCAATATTACACAATTTGGAATAGTCGAAAATCGGAAAGTTTGTGTTCTTTTGGTGTAGTGTCAATTTGGATTCGAACTATTCCAGTGACTGTCAAATTCAACTTGGTGTGGTGTGCAGTATTGCACGCTCCCGTGGTTTGTGTACCAATATGGCTGTAACTAATTTTGTTCGCTTACTTTCAAGTTGTGTGAAGGGACAGAAGCCTATGGGCAGGGGGTATGTTTACTTGGTTAACACGAACAGTGTCCGAACTCGTAATAGAACTAAAATAGGGAAAATTAGAATAAATTATAGCCAAACCCTAACTTGGTACACATACTACGGGAATACCTAATATTGGAAGTAATGAACTGTTGAATACAAACAAAATGCTCTTTGATTTTTCGAATCCTAATCTTCATCAATCTCTTTCCATGAAGCTTATAAGCGCGATAGATTCATATTCGATGAGAGTGGCGAAACAGCTTGTCAATTGCAAAGTGAATCACATCATGAAGGAAATGGATAACTCCTGATCGTGCCTTACACACACCTAACTTATGGCAGCTCACTTTACTAGCTCACTTGCTATTTTGGAATTATTATGTATTTTATTTCTGGTTTTCCTCGAACATTCAGTTTTATTCAATATTTTCATGCGTCTTGATTGTTGGTAACGAATAGTCTATAATTACAGTTGAGAATTCAGTGTGCTTGAGTGTTATAGTTTCTCGAGTGGATTTCTTTGCCATATTTCAGAGAGCTGAATTCACACAGTTTGTGATAGTTTCTAATGAACAATAACATAAGCTTTCCTATAAGATATTCTGCCCAAATATATCATCATTCCTCAGTAGGTTGTATGAATTTGTAGCAAATACTTTGATACAGTGTGCCCTAATTTCAGAATTGAGTCTAATATACGGTAGATCGGCGTATATGAATATATACACGGGCACCCCATATTGTTATGGTCAGAGGCGAAATTAATCAATTACAAGGTTTCAGAATAGCAATGGCAGATTTGGGGTCTTCCACAGAAACTAAAAGACACCCAGTCTTTCTAACTTTCTATCAAAGAAGTTTTGCTTGCGCCAAAGTTTGTGAAATGTAGAGCTGGAGTGTATATTTTTCTTTAGGATTAGTATTTTTCCCGGTGGAGAGAAAATGCAATAAGACGGCTTGGCAAGGCCTTCGTCCGGTTACTAGTCGATGTTAGTATGGGATTAGTTAGCCAGTTACTTGTTTTCAGATGCATGGACTTTACCCAGGAAGTGGGACCTAAAATATGTATCGACCCGACATCAATTGTAACTTTCCTCGTTCCACGGGCCAGATTACAGTACTAATAGCTAGCTCTGTTCCAGTTTTTGAATTAAACGGGACTGTACCGCGATTTCCCGCCTACGTATGGAGATCGTAATGCTATAATTAGTGAATACGACTTTATTGCAAACCCGCATGATATCTATTTTGTTCGGTCAGCTTGATTCAATGGAAACTGGTGAAATGCAACGGTAGACGGCAATGAAATGTAGTGGTATTAGGTGAGAACGAGTGTCGCAAACAGCTTGCTTATAAACTTAAATCATGCTTAGACAAATCGAAGTCGTTTGTCCTTCACTTGTTAACGTCTAATTACGTTATTGGAGTATATATGTTAGTTAGTACCGGTATTGCTCAATTGGTTGACTATGTCGTGTGTTGCTACTTTTGCCTGACTGACCATTTTATATGTTACTTTTCATGCGTTAAGCAGCAGCGAACTATAATAAATTGTAGGTCAGTATTTGCAAATCTTCTTTTCAGTCACGTGCTTACGTTGCCATCTCACCGAACTTGGCTTCATAGGTTTGACCACGCTCCACTAGCTTTATAACTGGCGCAATCAAAGTGTTAAGACTTTCGTCAAAAGTCCTACGATGTAAATGAGGCAGTTTTCACATTTACAGCCGTATTTTTTTATCGTCAATAGTTAATTCCTGCCTGAATGAATGAATGGATTCGTTTCATGGCCACACGGGGGCTCCTGGAAATGGCAGAGAATCACTTCTTGGAAGCTTTCCCAGAGGTAAAACCCATAACAAAGTAACACGAAGGCTTCCCCATATAATAATCCCGCCACGCCGGCTTGGATTATTAAAGTATGGGTGCAAGAACAAAATACAAGAATTTCATGACTCTCCCTCACGGATCTCGGTGCATAAGTCCAAACGCACGAATCCGGGTTTTCTTTCTTTTTTCCGAAGACCAATTTGATTATGTTGAACTAATCAAACCTAATAACTGCATTTATGAAGTACGCCACCGCAGAAATTGAGTTACCAGATGTTACAGAAAACTACAAATTTCAGTCACAAAAAATTCACACTATAAAGTCACAAATAAAATGTTTAGGTCAGTGGTGTGCAACATTTTTTGTCGGTGAGCCATATAACCAACTTCAGACATCTGGCCGGGCTACACAAAACATTTAGTTTACCTATGCGGCAAAGGCAAGAGCAGAGACTACGACTATTGCTCAGCCTTGCAGCAAAAGATCTAACGCAGGGACAAGAGCAAAAACCCACTTATGCGACTTTTTAAACATAAACTGTAGGATTTGGATTTCATGCTTGATGCGGATAAATCTGAAAATAACTCATGCCAAAAGAGAATCTAGTGATCTTTGTACGTGAATGAAATGTATTAGTCAACTTGTACAAATTCAAGGTCTATCCAAATCACATATAGGCCTGCGTACAAGTAGGCTACCTTGCTTTAAGCGAACACAGAGCGTTCCATCACTCAATCAGCATTATGAGCAAAGCAAATAGAAATTTCGAAAGCAACATTGGTCGGTATAGTTAGGCTTGCCTATGGGAATGGGATGGACAGGCGTAAATTGCTTGTTATGGAGCAAGAAAATATGTCCCATGCACAATCCCCAGGCTGGGATCCATGTGATGGGACAGAAAAATATGTCCCATGGACAATCCTGGGTATAATGGTACACAACACATCTAAAAAAGAATAGGCTTACGGCCTACATCTGAAACAGATTCAGATATTTTATTTTTATCATGCAAGAAAAACTAATCCCAAAACCTGACACGGACAGTTAACAGGACCATAGTGCGTGGTTCTTCATATGATTTCCTTTCTCTGGGATAAATATGTAAATCCTATACCTGGAATGGAATTCATCAGTCATAGTAAAATTAGAACGAACCGAAAGCCGATAACAAAGTCACAACGTCAGGCAGCGTTGTTTTTCCTGTTGCTAACAGTGGGATTGGGGGATAGATCAGTGCTCGTCAACCGGGTATATATAGTAGCCTACACCCAGGGCGTATAAAAAATCTTGATGGATGTAGGCTACTGGGGTCGTGTATCGCATATGATAAAGTTTTCGCCATACGTTATTATTGAATGTTTTTGAAAAAGAAGTAGCTTGTCCCAAAATAAAGCACTATGTACGTGTTTAATTAAACTTATGCGTAAACTCCACTCGTCGGTATTCAAGAGCTGAGTTGCTGTATTGCAATGAAACGTAATATTAATTTGTCATTTGATTAGAGATATTGCAGTGAAGAGTCAGATAAATAATCGATGTTACTGATGCTTATATGTTGAACTTTAATACTGTATAGGTGTACACCATAAAGCAGGAGGAAGAGATTGCGTCCGTCCTATTGATATATCTGAGTTACTTTGTGTTCGCCAACTGGGCATGGTATTTCAGTAGCTATACTGTTGACTATTTGTTTATTTCTCTTATTGCCCACGTTCCCATATGCTGTGTGAGTCAGAAACCGATTCGAAAATTATCGTCTTATCTATAGTCTATACCAGGGGTGAGCACGGTTTTCAGATCATGGGCCAAAAGTTTTGCCCACCTAGACTGGCGGGCCGTGCAAGTATGATGTAAAGAGTTACATTTTATGAACAATGTTCACAGTGTTACAAAAGCAACAGTCGGAAACTATAAACCTCGTGCCAAAACTAAATTTAACCGCAATCTCAACAAATTCCTTGAGCTATTATTATCTGAAACATCAAAATTTGGTTTCAGTTTGGTTATGGCAGCATCAGGCGAGCCAGATTGAATTACCTATCGGGTCGGATTTGGCCCGCGGGCCATACTTTGCCCATGTCTGGTCTATACTATAGCCACATTCTTATAAAACTATATTTTGAACACTTACCAGTATTCGAATCGTTCAGACGGAAATTTCGAATCCTGAGTCATTCAATTTTTTGATCGAAGCCATATTTTTAAAATGAAAATCAGACATATGACTCTTGTCCTTACGATAAGCTATTGATGAAAAATGTTTCTTGTTGTGTATGACAACTCAACTATCTGAGTGATGGATTCGAGAAGGAATTGATTATGCCAGCACTGCCTTCCAACACGTCAAAGTCAAACACTTATTCTTGGTCGTAATGGAAAATCTTACACGACGATCTTCACAATAAATTGTGCGGTACCTGTGGCAGGTTAAACGTTAGACTGTAATGATGTACCGATAACACCTTTTCGTCGACACCGATCCGATACCGACGAAAAACGCCTTATATATATATATTTCAGATTGTCGATATTTCGATTAGAGATGTATTGATATCGGTCATTTTTTCGATATTTGTAATGATATCGACTAAATCAGTGGTTTTTAACCTTTGCAAACGTGTCGAACCCCCCACGTTATTCTGCAAGCCTCCGTCGAACCCCGACGTTTTGAACGGTTAAAACCAGGGGCGCCATCAAAACTCTATATGGGGGAACATAACTTTTTAACTATTTACTAGTCATTCGACTAAGCGTCTTTTTTAATTAACATATTTCTCAAAAATCGCCTCGGAATGGAAATGCTTGGAGTTTTTCGGACAAACAAGCAACCACCAGCATCATTGTGGTCAACCATCAATACACTCTGTCAAAATAACCATTGCTGTGTCACAATGGCGTCGACAGCAGGAGACTGGACGCCAAAATAAGTGCGCCCAAACGTGCAACATTTCCGATGAAATATTTGTACTGAGAAATATCATTGTCAGGTCCACAGAAACCTATATATATCTGTGCGAAACTTAGGGTTGTCAACTATGAAAAGTCTCAATAAAGGACATAGATTACCGTCATCATTTATTTTGTAACTTGCAGGAAAGAACAATATAAAACAATGAAATACAAACTATATACAAGCTAGAGGGATATATTAAAAAATCTTCATGTGTTTTTCATTTAATGTTTATTTAACATTGCCGCAATCAAACTGCATTCTGTGAACAGTTTAGTGCAGGGGTCACCAAACTACGGCCCGCGGGCCGGATCCGGCCCGCGACGTAATTTTATCCGGCCCGCGGCGTCATTTTATCCGGTCCGCAATAACACACAAAAATGGCTAAATTTTTTTCCAAGGGAGATTTTCACGAGCATTGTCGTCTTTGTTTATTTCGTAACATTGGCCAATCGGCAAGATGCAAAAAATTGACGTAATAATTGGCCTTTCCGCGTCCGCTCAGACACTTTTGTCACCCCGACAGATTTTCAGTTGTGGTTGTAAACAAAACTTCGTTTTTGCGACTTTGAATGCTACCATAACGTAACGTTTTCTGCGATACACTTGTACACTCGTGGCGCGTGCTTTCGACGAAACTAAACTGCTCCAGTGGAAAGATCTGAGTAAAAATAGAAAACAATACCAAGTTTACAATAAACGGTCAAGAAATAACGGAGATATCGGAATTTTAGTACCGCCCGACTGGTAAATTTTTTCCATAATGATTGTATTACTTTTTTGATAAGAACTGAACTAAATATGGAAAAATAACACATATCAAAATCACTAATATTTCGTTGTGCGTCACATCTATGGTATATTGAGACTATTTCAGATTTTTATTCTGGCAACGGTCATTGACACCGCCGAAAGATCGTCGCAAATAAACGCTGGAGTTGTGCATGATAGTTTGACAGTGGTTCATTGTGGGTAATAATTAACGATGTTCTGATTGTACGAACTTCATAAAAATTGTATCAAGTTAAGAAAGAAATACACACGTCCACATACATTTTATTGGTGTCCATAGACAATATATATCATTATTTTGCACTACGTATAACTGGAGCGTAATTTTTAAAAGCGTCGAATGTTGGGAAATTTATGCGCAAATGAATAAAAATACAAATACCAGATAATAGTTGTTTATTTTATCTAAATTATGTCAAAATTTCATAGAATTCCAAGCTACAGCAGGTAGTCGTTTTTATGAGAGGTATTTCAACAAGGCGCAACGGTACTTAGCAGACCGTAGTAGTATATATTTACGAGCAGATGTGATGCGTACATTTTTTGCCGCGGATTTTGTAACATTTCTAATTCATGACAGCAACGTTTTGATAACAGCTAAACTCAGGATAGTTGTCTAGATATAGAAATCTTGTTAATTTTTTTCCTAGGATGTTCTCGATCGATATTCTGCGATATTCCCAACATTTGTGAATTTATTGTCTTGCATTGACAAAAATATTCATCCGGCCCGTTTCAACACAATTTGAGTCATACCCGGCCCGCGGTCAAAAAAGTTTGGTGACCCCTGGTTTAGTGCTTTGAATCGTGCCAAATTTTATTTGAATGAGTGCAACTTCATCAAATAGGTCAAACATATTCATATTAAGTCTGTCTTTTAGCTTCAAATGATCTACAATTTTTACAAGTGTCTGATATTTTGGAGAAAGATTATCCAAAAGATATAATTTTCCAAATGTTGAATTTTCATCAAAGTCAATTTTTTTTCCAAATACGTTATCGCAGAGGTGAGAAATATTTTAAAATCTTAGAGACCAATTATACGTAGAATTTTCAGTTATTGAACTAGAATTCACTCAAATCTTGGAGTGTTGCCACTATTTCCATCTTCGGAAAATCAATGTAGAATATTTGAAATTGTTAATAAAATTGGTATTTCTTTGGCTATTTGAGCCGTACCAAAGCGAAATGAAAAAGAATAATTAAAAGCTTGCAAATACATAAACGGAGGCGATTTAAGAACGAAACAATATCAAACACAGGCAAAACGACGTTGGAAAAAATAAAGGACAATTATCATGTTAAAAAGGACAAGGACAAAAATCTCAAATAAAGGATTGTCCTTTGAAATAAAGCAACCCTAGCGAAACTACACATAGCTGAGATATTTTATGAGTTGAAGTTCGAATATCTGCTGTGAAGTTACTAATTTTTCAGATGACTTTCGTCGAACCCTTAGAGCAGCTCCACCGAACCCCAGGGGTTCGATCGAACCCAGGTTAGGAAACACTGGGATATATGAAGACCGGTGTTTTCACCCCCTTTGATCTGATCCAAAATGTTTTAAAAGTTGTAGACGGGTGTTGAAATTATTTCCGCTTGATGAAATCGGTATATGCTTCGTTAACTTTGAGCCAAGCACGTCGTCACCCTCGCACATAGGAACGGAAACAGAATTTTTACCTGTTTTTAGCTATTTATCAGCCAAAATATCTCAACTAGCTATTTTTTCTACTGAATTTTTATATTAACATTTTGAATTATACAGAGCAATTATGAAGAAACATACCGATAGAATATTGGTGGATTTTCGATGCGTAAAATACAAAAGATCAAATTATATTGAAATAAAATCATGTGCACGCAACTCAATGTATTTGTTTAATGAGACAAGTAAACATTTATTTTCTTATCTATAGTAGCAAAATCGCTATGAGTTTTCTAAGCGAACGCCGAGATTCCGTCCCGTACAATCAGGATTATAAATAATTACATAATATCGGTATCGGCATTTTTCGTTCGTATCGGCGAAAAAAATGGTACCGGTACATCTCTAATTTCGATACCGATAATATACGCAGTGTCCAGCCAGCTTTGCACGCTTGTACGTAATCACCTATTATACTATATACCATTGGTGGTCAACCTACTTGCGACTGCGATCGATTAAAATCGTCAAAATAGCTTGTGATCGACTGATCTGTGATAAGGTCATGCACAAAAACAAATGAATACTGCATATACAGATAACTGCACACACGTATACAAATATTCCGGCCGCTGCCAATAAGCTCAGTTCTTTCGGCGCAATCTTTATGAACTTTTTGTTATCTTCTATTTACTTTGTTAGTTCGATTATGTAATTGAACCGATTGAATTGTAATTTATTGGAATCATACAATTCTGATTCCACGCCAGCCTGATCTTAAGTCGCAAGTGTTGAAGTCTTCAAAAAATCTTGCTTAGTGTCCATGTATTATCTAAATAGCGAAAAATAAAAATCATAAAAGATACATGACTGCTCAAACTTCTCAATTTCTTCCGAGTCCAACTCTTCGCTCACTTGGAAGTAGAAAAATTAGCATTCTGATGCCACTGCTACCGTTGCGAAATTCATCACACTACTCTCAGAGTGAGACAATTACTTTCACATAGAGTGCAAAAGTTGTTGTACGATCGTATGTCAGTCAAGGCGCAAGATATTCGACAAGTTCATTTTTTAATATCGGCAGCGGTGAAACTTTCTTTTGTTAGGTAATAACATGTTCCATCGGCCTTGCCAGGACTTAAGTACTATATGTGTATATTAGAGGTAAGATCGGGCCAAAAAATTCCAGCCCGGCCCGACCCAGGCCCGTGGGTATATCAAACCCGACCGAGCCCGACTAATTAACTGGATTTGCAGGTCCAAAATTTCATATTTTATTTGAGGAGTTCTTTGAATTGTCATTGCAAGAGTTTAGTACAGTATGTGTCGTGTTGATGAGGCAACTTCTGTTTATAGTTTTTTTTAAACAAAATTTAAAATGAAAGCTTCAATTTTTTCTATTTTCAATTTAGTCTGAAAAGGGAAAATCTAATGAAATAATCGAAGAGCAAGAAGACAGAAATAGCCTACAATAAATCTACATAAACTAGATCAGCGAAGCCAACGCATTTTCAACAGTCAGTTTGAATTGGTTATCCACACCTTACTCATACTGATGTGTATTTTCCTTTTCAGTTTAGTCTTGTATTCAGTTTATCCTTCACTTATTGCTGCTCCATATCGGGGATACCAGGTCACAATCATGCGGAATTGCTGATGGGAAAGATTATTAAAAGGGCAGAATTCACGTACGCACAGAGCATGCCCTGACTCTGCGGCTCGTGTTTAGTAGTTAAATAGCAAATACAGCTCCTTCTCTGTTTTATCCAAATTATTTATTTTATAATAAGTATTCCTTAGTTTAGTATCCACACATAGTTTTAGTATATATATGTTTTTTTATAAACATATATATATTTATTTTAAAAAAAAGGCAGCGATAGAGAAGCCCGGCCCGACCCGAACGTAATGATTGACATTTCAGGCCCGAATTTCGGCTCGGGCCCGGGCTTCAGATCTCAGCTTTAGTGTATATCGTATTTTGCGCGTTTGCACTACTGTTTCAAAACACGCAACATGCGCTGCATGAAACTGGTTCAAGGCAATTTTTTAAGATATGTTATCAAATTTTCTCAACATCAGAGGCGACCGATCATTCAAGACGTGTCGATCGACGTGTTGGCCACTCCTGCTATATCCGACAACTGTGGAGAGTTAACAGGGCAGTCCGTGATTCGTGAATAATTTCAGTTTTATATACAACTTTTCTTAAGACATTCAAGATGAAATCAAAGAGCTGACCCCCCACTAAACTCTCGCGTGTGAAAGTATTCTTTGTCTGTTGAGAATGATTAATGTTTTTAGGTAGTTTTGACTTTGAACCGTCCCAATGTGGAGTTGAAAAGTTTAATCGACTGCTCAAAAAAGGTTTTATTCATGTCTGGTCATCCATATAAAATTAGGTCTGGAAAGTTGAAATATCATATTAGCGCTTCGCTGCTACGCTATTATGGCATTCTATTTCGGATTTTCGTGACTGCCATCTTGTTTTTCAATCACGCGAATGCTTTTTTAAAAAATTATAATCACATTCCACTTGAAGGAATTCGTTTTTGAATAAAAATGACTATAATCAATCAATTCTGTTCGCCTTTCGGACAATCGGTAGATGATCATTGACAGATTTTGATGTGGGCCAAGCATGCTTGACTGAAAATGATTTTTTCGCTTCAATGGATCTGTCTGTTTGAAACTATTGAAAACGAGGTTATGAAAGGTTTCCATGGTATTAACCAATATTTGATAAATCTTTTAATAGATAGATAACTTATCACAGGTTTAAATAAATTCATATTAGCAACGGAGCAATTGTAAGGTATATTATCATCATTATCCGAAGCTAAGGAATCATATGAAGCTTAGGAGCAATAGGCATTGAATAGATTAGAGATTTTCTTAGCTTTGCCACCGCAGATTTAATTACACTTGTGCAGGAATACTTTAAAAAAAACAATGATGACGCCATTTTATTCTTAAATGTATCTCATGGCGCATACTAACTGACCCCATGTAAAATATATCAATATCAATGATTTTTAATTCGAGTTTTTATAAGTGTTTCACGCTAGCACAGAGTTGTAAATGACAGACGTAGGAAAATTTTTTAAAAAAAACAGGAATAACTCTGGTTGGGAATTGCGAATTTCTTTTACCCTGGGTAAAATTGAAATATTATAGCGGTATTAAAATAGTGAATCTAACCAGATAACCAACATGGCTAAAAACATGAATTGTTTAATGATGACTTGCGAAAATTATGTATGTTTGGAATTCCGACATTTGTCGCGGTCTGTCGTGTAAAATATAATTCAGATGAGTCAGCTTTCTGATATGTATTATTATTATCGATATTATATATTCTTGACAGAAACAAATGCTTTAACATTTGGATAAAGATAAGCATATTGATCTATTCAGAAGTCAGTTGTTAATACCGAACAGTTAATTACAATTCCAAAGGGTCATACTCAATGTCTTCTTCTTAATCAATTATTGCACGATACTTGTAAAGAAGTATTAGCTATTGAATTTCAACGTCATTCTTAAATTATGATTTGATAGTATAAATAAAACTTGTAAAAGTATCGAAAAATTGATTATAATTGATATATATTTGAATATAAACAAAAAAGGAATTATTCACATTATACTACCTACGGACCAGTATCTGTCCTAACATTCCTGAAAAGCACAATACAACTTGAGAGAGAGATTTAAATCTATTATATACGAAAATTATAGATTTATATTGATCCTTAAAATTAATTAATAATAAAAACAATTTAGAGTTATGTTATCACATCATATAGTATATAACAAACAATAATATTTGCTGATATTTTTTTATAATTGTAACACAACAATCAAGTTGCCGCTGTTTTCCGGCTAAAAACTATTTCATTACTCCTGATATTTCTTTTTTTTATTCTAGTCAAACATTTGCAGTTGTCAGTAAATTTAGTAAACTACCAGTCACCATGCCAGTTCAATTCTACTATCACCCGAACAGTCCACCATCTAAGGCTATTTGGATGATTTTGGAGCATATGGGATTGGATTATGAGCCTCATGTGGTGGATCTTTTCACTGACGAACATAAAAAACCAGAGTATCTGAAAATCAACCCTCTAGCGCAAGTACCCGCTATCGTGGATGATGGGTTTCCTATGTGGGAGAGGTGAGATTATAAGCTAAGATTCTCATGCCATTTTTCGAATCTATCCGGAAGCCTGACTTTGTTACAAGTATGGCTTGGGCATTTTAGAGTAGCGGATGATTTCAGATTCGAATACTTGGAAGATATTGAAATAAATGCAAGGGCGTAGTTCACTGAATGTGAAGAAAGTTTCATCAGCAACTATATCCGGAAGAAAGGATTTACATCCCAGAATTGCATTTCAAAAATAGGGCTTTAATAAAAAAAAATTGTTGGATTTGTTTTGACTTTTGGTGGCCAAACAAAAAGAGAACGATGATTCGTAATTTTCGTCTAAATCGATTGGAATAATTCATTTACTATTCAATTCGAAAGACCTAGTCCTAGTTTCTACCTGTCCACTTTAATGCTAGTTCCATACTCACGTGAATTCAATCCAACAGCGCAATCGACTGCGGGCTGTTAACTGATGATATTATGGAGTTTGCACAGGTTTCAAAAGTTTGAAATTAATTACCATAAAACCTATTTTATTAGTCGAGCAATGGCCGCCTGGTTGATCAATCAATATGGAGCACGATGTAAAAAATCCAGCCTGTACCCAACCGACGCAAAATCGAAAGCAATTGTAGATATGGCGTTGTACACTGATTCTTCCATCTACGAGGGAAGGCTTCTTCCATACCTTGTGAGTATACAAGCCTTTGGTGAAACAATTACGATACAATACCACGAAAGCTTATATAGTTAAAAATCCCCGATTGCGTTCGTCAAAAGAAAAAACTCCAATATTTGTTTAGAACATCGGAGGAGTGTTCAAGGGAGAGGGAATTGCAGAAGATAAGATTGATGATCTCAAGGCTGGTTTAAAAATGTACGAATACGCTCTCAGCAAACATAAGTTTATGGCAGGAGATCACCTGACAATTGCAGGTTGGTATACACTATACATATTTTGCAAAGTGCTTTTTATTTCTCCTTTTAATGAAAAAAATACATATTCAAACATTTATTTGTACTATAAGTCCATACTTCGAATTCAACAACTCCACTCATTGTCGAGTAAATTTTAGCAACGGGGCGCGAACTCAGTATAATGTTCAGGATAGCGTAGTTGCTATTCACAAATTTCGCCTTCGAATATTTTTAACGTTATTGCATTACAACCTTGACATTCGCAAATTTATAGTAAATTCATTATTTGCCATTTGGACAAGCCTCGTTCTTATGTTTATCTTTTTGTTTGTATTGTTGAGTTTACATACAGGCTCGCTTACTCAAATTTCCATTTTATCATCATTCATTGTGGATTTCTCAAAATTATCTTTTCTATATACATTTTAGATGCGCCGTTTTTACAATTAAAAAGTAATACTGATGATTTTCAGCTACTAGAATCTTTTTAAAACTTACAGATTTTTCGGCTTTAAATTCAATGTACGTCTTGTCGTACGTCGAGTTCAAAGGTTGGAGCGATTACCCGAACATTTCAAGATGGTTTGAGAAAGAAATGAAAGTGCTTCCTTGCTTTGCTAAATGTATCCAAGAGCCAAAAGACGTTTTTAAGGAAATGTATCAAGGAGCGCTTGCAGCTAGGAAACAATCTGAAGCACCAGCTGAGACTCCTGAACCAGAAGCTAACACCACCGAGCCTGAACAGAGCACAGAGACGAATGACCAGCAATCCGCATGATAACCTACAAACTCTTTTACCAAACTGTCAGTAATTTGATACATTATATTTTCATCATTTACTTTGCGCTTTTACAGAATAATCATGGTCGATAATTAATCAGAATTAATTAGGATATATATCAGCTCGTTTCATATATGGATGAATAATAAACAGAGCGGACATTTTATGATACTATACTGTTGTTTATGTTAATGAAAGAGAAATTGAAACGTAAAATCGGGAGGAAGTACGCCAGAAGTAGAAAGCCATCGCAACTTTTGAAGGGCACCCATGGTCAATTTAATTACCTTATCTTATTAATCAAATGACTCGTGTAAATTTAATAAACTGAAAAAGAATCTTCTGAACTATTTATTTTCACTTTTAGTTGAATATTAATTGAAATTTGCATAAAAAGCCAAATTGAATACTCCAGACAGTCGCCAGATCATAGAGCATGACCGAAAGCAAAGAGCTGTTATAAAACGAATAACTAGAATATTTGAAGGCACAACAACACAATGTGAAATTTAACGTCGGAATTAGCGACTGGGTTTGCATAAATTGAGAAATTATTTTTTATCAAAAGAATCACATTTTCGAAAATATAGAAAAGCAACATTTTATGAGAAGGATAAAACTGCCGAAAAAATTCGGAAACCAGCGTGTATTGCATATTCATCTATCCTGAGTAGGCTTGCACGTAATTGACAAAAATCAATTCCGTAATTACGGCCAAATCGATTACGTAATGACCCCGTAATTGCGATATTTTTTTCACACATTTAAACCTATCATAACAACCAATTTAATCCACTTCTATTCCGAATGGGACATTGAAGTTTGGTTTTCATATTCCCGGCAGTACTACACGCCGGCGACAGATGTTAAAGACAAATATCAAGGAGTGAATCCAAAATAATTTTATTCTGATTTTTATCTTTTGTATTAGCTTTGATTTTTTTTCCACTTCATCACCAAATTTTATGCGATCAATTTTATCATTACCAACACTGGTAATATATTTAAGAAACGATAGTTCACTTTTTTAAATCGTATTAACGTATTAATACGACTTTCGTATTAAATAAAAATTCCGGGTTGCTAATTTATTAATCAACTACAAGCGTATTCTCTCGTTTGATTATACTTTCGCTTGCCTCGCGACGAAGACTTGTTATTTCACCGTTTTTTACAATATCCGACTTCACTACTTAGTTAGGATTTTATAATAATTATTGATGCCGACTTATTGACGATATTCCGAATTCTATGCTTCATTTTACATTAAATCATTTCGCGGCCTAAAAGTTATAACATTATTTGCGATAAATTTAGATCAAATAATAATTATTTGCGCATTATTTAAAATACCGTACTTATATGACATGCCTTCTCCGAAAATACAAAGTTATATCGCAAAACAATGCATTTTGTGACATTTATTTTGCACTCATGAAAATATTAATTTATTTTTCTAACTCAAGTCGACAATCCTATTTGCCAAGATTGACACAAGTTTGGTCGAGAGCCGGTGGTATTCGAGTCGACGATAATTCAAAATAAGTTGCCGCATTTGGTAAAGACAGGTAATCATATTTGGCCGACATATTGCGAGGCATTGTGAAAAACATATTGGGCAATGCCAAGTCCGGATAGATATATAACGATAAAATCAGAAGATCAAGATCAGAAGTTCATCACTTGTAACAAAGTCAGGCTTCCGGATAGATTCGAACAGAACATCAAGATTTTGTAATAGAAAATGAATCTCGCGCAGAATAAACACGGGAAATCCCGTCGTATTGTTGTTTCTCTGCCGTTTCAATCGCTTTACCGATGCCGAAAAGACTAGGTTGCGTTGGTTCATTACGCAATTTCTCTTCCGTCTTTATATTGATGTTTGATAAGCGCGACATTAATTATCACGGCATTTACAAATAGACCATGTTTTATAAGTTGATCTCTTACATTCTTTAGTCATTTCACCCGAAGAAGTTGAAACCAGGTGTGTTGACGTCCATCGGTCTCAACACAATTCTATTCCTTATCTACGGTTAATATGTACATTGGCCATCCTAGATAAGTTGATAATAGGTTAGTAAATGACGCGTTATGCCTTCCCCATCTGCCTAACAAGAGAGATAAAAACGGCTGCGAATACCGGAACTCTAACTTCTTTTACCTAAACTTTAATCTTTTACAATCGACGGAATTGACTGCTCTGAAGAGAGCTCGTTTCAATCGCGAAAGCGCTCGACCAATAATTATGACTTTACGTAATTCGTAACTTCGATTCCGTAAATTACGTGCAAGCCTAATCCTGAGATTAGTAAATCCGCCAACTGAACAAAAACGAAGATTTGAGGTGTAAAATAGAAAACAGCATCTGATGATTGGCAGCTCAACCCTTATTTTATCTGCATTTCAAGTTCGTCACTGTTCATCTTCTTACGATTCCGATGAATAATATCTGAAATAACTAAAGCATAAAATTTAACTCTATCTTCTATAATAATTCGTGTATTAAATCTTAGATCAAAGACTCTTTTGCAATGTTGCATTAAAATATTCCATTCCGAAAAGGATTTGCAGAGTAGAGGGGGGGGGTAGGAAATTAGTAAGCCAGTTATTTGTTTCAGAAGAATGGACACATGACAATGCAGGAAGCATTAACTGAACAGTGACAATGGGTCCAGTAATCTCCTCTAACATAATTTTCCCCTCCCCCGGAATTCGAATACGCTTACCCTAGCAGAGTAATCAGAGGTACGATAGGGAGCGTATCCCTAACGCTTAGCACGAAGTTGTCAATACGGACTATGCAGCGTGTGTGTGTGTGGTTAAGAAGTCAATAGTCATTTATTCTACTTCAAGGTTTTCTCCCATGATTAAATCATAAATGAATGTCAAAATTACCTACCCAATAGTACGAATCCAACTATTAGGAAACCTAAATTGATATAAATTCTTGTTTTGACACAAAACACAGTGCTGGTAATAAACCCCAAAGCATTTCCAATAACAATCAACACATTCCAGGCAGATGAAGCAGACTTCTTGTCTTCAGCAAAATCAAGGTGGGTCACTGGATTAAAAATGAAATATTGTTAACAATGACAAAATAATTTTTATAAATGCTTCAATCATCAAACTGTTTAACACATATTAGAATTTGCAAATTGTAGATGCACAATAAGTAGAAGAGTGAGGTATGACTCCCCTCAAACATGAAAAATATTGATGTAGCGCTGATTGATTGTCGAACATATACCTGCAATTTTTTCCTCCAAAATATTGGTCAGTGGCGAAATATACTTGAAAATGTGATGCAAGCTTGTAACATCAGCAAAATCATAACATACAAATAGGACTAGCATGCCGTCAATGGCAAATCAACACTTTTTCACCATATGCACATCACAAACATTAATTCGCTACAAAAATTATTGAGTATTGAAAATAAAACTGAGGACAAAACATTTACTTTTCAACCCAACATATGAGATTGAGAGATGGGACAAAAAGGAGCTGAAAAATTTCATGTGAAAGGGAAACAGGAATTAAAATAAAATGAATCTAGGAAACTGCCCTATTAACCAATCAAATGCTCGCTATTATCAGTTAGTTACGGTAAGTGAGAATTTTTGTTAAGCAACATCTTTACAAATCAGAACAAAATTCTTCTTGTTGGAATATTATTTAATTATGAAAAATCTCTTTTCATGTAAAGTGCTTTATAAATGTTAATGGACTTGGAATATTAATTACAGCCAGGTGACAGTGGCTGTAAATCATCCATATGTTTGAGCTATATTACTGAATCGAGACTTGGAGGTCCAAATATTATATTAATTGCATGGCTAATATCACACTGAAATGATTTTAAGTAGTCATGGGACCCTGACAGAAGAGATGACCGAGTATATTATTTTCATGACTGGATGCATACGCTCGGTAACAAGTGAAAAACAATATTTCATTATCTTTGTGTTTTATGAATTCAGTAATATAGACTATATTATTTATACTAATACATGATATAAAGATCAATTAATGTCTATAACTTATTGAGACAAAAATGGGAGGGTATGTGAAAATATATATCAGAATTATTGGTGGACAGCCACATAATTATTTGGGAATTGGAACCTACCATTTATAATTGTCTGGAATATTCCATCTGAGAATCCAAACATGAAGAAAAGTGCAAATATTGAAATTAATGTATGAGATCCAACTGTCCAAAAAATGCAATAAATATAATTTCCACATTCAATGATTAATGCGAATAAATAACACTGTATTCGACCAAATTTTCTACCATATTTTCCAACCATCCATGATAACACTGCATCAGAGAGACCATATATGGCCATACATATTCCTACCTGACAAAAATAAATGAAAGAATTAAAATTATTTTTTCCATTAAAATAGATGTTATGATTTCACCTCCCATAGTCCTAAGTTTACGATAGCACATATCTATCTCATATTGAATGTGACTGCATGTAAATTCTCAAAATTGCTGCGAACACCTCCAAGCAATGACAGTCATAAATTAACAACAAATTAATTTGAATCTATAAATAACTATTGTTACAATTTTAAACCTACCCATTGTACACCTAATGAACATGAGGTATATGCTCTTGTCAATTCACTGAAAACAAATGCCATTGATAATCCATTGTATAGTGTAATAGGAATAAGTAACAAGAACGTCTTGTCTGCAACATGCTTTATCAATGATTGTGCAGTATTAACAGCTACATCACATATTCCCGTAGTTGTGCTCTGAAAATATGAACACTTTAGTCTGGTAATATGTGCAAATTTGATCAAAATACTGTACATAGATGTGAAACGGAAAATAATTCTAACCTCAGTTTTTTTTTCAGTCAACCCCAAGAAAGCAGTTTCTTCCTCATGATCAATACAAGATTTAGTTTCTGTAAAGAATAAATGAATAGTTCCATATCGAATGAGATAAGATTATGGTTACAAAAGAAGAATTCAGGTATAGTAAATCACAGACTTCTGAAATACCAATAAACAAAGAATGCACTCACAGCTGTTTGAGTTATGTTTGTGAAAGCCACACACGCATGATAACCTTTTTGGGCAGGTCTGGACCAGGCCATTGATTGAGATAATAACCCTAAACCTATTACATATTTTTTTTAAATAAAGAGGTAAACTTGTATTGCTAAAACAGAAGAAATTTGCTGAGGCCAATAATTAGGCATATAAAAAAAAAATATACAAAATATATGCAATATTGAAAAGCCGCATACTTTTGTATCTCCGTTATAAACTTTTAACCCCTCTGCAATTTCAATGCATTGGTAAAACTGTTTATAGATGGCATGCAGACCAATTAGCATTACAGGTCACCCATAGAGGGTTTTCATCGGAAGCTTACCTAACTCAGATAAGATTTATTACAGTGCTTACTATAGTTCAGACAGTTTTATTCACAACACATGAATAGCTAAATATTTTGAATATATCCATACCACATATTTTATCCATGTCACCATTAATATCATCTTTTTTTTCCATAATTTTTTCACCCATAATAACATTTTCATCTTCATGCGAGCCATCTATAGGACTAGTTTCCTTGATCTTCCATTGTGAAATTTGTAGGGACTTATTTTTAAAATCATCTTCATTTGGCAAAAGAAAGGCATGAACAAGAGTTGCTGTGAGTTCTAATAGTAATGCTATACTTATTAGAACGTATAATGAGATTTTGTTCACAGGTTTGTAATTCAAGATGTTCTCACTCACTATAGTCTCGTTTTGACAATCTGCAGATCCACATATACTGTAATCTACTTCTGATATGTTTCCAAGTGACATATTTGAATAATTGGCATTTTCACTTTGATCAAATCCATATAAGATAACATATGAAAGAATGTTACCGAATACCTGAAATGACAAAATAAATAATAACAGCCATAGGGTCGGCGCCCAAAAGCTGGATAACTTTATCCCTCACTAAAAGAAATAAAAGGATTTTTATTCCTGATTAATAGTACACCTGGTTACACCATACAAAAACGTTACCTGAGAAGCTTGGAAGGCTGTGAAAAAATATCCAGAAAATGAAATGATATACACATCTTCTGATTTTTTCCCTAGATTTGCAACCTGTTTTGCATATAATGTATTCATAAGTGACAGACTTGGGAATTGAGGAGATTGTAAAACAGTCATCAGAATTCCGGCAGGTAAGAGTGTGTAATAAGCTGTTAAATCAGGATTGCACAAATTAATAATTATATCATTCCACATTGACTAAGGGGCATTAAAAGTACAAATATTATGAGAGCTAAAAAGCAATACATAGCTTAATTTATGTAATGAAAAAATCTGATATAACCACCACATTTCTGCATGTTTTCAAAAGAACTGGTATAAAGCCAAAAATAAACTTTAGATATAGTGGCTAAAACAGTGGTTCTCAACCTTTTTTTCTTTTGTGGCCCACTTTTGATGAACAAAAATTGAATCAAAACTAACAACTTATCAATTGACAACTCAGCAATTTTTGATAGGTTTGTGGCCAACCTGAAAATGTTTCTATAGTCAACTGGTTGAGAACCGATGGTCTAAAACATTTTCAGCCATATTCAAAATTTTCTGCCTGGAAAATTGCCATAACAGGTTTGGTAATATTTGCTCCTCCTGGCTACTAATTCCCCAATACATACATATTTCTAAATAACTTATTTTCATATCCAAGAGATGATACACAATGAAAACACATAGGGCATTGTTAAATTTAGCTCCAAGTAAAGTTTTATAGCCATAATATTGAAATTACAGTTACAGTAAGGCAAAAAATCTTACTTGGATAGAAATTAGCCAGAAGAAAAATAAACATTGCAGTATCACCAACAACAACACATCTTTTTGCCCCATATTTATTTATCATAACCGGTGCACCAAATATGGCAAAAAAAACAGATATAAAATAAGAAATTCCGAGTGCAGTTGTTCCTGAAAAAGGTATTAGAGATGAGTACCACAGCCGAGTACATACCGTACACCTACTTTAAAGGCTGTTCGTATACGGTAATACTAAGATATGCTAAATCTGACCCAATCTCAGAATCTATCAAAGCATAGAATATCAATTATATTACTATATTCAGATATTAGTGATTCCAGACCATATAACTGGAGTGAGCTAAAAATATACACAGAACAACTTGAGAGAAATGGATAAGATTGTCAAATTCATCTCAGGACTAAAGATAATCAGGAATAGGGCTTGCCAAAGTATACCTACCCAATCCATTTTCAATGTTGATGCTTGATTGTAGATTGAATATTGCTACAAATGCAGACAAAAACAGAAACACACCAATCAGATAAAATGCAAAACTTCTCAGAGTCTCCCGTAGTTCCTTTTTTGCGCAAAGAGCGTAGCTCACCTTGGCATCTCTCATTGCAAATTTCACTTTGCGCTAATTTTAGTCTTTATAATCACTGGATTGAAGTTTCCCAATAAACTACTACAGGACTAATCACGAAAGCACGAAGCAGTATTACACCTGGTTTGGAAGCTTGCATCAAAGATAGATAGTCTACACAGTGAGACAGTGAGAAAGATATTGCTGTACCGGTACTGTCAGACTGTTTTCTCTCTAAAATCTCTCCATCTAGCTAGGCCTACCTAATATCTGATGAACAGAAAGACTACAGCACTAGCTTGAGTAAATTCAGAATGACGTGAAATATGTGAAAAACCTTCCAAAGACCACCTCCTTGACTCTGATGAATCTTTTGTGTTAATCTCAATCTCAGGATCCTATGAAAAAATATTCTCAATACCTTTATCCTTACTCTCACCCTTCATAACCAATAAATTGCAATACCTACAGACCTACCTCAGTATCAATCCCTTAATCTAATTAGGCTATATGATACCGTACTTAAACTGTTGGTACCATCTGGACTACAATTTGGCATGTCCTTGGTGAGTGAAAAAGTTTAGCCCACCTCTTTATGCACTCTTCTTTGGTTGGGCAATTTGGCATTTGACTCCAATTATAATCAGCCTGGCGAAACCATTTTTTGTCCTCATATTAAATAAATGATGCTCACTCGTGTTTGGGAAGCGGGGAATCCCCATTTATCGGTAGTTTGTCAGAGCCGATGGACCTTTCCCCGACCTTTGACACCCGAAAAATTCTTCCTCACCATTGCAAAATTTTCGTAGCTTATTTTTTAGGAGTGGTTTCGCGATTCATCGCATACAACAATCTGTTTTTTAAAAGTATCGGTAAAAAATTTTAGCCTCGTCTGTCACTAAGCTACGTCACTTTTTGCATCTCGCTGATCGGCCAATGTTAGCAAATAAACAAGGAAGTCGATGCTCGGGGAAAGGTCCATTGACGACGTGCTTTCTATATTAGAAATACTCGTTTTTATACTAAAATAGATTTGATGAGAGCAATAAGTTTATTTCGACCTCATCATCAGCATAACAACAAGAGAGCTACGCACAAATATATGGACACGTTAGACCAGAGCGAATCAGTCTTTACCGGTACCTTTGACGCTACCGGTACCCTCATGCCTCAAAAAAGTTCTGAATTTCCAGTAGCAAGAATTTTGCAGAATCAAAACGTACAGCCAGTCATGACACTGACTAAAATCCGTGTTCCCATGGATAAAAAATAATACAGCAAAATTTTAGACGAAATATCAAATTTCATAGAATTCACGCAAAATTTTGAAATAAATAAAAGTAATAGCCTTCTAGCGAAGAAATTAATCTTTAACCACTGAAAATTTCAAATCAATTGGTCCAGTATTCGAAGAGGAAAGCAATTTTTTAAAAACGTGTCAAAGAACAAGAACAACAACAACATAATATTGAAACGATCGTAATGGCCACTAAACGTGTCCAATAAAATGATTGGTTAAAACAAATGAATAAAACAAAACTGATTATGAAATCAGGAGAGCAAACAAAACGGTAGATAGGATTTAAAACGTACAGAATGTATATTGGATAGAAGAGTTTGCCAAGACGAAGGGGTACGTGCTCACTCATCCAAAATAATTTAATATTTCACACACGCACCCCCACACACAACCATACACGGTATATTACATTTACATCATATTTTCGTTTTGCTTAATTTATGTACTTTTTTAGACCAGAGTTTATACCTAAGTTATTTAACAGCTTGATGACGAGATGGAAGAAAAATGGGACATATCTGTAGTAGAAGTCGACTTAGGTAGTGTTGACTGCAGGAAGCAGCAGATTGCAATGAATGATTTGAACACCAGGTTAAATCAGAAATCACCACTGTCAGACTGTGGGCGGAAGTTTTGACGGATTTGATGGAAATTTTCAGGGAAGAATCCAGAATTAAAATGTCAGATGAATACATTGATAAATTGCAAAAGCCATACTCGAACAATTCCGAAATATCTCATTTGGATCTAAAACGCATAATCAAAACTGCTGCACCGAAAATAATAAAAGAAGCATTTCAGGTAACCCAAGGAGCTGAGCCGTTCCTTAACATGTCTGTAACTGGAGATGACAAAAAAGGGACCTTAGGGATTGCTAAAATGGGGAATGAAGCGTCTAGGTGGAAAAGGTGCTTCTTGGTGTCAGAACCAAGCTTCGGGGCGTGATCTTCCTGATTGCTTCTCAAAAGCGCAATAAAGGCGGTCTTATATCAGCATCTGAAACATTTGATTCTTTCCTTATCATGAATGTGAATTCCGGTCTCAGGTATGCAAAAGGGCCATAGATGAACGACGTATTATTGGAAATATTGACATGGACCCTTTCAGCCCCAGTGAATCCTTTATTCTGGTGAGAAGATTTATATCAAATGAGGGCCCAGATCCATTGCAAGACTGAATTGCTGAACAGTGTTTAAAAAGAAACTAGACCCAAATCGTACGGTCTTCGCAATGCTTTGAAAAATTATTTTTCTAAATAATCTTATCATTATATCATACCAATAAAAATTAGCCAAACAGAACTATTTTTTTTTGTGTTTTCAGCATGAGAAATACCATAAAACTGAACAGGATTTGATTCTAATATGAAGAATTACACAGGCCTGGGGGAGAAAAACAAAAAAATGACAAATCCACCGGCCAATAATTAATAGCTAACTTCAAATCAGGTTTCACAGCTTTTTGGCAAATAAACCATCGATTAATATTCATATAAAAATATAATTTCGGATACATAAACTATCGTTTAAACTAAAGCACCAGCCACTAAACTTAGAAACAATTTGGGAAAATGAACTAGTATTTGTATATAAATCTGTGAACATGTATTTGAAGCAGAAAGAAGTCAGCCATTGAAAATTTATCAATCATTTTCAATCGCGACATTAGAACCGAACACACTACTGAACGATTTCACAACAGCTATTGATCTGGAGTTCGATATGAACAAACTTAAGGTGGGTTTTCCATGACGAGAACCTCGATCTCGTTGATGACCAAAATATGCCTCAGACTCTAGACTCTACTAGAGGGTCTTGGTTTATACGCCGTGGTAAAACATAACTTGCACCACTGTCCAAAACAATACGAATGATCGCAGCCATAGAAATTGCTATTCGCAAGCCATTTCTCGTGGCATTACTGAGCAGCATTTTCTGGCGATTAAGTTCTCCCACTAATGGCCGACTGTATGCTATTTCCTCCAAATCATTCGGGTATTTCAGAAAATCTTTCTCCAACCACTCTAATCTTTTATCGTGGGTGTTGTAAAAAGGCTGGCGAGATAGCTCAGCATTTTTATTCAAACCACTTGTCTGAATTTAGAATAAACTCCGCTAAAGCAGAAAAACCATGATAAGCCGGAGTTAGGTGTTGGAAAAGTAAATCACAGATATCGTATCATCAAGAAACAAACAACAGACACCAGTAACAGAAATAGAAAATGTTTGACTTAAGAATAATTGCACGCAATCATGAAGAAAAGTTGAAACGAAATTAAGCTTAACAGAGGTAAAGTTGACTATGCGTTTACTCCTAAGATCGTTAATCAGCAAGTCATATACGCTGGATTAGTCAGCGCTGGATTAACCATTAATTAAACACTATAAGCACGTGCTTAGGGCACCAAGCAAAGAGGGGCACCACAGAAATTTTGATAGCAGAATTTGTTTGAATATAGTGCGTCGGTGTTTATCAAAATATTACAATTTCATCAGACGAATCAGATTTCAAATTGTTCGCTTATTTTTCCTTTTCAAGTATCATATTAACTTTCTTTATTAAAAATAAACACTGAAACTTATTTATTGGACACAAAATAGATCTATGAGTGGTTTTCTTAGCTTTGTTGTTGCATTTTTGTTTCAAAAAAATTCTTTTCTTTTCGACTATTGGACCAATTGCGTTTTGGTTAGAGATTGTTGCCGCTAGAACTAGGCTATTTATTTTATTTATCTCAAAAATTTCTTTGGGCTCCATTTGATTCGTATTCACTCGGAAGTTTCGTGTAGCGACATCATTAAAATTAAAAATGTCGCACTATGTGGCGGTTCCGCGATCGCATTTCAACGATCTAGTGGTCAGCGAAGTCGCGAGTTTTTTAATAATGTAGACCAGGCTGGTCCAAACTCTAGCACGCGGACACAATCCGTGAGGCCCGCAGAACAATTTTAGCGTGTGGGTGTATCTAATGGCAAAACGTTTCTGAGTTTTTTTCAGCTATTCCAGCTGGGTTTGGGATCCCAAGATTCAAACCCTTTTACTAATTCCGATGTCAGGAATGATATTAATTAAAATCACGAAATTCCAATGCCGTGTCCATAAACGTCAAGACGATGCCAGTATGGGAATGGCGTTTTGCGAGCTGTAATCGGTAGAAGGAAAATGAATTGTCTTGTGCAGACAAGACCAAGCCAATGAGATGAGTCGTGCTTCTCATCTCAACTCGCACCTTTAGCTTGCGTCAGGTAACTTCTTATTTGTAGAGACGTTTTGTGTCTATATTTTTCAGTAAAAACACTGCTCTGTTTTTAAGCGTTGGTCATGTGACAGTAGTCACGAAACACAAAGCTTACTAAGCGCCGCGCAATCCAGTTTTTTTTTAGATAGGTTAGGTCCCGAAATCACAACTTAGACGGACTTGGTTGTTATTTGTCGATAGCACTAGGCCTTGTTAAAATGCAAGTTTTTAAATTACTCAAATATAACAATTCATAATAAAATAAGTGTTAAAAGAAATGTGACATTAGGAAAACTGGGAAGAAACGTATTTCCTTGCCCACCATAACAGTAAACCACAGTATCTGATCCGCAGATAGTCTTTTTTTTATCATATATTTTCCACTATATAATTTAATTTTACCTGATTGTCATACATATAAGTTTTGTCTGTGAAAAAAACTTTATGATAATATAAGGTATTTTTCAAGTTCAATTTCAACAAAAGGAAAAAAATTAAATTTTGATGTATATATTTAATCTCCACACTCAATGAACCCATCGCAATTTATCTGAGAAAAATAAAATTAAAATATTTTCAAACGATTGGTTCATGAAATTCCACTCCGCCTCTTCAATCAGTATAGGTTGGGCAAGGGCTTAGACATTATATTTATCATCGCAATTAAGCTGGGTCTGTGTCGATTTTTAAACGGTGGACTGTCTGTGGAGTTTATCTTGCAGTAGCTCGTTGTGGCCAATTGCTTTGAATTCTGTACTTAAGCACAAATACATAAATTCTCTTCAGAAATAGACATCGAATACGTAAACGGTCGAAGACCAAGAGTTTACTAATCAGTAATCACAAAGATATCCGGCATGCTAGGCACTGTTATTTCCAACTTTATTCATGAAGGCTAGGGTATAGCTTGACACGGTTAGAACAAAAGAGAAAGTTTTTTTCTGCCTTTGTAAGCGAAAAGTTTGACTGGGAATTTGCACTTTGTTAGGTATAATTATAAAATAATTATAATCATAAAGAAAGTATAATACCAAAAAATTCAAGTATGGTTTTACATTTATGCAAAAGTGTATGTGGAAGTAGTATAGCAATGCGATGTAAGGCCAGAAACCAGAGCAGAGATGCCCTAAGGCCGAGTCATTTCAGAATAAAACATGTTGCCCTTCAAATAAGTTAATATATTGTTTGAATCAAGAATCATATAAAATGACCAGTTGCAGTATCGAGTATTTTCATCCTCGTTTGTAAGTAATAGAAGATCACGAGAGTTGTCAACTTTATTGATATAATTTCTGGCAATACAAAACTGTTTTCGAAGCTCTGTAACGACGTGGGTTAGTCGTGAAACTCTACTTTTTCATCGATTCGTTCGGCGACTAGCGTATCAAAATGCAAATGAGTGTGTGGCACGTTGTCCCGTACCCCTGATATCACTTCTCCGATATACGGTAAGACATTACGAATCCAAGACACCAAAATAGAAGCAAACTGATTATATGTTTTGAAACACGCAGATGCATATCAAGCCCACATTTTAAAAGATTTATATAAACATACTTAGACCATTACTAAACAATCTACGAGCGTGTTCACCTTTGCCTTTTCCGGCCCTTTTCATATTTTCTGCAAGAAAATCGGGTGAGTTATTGCAAACGATGATACGAAAAAAAAATAAAATATGAAAATAATACTAATGTTATGAATGTTTTTTTTACTATTTAGCACAATAATGTATACGAACAAGAAGTCTTAGAACAAAAATTTTCAAACATATGCGGAACGAAGATCGTCTTCACGGTGAGGTCCCTCCGGGGTGGGCAACATAGCCTACGGCTCGCGGGCCGGCCTGCGACGAGATTTCGACCGGCCCGCTGACTGTACATCAGTACATTATGATATTACATTATCACACTTTCAGTACACTATGATAAATTCATTATGTCTTTTTTGGTCGCTATTTTTTGTAATTAAAACTTTACTTTAAACGCGATTTATAATTTTCTTTCTTGCATTAGCGAATAAGTATGTGATTAAGATATTGAATACTATTCATGTTATAATCCGGCCCGCCGAGAACTTTATTTTCCCACATCTGACCCGCCGACTAGAGAAGTTGCCTCCCCCTGTCCTAGAGCAACTGAAGAGTTCAGTGGACAAGCTCTACTGAACCGATCAAGCAATGTGAAATGAAAATCTTACTTTTACCTAACGGAAAACAGCATAAAACTCAAGATGAGAATACCAAAAATTAAAACGATAAAGTGAAAGGCCTTCAAGCTAATTCTTACATCTGTAAATACAGGAAATGATAACTCTAATATCTGCAAAATTAAAATACCAACAACAATCTCCCCATCAAAACAGTGAGAATCAGTATTTCGTGTCCAATATTACAATGTAAACAAGGAAAGATTTTATTTAAATGTAATAATTTAATTTCTATTTTGGACTTGCAATTGCAATTTTTGGACTTGCAATTTGATGAAAGTTGAAGAAGAATGTGATCCCGAACTAAAAATTATTTGTAAAACTAGAAAATAATTATAAAATACATTATATAACTTTTTATTTCTTATTCTTCTTTTTTACGCGTTCACTTTAACTCTGTATAGGCGGTCGCCTGTATATATGTCAGGACTAACTATTTGTGAGTCGACCATAATCTTTTTGCTGGACGGCATTGTTTGCGTATAACCTGCGGTACCAACATAATAAGGTCGAATGTGTTATTTTTTATAGCCGCGATGAAATCTGATTAAAATTTATTAGAATTTGTGATTGAATATTGCGCAGATTCAATTTAAGGTCTTCTAGCTACTATATTATTTTCCAATGTAATCAGTTTATCTGGACATATTGCAATATTTTTCATCAATTGATCCTTGACAGTCAGATATGAGTATTTCTCGAATGACAATATCTTTGAGAACTGAACCCAAGAAACAATACGTTAAAAAACGTTTACATTCCATTACAAACTGTGATATATATTATTATGATCTTCTGTTGAAATACATGATATATATAGGAGTGGTCTGGCACCCACTGTTAAATAAAATCGAAGTTAAATATGAATCTATGAAATATAACCTGGAGTCCAAAATGTCTATTGGTATATGCATTTGGACTAGCATCGAAATAACCAGGAAGTGATTTCTGTTTTTTATTCGGAAATACCAGTTCAATTTGAATTAATGCGAAGATTCCGGAGCTGTAAATTTCAGTTCACGTTGCCTATACACACACGCAATCTTCTCACTCCAACGAGTACTTTTACAAACGTCTAAGTCTAAGGGACTTCTTCTTTTAGATAAACGTTCATCAGATGAATCTTTGCAGTCTACGACTCCGTCGTATAGTTTACCATTTGGAATAATGTCCTTTAAATTTAAACATCAAAACATGTTTTATGGAAAAACACTGTTGTAGTTTAAAATTTTAGATGAGGAATCGGAAAGAAAACAAAATAAGGAAAAATTTTATTTGAAATGTTCTGATTGAACTTTTATTTTCTGAGATCATTTTTGTCACTCGCTGTCACTTCATTCTCATCATATAATAAAAATCATCAAAGTTCGAATGACTGAATTAAATGATTCATTTCTGTTGTTATTTCCTTTCCATCACAAAACATTCGTCAATTTTAAAAATTTTGAAAAAATTCTCATAAATGATGAGAATGAGTTTAAACAGCAGTAAATTATGCTCAGTAAAGTTACAGAGCATTCTATACCATGTTCACACTTTGAAACTGCACATAATAATAATTTGAACAAATTATATTCGGTTCGATTATATTCGCAGTCAAACCACGAAGTTAATCATCATCTCCATCCATTTCAGAGCATTTCTTTATATTTTAGCTAGATTATTATTGGTTGGAAATTGGAATATAAAGAACAAAATTCATTTTACTCAAATTCTATATGTGGCGATCCACAGTGGAAGTTTTGATAAAAACATCAAAATACCAATTTAAGGTAATAACGAAAAAAAAGTTTAATGAACCTAATGACCAATTTCTCGTAACCTTTAACCTTTTTGTGCAACAAACATCTTCCAACCAATTATGGATATCATTTTAATCTATTACCGTTTTAATTTATATAAATAACTATAGATATTCATAGGAATTATTGATGGTAATGCAAATAATGTTACAACAGGCTTTTTTCACGAGCACCTTCTCCATTGAAATGTGGGCAATGGACCTTTCCCCGACCTTTGACCCCCGAAATTTGATTTCTATACTTTACCATTGCGAAATTTTCGAGGCTATTTCAAGAGTGCTTTTGCGAGTGTTTTAAACCATCATTATGATTCATCGCATGCAACAATCTTTTTTTTAAAGTACCGGTAAAGAATTTTAGTCCAGCCCATCACAGCTATTTCTACACTAATTTTTTTATTACTGTAATTAAATTAAAACTTCTAGGAAGACAGAGTGATCATTGAATTATCTGATTTATATTTAAGTTTCCGAAACACAACTGAAAACTAACGAATAGAGTTCAAAAACGCGAAAAAGAGGTAATGTTAACAAACACGCTTGAGAATCTGTCTGAGTGATAAAAGTGTCTGAGCGGATGCGAAAAGGGAGCATTGTTACGTCACTTTTTGCATATTGCTGATTGGCCAATGTCACGATGTGAACAAGAAAGTCGATTCTCGGGGAAAGGTCCCTAAATGGGTTTGTTCACTCATGTCCTAAGGCAGTAACTGACACTCCCAAGTTGAAAGAATTTGGATGTAAATTCAAACTCTCTGGTTCAATGATATTTAATATATTGTCTTTTTGATCTAGTGGTCACTAGAGCAGTCAAATGTTAGTTCAAATGTGGTAACCATGGTTTTGTATAGCAATACTTACATGCTTGGTGTAAAATATGCTAAGCAAAATTTTATTCGGCAATGTTTCAAATGTTCTAGGTTTGTTTCTAAAAAGCAGTTTATCACGCGAATCTGAAGATTTGCATACGACTTGACGCTTTTGAACGTGCTTTTTCGCTTTCAATATTTTCAATAATTAAACAATATTAAAGAGTTTTCTAGTTAGGCAGCTATACTCCTACGACGAAAGTAAGCGACAAAAAACGAGAAAATATTAGCTACGGTGGTAATTTTCTTGACTGCACTTGATCTGTGGTCGTGCCAAACTGTTTTTTTTTTACATTATAGTCTATTACCTAGTTGGAGTGAAATCTTGACCGTTCGTAGCTCATACATCAAATTTTGTGTTGGTATCTTACATGTTATCTTATATCATTTGTTGTTGACCCCAAAGTTTTTGTTATCTGGCATTTAACCTCTCTTAGAACCGAACCGTAATAACGAAAAAAAAGTTTAATGAACCTAATGACCAATTTCTCGTAACCTTTAACCTTTTTGTGCAACAAACATCTTCCAACCAATTATGGATATCATTTTAATCTATTACCGTTTTAATTTATATAAATAACTATAGATATTCATAGGAATTATTGATGGTAATGCAAATAATGTTACAACAGGCTTTTTTCACGAGCACCTTCTCCATTGAAATGTGGGCAATGGACCTTTCCCCGACCTTTGACCCCCGAAATTTGATTTCTATACTTTACCATTGCAAAATTTTCGAGGCTATTTCAAGAGTGCTTTTGCGAGTGTTTTAAACCATCATTATGATTCATCGCATGCAACAATCTTTTTTTTAAAGTACCGGTGAGGAATTTTAGTCCAGCCCATCACAGCTATTTCTACACTAATTTTTTTATTACTGTAATTAAATTAAAACTTCTAGGAAGACAGAGTGATCATTGAATTATCTGATTTAAATTTAAGTTTCCGAAACACAACTGAAAACTAACGAATAGAGTTCAAAAACGCGAAAAAGAGGTAATGTTAACAAACACGCTTGAGAATCTGTCTGAGTGATAAAAGTGTCTGAGCGGATGCGAAAAGGGAGCATTGTTACGTCACTTTTTGCATATTGCTGATTGGCCAATGTCACGATGTGAACAAGAAAGTCGATTCTCGGGGAAAGATCCCTAAATGGGTTTGTTTACTCATGTCTTAAGGCAGTAACTGACACTCCCAAGTTGAAAGAATTTGGATGTAAAGTCAAACTCTCTGGTTCAATGATATTTAATATATTGTCTTTTTGATCTAGTGGTCACTAGAGCAGTCAAATGTTAGTTCAAATGTGGTAACCAATGTTTTGTATAGCAATACTTACATGCTTGGTGTAAAATATGCTAAGCAAAATTTTATTCGGCAATGTTTCAAATGTTCTAGGTTTGTTTCTAAAAAGCAGTTTATCACGCGAATCTGAAGATTTGCATATGACTTGACGTTTTTGAACGTGCTTTTCGCTTTCAATATTTTCAATAATTAAACAATATTAAAGAGTTTTCTAGTTAGGCAGCTATACTCCTACGACGAAAGTGAGCGACAAAAAAACGAGAAAATATTAGCTACGGTGGTAATTTTCTTGACTGCACTTGATCTGTGGTCGTGCCAAACTGTTTTTTTTTTACATTATAGTCTATTACCTAGTTGGAGTGAAATCTTGACCGTTCGTAGCTCATACATCAAATTTTGTGTTGGTATCTTACATGTTATCTTATATCATTTGTTGTTGACCCCAAAGTTTTTGTTATCTCGCATTTAACCTCTCTTAGAACCGGAGAGGTTTTCGAGATGATCTTGTTAGGAAAAAAACTTGACAGTCAGCTTATTTTGAACAACCGCGCACGATAGCTAGTTTTGCAGAAATTATACTATTTCAATGCTTCTCATGTTTCTTAATCCTATGTGTTATTAAGGAAACGCGATATGATGAGAACCCTTTTCAGGTGTTCGGTTACTTCAAAGCGATACGAAGCAAGATTATCATTCCCTCGTGTAGTTTTAGACCTCATAGTACCATAAATTCGATTTAAACCAAAGCACGGAAAAGAGGGGTTTAATGCGCCTGATGCCGCATTGAATCAAATGTATCAAAGTCGCAAACAGTCAGTTCTTATTAAATTTAATGATTTTGAAAACAATTGAGAAATTTAAACGGATTGCCTATCTAGCCAAATATAAATTAGTTTATAAATTTCAATATGATTCAAAACCCGAGGAAATTGTTTCAAACATGTTAATAATCAAATAATAAACATATCGGATCATACTGATAACAAACAGAAAATTAAACAATCCCAAAGTATATTGGCCAGTTTTAGTTACGGCTTCTATTCATGCATCAACTTCAAGATTCTTTCTCCCTCACTTTTTCCTGTCGAGAATGCTCCATCCACCGTCCCGTACCTCGATATACTTAGCGCTTCTCCCGCAAAAAATACTCTTGGCATTTCGTCAACGTATAAAGGTTTTCGTACGTTTTTCTGATGGCTTGACATTTGTCCAATTGCCGGGGAGCTGTAAGTGCCAAGAAAATTTTCATCCCGTTGCCATTCGGTGATTATGATATCATCAGGACCTGGTAATTTTGGATTGTTCAGAAATCGTCGTAACAAATTTGTAACAGTCAGTTTGAGTTCACTTTCAGGTGTTTTACGGATCCGATTTGAGGTTATTTTATTGATCCAAAACATAAGAAAATTTGTTTTGTAGCTTGTGACTTTATATATGCCACGACACCAATGGGTTTTAACAGCAAACTCGTCTTCAAGCATTGTATTATTTGATTCATCGTACGAATCCCACAAAAAATACGTTTCAGAAAATTTTGGACCCCAAAATGGAATCTCGTAAAAAAGCATCATTTTGTTGATTGCGCCAAAACCAATCTTCTTTATTGCAGCTTGTTTCTCCACGGGCAAATTTGGATCAAAGAGAGTTTTGTGATATTTTTTGAGACATCCGATCGAAACCGTGACAAGCACAATATCAGCGTGAGATACTTTAGTCTTTTTGAATTGATTCAAATATGTTATGGCGACTCTACTTTCATTTTTCTCATTCCACTGTATACTTTGAACTTTGCTATTTAACTTGATTGCACTTTTCGGGATATCTTTAATCAATTTTTTAGGCAAACTCATGTATCCATCCAAAACTTTTACGTCATTGTCACCATACTCTTCATATTGGTACCACCCTAGGTAATTAACAATATTAGGATGTCTCCCGATATTGTCCTCCAGTAATCCGAATTTGTTTATAAGAACTGGGTTGATCACTTCTATATTAAGTCCAAGTTTAGTATATTGCCTAATAAATTTTTCTCTCCATATTTTCCTTGCCAAGTTCCCTAGTCGCAGATTAGCCATTTCTTCCTCACTTTTTCCCTCTGATTCAACGAGTCTCCCGATTTCCAACTCAATATGATCCATAAGTTCTGCAAAGACATTGTGATTAAAATAGAAATCGATGAAATATTACGATAAATTCACCACAACATGCATATTGCATCGCTGTTCATTTTAAAACCTCCGTTGAATAAATGCAGCAGATATAATATAAGCATTTTGCAACCATCGATCTATTATTATTTATTTCAAGATGACGAAAGATTGAAATTCTTTCAAAATTCCACTATTCAGGCTTGTTGTCTTTTTATGTCTTGTCTCCTTTTTTTCATTATCGCCAACAAAGACAAACAATTGTTCAATTTTCGTGCATGTTACTTGCGAAATGTTCTAATAATGACTTCATGAAACATGCGTGAATTCTCAATAGATGTAGTCAATAGTTACTGCAAGGCTGGTCAAAATTTAGTTATATGACAAAAAAACAATTGAGAATTTTACTTGAAGAATTCCAAAATAAATCTTTTATAGTTGGAGTCAGCGGTCTTCCACTGTAGTACTGAAATTTGGAGTCTTTTGGCGGAGAGTAGCGATGCCAACTCTCTATTTCGAGATTTGTATCTTCATTCAGGTACTGTTAAAAAAATATATTGAACGTATTTTTGTTATATTTCTATTTGCTCAAATAGAGGCGAGAAGCCCACAAAGTGCTGGGAAAAAAATGGCAAAAATTTCTGCAAAAACACAGATTTGTCTTTCGAAGAAGATATAAGTATATGAAAATCGTGTTTGACACGAAATTCGAGAAAATCCAAAGTCATTAACCAGTTAGGTGAGTAATTGGATGTGAAATATCACTCAATACAGTGGGGCACATAAAGCCATCACAAGGAGGGAAAATTGAGAGTCACTGCTAACTGGTACAGGTGTTTTGCAATAACGTATTCTACGCAGTCTTAATTATTTGCTCCGGTACTGACCTCATAAACAGGATTTCCCGGCGCACCATGAACCCACTGAGCTCCACGTTCATACATATGACCTTTGAATTCTGTTGTAAATATTCGGCCTCCAATGCGGTCAGTTGCCTCAAGAATCGTAACATCATTCTGGCCATTTTCAAATAACACTCGAGCAGCGGATAAGCCACTTACACCTGCCCCGATGATCACAATTTTCTTGCAGTTACAAGTTTGTGAAAGACATAGGTTGAGTAAAAACAAAAAGGTGTAGGTGGCATCCGTTTTTCTATACATCGTGTATTGGATTACACCCGCAAGGTGACTCTAAAATGCAAATTAAATAACCAATCAATCAATCGATCATTTATTTTGATTTTCTAACATAAACAATACAAAAAGTAAACAGACAAAACAAAATGCAGAGATACCTGAGAGACGGACATAACTTGAAAAAAGGTTAAAAGCGTACAATGTACGTGTCCGCCCACTAAAAATTAAAACAAATACAGAAAAACGCGATTTACAATCGGGCAGTACTTTGAAAGCAATTTAACAGGAACAGCAAATTGAAGTAGATAATTGAATGTAGTAAACTTCTGACAACTTCTTCAGTCTTTGGTTGATGAAAATTTGAACCACATGTTGGTATTCAATTGGGATTTAATGAGAGATCACCAGAATTAATATATAAATGACGCCGATTTTGAATACTGCAAATACTGTGTAGGCCTATGGAATTCTTGGTTGTGTATAGCACAAATCGTTTGCATTTAGAAACACACAAGTTCACAATTAATTTAACAAATGTAAAAAACAAATAAAAAAAAAATGCATGATTAAAAGGCATCATGAATCTTGGAATATTGGAAACATTAATGTGCAATATTGCAGAATTAGTACTAAAATCCTAAATTGGTTCCTTAGATGCATTCTATCTTTTAATAATAGTTTGAAGCCGTAGAAATTTACTGCATATTGCCACTACAAGTGGCGCAAAGTCCACAAAATTCGACCGTTTCGAAAACACTTTGTTTAATTACTCATCAGTTAATAGTCAAATATAATTAAAATGCAAAAATAGAATACGTGCACTTTTTCCAGTCGAACTACGATGCTATAAAATTGATTACTACTTCATAAGTATCATTTTAAATCATCATTTATCGACCGGCGTTTTATCAGTCTTTCCCGATTGTTTCTAAATTTCTCGTCCCCTGAATATATACTGGATTGCCTCAAAATCCTATTATTCTCAAAATATTTCTTGCGTTAAATACTTTTTCATCACAGAAATATATTCAATGAACATTTTTGCGTTTGCGAGTGAATTGTATTCATAATAATCAAGAGCTGCCTCAACTTCGACTGTGCTTCCAGCATTGCATAATTTTGCATTGAGCAATTTTGCAATACCCTATAATCCTATTTTGTTGCGTCAAACGTCTCACAGTCTGATTTTCGCAGAACCTCGAACCAAAAACGTTAATAATGAAATTTAAATAAATCTATGTATTGAGCTCACTACAGCAAAAACTTTAGAAACATAAAAAACGCTCGTTCACTTTGCGAGTCTCAGGCTGACGATATTATCGTAACATCAATAAATGAAGTAAAAGCAATTTTCAACTCCATGATCATTTTATAGGTTAATGTCTGTAAATGTTTGCTACGGGCGTTCACAACCTTTTTCTTGCGTATTGGAGAATTTCAACACCACGTATATATGACTAAATTAACTGCTATTATAGAAAATGAGTTTACAATAATATTGAAAAAGGGAATAATTCTATGTTTAGAATAGATAATCGAACGGCATTATTGTAAATTCCTATTTCTTTAATATATATAATTTTTCAACAACAAAGCAATATTAATTTAAAGCCACCCATAGTTTTATTTTCTTAAAAATTGAATGAAACAATCGGAACGCCATTCGCTGAAAAACGAATATATATATTTTATTTTTTACTGCTATGACGATTTAAGGGTAAGACTTTCGCTTACGGATTCTATATTTTCCGCGACAAGAAACAAATATCGGCTTACGACAATCGATTATTCGAACCCATTCTCTCTTTCGAAGACATGGCTGCGCCCCTGCGTCTCCGAATCGCCCCGCTCCATACAATACCAAATCAGTACGGTAAAAACTTGTGCGATTTCAGCGATAGCTTATTTTAATATAATACCTTTTTGGATCGTAAATTGAGGATAAAAGGATCATGCGGGTGCTGCCGTATTCATGTATCCGCTAAGGCCTAGGTTCTCAAAGTGCTCCGTACGGAGCCCCAGGGCTCCGCGAGAGAAACCTAGGGGCTCCGTGAGCTATCCGATTACTTTTTAAAATAATGACTAGTTTTGTAACTGTTCAAAGAAACAATAACAGCTTTGATAAAATTTGACAACATTATAGCCTCGAAATATGGCAAAGAGGCTGAATCGAAAAATGACATTATTTATAAGCTGGAGCGCAGCCAGGATTCTCAAGAGGTGGGGATTTGAATCGGAAATTTTCGCGCAACATTCTTTGCGATTATAAAAAACGGATAACGAGATTTCTGTTGCGTAAAATATTCAATGTATGGCCGATGCGAGCATTTGAAGTGTCTCGTCGTAATAATTCAATTGTACTCATAGTTACTCAAGTTTCATTCGAGATTACTATTAGGATTACTGAAATGAAGGAATACTATTCTGAAATAACATAAAATACGTGTATGGTGGCCCATCGTTGTCACGTGTAAAATTAAAAAAAAAAGGAAAAAAATAAAATGTAAAAGCGAAAATAAAAAAATAGTTGTGAAAAAACATAAAAATAATTGAAAAAAAAAAATAAAAAAAAATTGAAATTAAAAAAAAAATTTAAAAATAAAACAAAACAAAAAAATTAAAAAAAAATTAAAATTAAAAAAAAAAAATTAGAAAAAAAAAAAAAAATTGAAAAAAATATTGGATAAAAAGAAAATAAAAAGGTTGACAACGATGGTCCGCCTCGTGGCCCATCGTTGTCACGCGTTTTTATTTTTGGAAAATTTGATGCTGCTTGGGACCAACGTTGTCAGGCTTAATCCTACACGCACAAATGTGTTTCCTGGGTTTCTAACTCACTACTGATTTTCATGAGCAATATCCAATAAATTCAACATGAAAATGTTCTATAAATTCTCCATGCTACAAGTTCAACCACAAGCAATATATTTATAATAATGATAAGAGAATATAGAATTGGATACGAAAATTTATTTTACGTGTAGAAGGTAATTTAATTGGAAAATGCTGCTTAACTGCTCAGACACTCGCGCGATGCCGGTACGGTACCGTCTGACCGTACCGGTACCCATGCAATTATCGTGAAAGAATGGGAGATACGCATAGTCTCGTAGAATATAGTCTACTGAAACACTCTCTGCGCCTGCCCCATACCGTACAGCCGTAACGTACCGATCCAGACAAATGATAAATCGCCCGTGCCCAACCATTTACTTCAATCCATACCTCGACTCACTACATTCTACTAGGATCGAAGTATGGATTGAAATAAATGGTTGAGCACGGGCGACTTATCATTTGTCTGGATCGGTACGTTACGGCTGTACGGTATGGGGCAGGCGCAGAGAGTGTTTCAGTAGTCTATATTCTACGAGACTATCCGTATCTCCCATTCTTTCATGAGTGATTGTATGGCTACCGGTACGGTTAGACGCAAAGCGACTATAACCGACTACCGGTATTTGGTAAGACGGTACGGTACCGGCATCGCGAGTGTCTAGTCAACTGAGTAGTTAAGCAGCATTCTCCAATTAAATTACCTTATACACGTAAAAACAAATTTTCCGAATTTTCGTATTCAATTCTATATTCTCTTATCATTATTATAAATATATTACTTCTTGTTGAACTTGTAGCATGGAGAATTCATAGAACATTTTCATATTGAATATTGCTCAAAAAATCAGTAGTGAGTTTGAAACCCAGGGAACACATTTGTGCGCGTAGGATAAGGCTGACAACGTTGGTCCCAAGCAGAAGCAAATTTTCTAAAAATAAAAACGCGTGACAACGATGGGCCACGAGGCGGACCATCGTTGTCAACCTTTTTATTTTCTTTTTATTCAATTTTTTTTTTTTAATTTTTTTTTTTTTTTTAATTTTTTTTTTTTGTTTTTTTTTTTCGTTTTTATTTATTTTTTTTTTTTAATTTTAATTTTTTTTTTCATTTTTTTTTTTAATTATTTTTATGTTTTTTCACAACAATTTTTTTATTTTTGGTTTTTTATTTTATTTTTTATTTTTATTTTCACTTTTACGCGTGACAACGATGGGCCACCATATACGTGATAAACTGCCACCTATGAATAAATTGGAGTCGTATTTTTGCGATCTTGGAATTTGTCAAACTTGATTTGTTCTTTTGCACTCGAGATTATTATTAAGCAAAATATCGCCGTTAAAAAAATCACAAGTTCTGGGCAAAATACGATTGACATTTATTTTAATGCATGCGGCTCCGTCGGTAGTTTCAGAATAAAAAAAAGGTAAATCGCGCACACAATTCACTGTGTTTCGATTTCTCAGTTACTGTACTACGAATAACTAAAGAAAACCTAACATTACACCAAATTTTGTGATTTACAATGCCTATAAAAGCGTTTTTAATCTGACGTGAGTCTGCTAAAACCAAACTTACAGTGTGATCTTTTATTTTGAAATTTAATATTTTGGAATGCCGTTTTTCAATCAAGAAATTTGAGTTGCGGATTTACCTCTTTATTATTAATTATTATTTTTAGCATTTCGTCGCCGATGACTATATATGGTAACATGTTTTTCACATTGAACTCATAATTCCCCACGAGAACAAAAAAGCAATCATCGTCGTCATTGTGGAACAATACGTGTATAAGCCGAAGAAAATTTTTGATTTAGGGAGAATAAACACTGGCGTAAAGATGTTTAACATGCCATGCTGACGAAAACTATCGGTGATTGTAACAAAATGCAATCGCGCACGTTATTAGCAGCCTTTTAGTTTTAAGTCTCCCGAAAATGTCAAAAGGGAAAAGATTCGACCCCTAGTTTATTAATATGTTTGTCAAGTGTCAAATTTACAGCTTTAGTAAGAGTATATATAATTTATCTTTGAAATTTTGATTAATTTATGACTTGCATTAACCCCATTAAAAAAAGGTTTAGCCTTTAAATTAAGTTAAGTACTTTTAACTTACTCAGGAATATTTATCGGAAAGCTACAATTTTAACATTTCTTTTGGGGCTCCGCGAATAAAGGTCAACCTTTTCAGGGGCTCCGCAACACCAAAAGTTTGAGAACCCGTTATTATTGATAGGCTGCGATCATCATTTCCATTGTTTGTTGGTTCGAATTGACTACTTTTTGTTTGTTTATGTGCTTGATTATGTCTTATATAATATCTGTTTCGAACCAATCGTCAAATTTTCAACTCGTTTGATATCACTCTGTAGCCCCTTCATGTTTTAAACTTTCCATATGATCTTATTTATTTGTCTTGTCATTCATTGCTTTTTTCTGTGTTCATTCTTTCCTTTTATATTATCATCTTCTGAATATGCGTTGTAACTGTAACGAATTGAAACAAATCAATTTATTATTCCATCACGTGCCTAATCTATAGGAGATTATTTCTTTCTTTATTTGTTACATAGTTACTCAAGCCTTTTTCGTTTCCAGGAAGCCGTTTTCAATTTATTCATTCGTCCTATTTCTTATTTTCCATTATCAAATTTAATTGTGCGGCTCCCTAACGAAACTGTTTATATGAAATAGATTCTCATTGCTTGTCAATGATTCTAGTTTTCTTCGTTGTATTTAGATACTTTTTGCAAAATTCTGAATATTTGTGGCCTTTGGTTGCTATGGATCAGTCGGCCCAAACTGGGGGGCCGCGGACCTTTTGGGGTCCGTGAAGCACTTTTGGGAAACAAATCTGTAATATGGCTAATAGCTTGATAATACAAAAATTAGATTCTTAGATTTCCGCCTTTTGTTGCTTCGAAATTACCGCTGGAGACTCTGATTCTTCACCTTCTATTTCGATCACGCTGCCCCATTGTTTTATCACAGAGCTGTGGGCCTGTGATATCACAGAGATAGTTCAGTTTATAACACCACATGTTTACTAACTGCAGGGCTGTAGCTGATGCTGCCCTTTCGCACGTTTACCAAATATCGAAACAGACTAGATGTTCCACATGTCATTAGAGTTGTGATTTATATTCTTTTGTTCGTTTCACTATACGGCGCATTGGTTTTTTGTCGTGATCTTTTAATGTTGTGTTTTAGTGCACAAGGCCGGTAATCATCGAAAAAATTGCAAGGGGTCCGTTATGGATTTTTTTCAAAAAGTTTGGGAACCACTGGTATATGGTATAGATTTGTTTTTATATGTTTTGGTTGCTTTTGTACATAAGTCATTCAGTTCCATTTTGTGCCAGATGTTTTCTGGGTAATTTAAGCTTGTCGATATTTTACGTTTGTCTAGATTACAATCATCTATTTTACATTTCATTCGCGTGCTTTATAAGCCAGCGCGCCAATGTATGCATCAGGTAGTGCTTTGTTATTTATTGGCAATACTCAAAATCAGTACAATTGCCGTTTGCGTCTCATAGTCCAGTGCGCCATATATAGAAAGAAAAAAAATCTAATTAATTCATTGACGGTGCGCATTGTGGTCCGTCAAGTACCGTAGTTGGATTCTTTCCGGCTGCTAAATAAACAGTTGAAAAAACTTTTTTAAAATGATCTATATTCCAGCATAGAATCGATATTTTCTAGTGTGGTAGATGATTTGTGACCTGCAAAGTGAGTTGATTATTTGTAGTTTTTCAAACCAGATGTGATAACAGCTCACTTATTTCTGTAGAATATATTCTATCTTATTTGTTTGTACTGTCCCACTTTTTTTACAAACATATGGTACACAAGGAGTATTTTCTATTTTATTATTCGCTGCAAAGTTCGTACATAGAATTTTTGTCTTCTTGTCATTTAAACGCTGACCTGTAACTTTTTCGTATTCCTTGAATTCCTCAAAAGTTTGCGAAATGTCTGTTGTGGTCATCAGCAAATTGATTAGGAATAACATTATGCTCTTCTACGGCAGGGCCTTCAATCTCAGTGTTCTTATTCATTCTCCGTGCAAAAGGGGTTTTCCGTTAGCGTATATAAAAGCATGCTTAGGGACATCCTTGTCCTATTCCACTGCTGTTTTTATAGTTTGTCTGTTTTTGTTCTATTGATTCTTATTTGACTGTAGATATAACTATATATTTCTTTGACTAGTTTGAGTATGCTTTCACAATATCCAAATTTTTCCATAATTTTAAATATGTATGATTGATTGATTCACTCTGTCAAAGGCTTTTTTTCTGGTCGAAACTGATGATAGTGCAGTGTATGTTTTAGCATTTTAGATTTTGTTTGAACATTTCTGAGTGAGTCATGAATTGATCTGCCGGGTATGGTGCATTTCTGAATATCCAATTTGTATTTGCCTGCTATTTTCGCCATGACTTTTGCTATTAAGGTGTAGTCCGTATTCGATATAGGTCTATAGTTTTCACGGGTCGCCAATTTTTAAAAAACAAAAGTGATACTTGCATTTTTTGAACGTGTAAAAATTCTTTGGAAGTTCATCAAGGTATTCTGTGGTTTTCCATATTTTTTGAGTTATCTTTGATTTCGTAATCCGTTGCCAATTAACCCATTTCTTCGTTTTCTTTGTTATTTTTTCGTTGTCGTAGATTTGTAAGTAGTTAATCATCCAGTATTGATTTAGGCTTCCAGAGACCACAGTTGTTTAACTTGTTTGTAATAACTGTGTGCTACTTCAAGTCTCGTCTTTGACTGTAGCAGTATCACCGGTTTCTTCAGAAAGGCTGTAGATAGTAATGTTAGGTAAACTTCTTCCAAAATTTGTTGGGTGCGTATTTATTGACTATATAGTAATTTTTCGTTTGTCATTTCAGCTTATACCAATATCAAATTAGCTATAGCTATATCATTCCAATGTTTGTGTATTCCATTTACCTTAACAGATGTTATCGAGAAACTAGATGAAACCTTACCCATGAATGTCCACTTGGATGTGTGTTTTGAAAAGTTACTTCACCCTTTGGAATGATGAAGTTTTTCCCTACACACAATTTTACACTTTTGAGGTAGGTATTTTGATTGATAACACAACTTTCTAACTATTTTTTTGAGTGACGTATTGTATACAAATAATATTTATAATATATCAGATCTTACTTGATTTATATCCTTTCCTTTTGAATCACTATGTTTGTCGTTGTTATATTCACTTACCTGTTTATATATATTATTTTTAATGATTCCAATATCTATTGACCATTTGTTGTATCCCTTGCCAGATATTCGCGCTCCGTGACTTGTACTAAGGACAAACCGCATCCTATTAATCCTAGTGAGTCATCATCACATCAAAAAACGGCAGAAAAGTAATAATTTGAACTTTTTCGATACGTGATTTTTATGGATTAGATTATAGCAACATCACTAGGATGGGTGCATAAAACACCTCAAACAATGTTGGTAGTAAATACCTGAATGAATTTTATTATGTGGATCATAGTGTCTCTCATCAAGCAGTGAATTGAATTGTTCCTTGAAATATTTCTCAAGTTGTTCATGTAACTCCTTCCATCATCTTCCTATCTGCCAATGATAGAAATTTTTACTAGTGATGCATCATGTAGGGTTCAGTACGACTTGGACAGTCATGTTGAAATGACCTACGGTAAATATTTTCATTACAAATTAATAAATCATTCATATCCTGAGCGAAATGGTGCTCTTCACGGTATCAGGGTATGGATCATTCTTGGAATTGTTGGTCAGCAATCAGCACCTTAATAAATCGATATGAAAATCACCTGCTTTGATGTAGAAGGTCAAAATATGACAAACTTCATTGGATCTTCCGCTTTTTGATGAAATTGGAAAAATGAAAAATGTGCCCGACTCGTAGTCTTACGGTACCGGCAAATGATAAAATTGCGCGTGCTCAAGCACTCTTCCAATTCCTCCCTCGATTTACCTCATTCTACCTGATCCTCACCTTCCTTTCCCGCATTTGTTTCAGCAGTGATTGCACTGGTACCGGTACTGCGAGACGGCCCATCGTTGTCGATCTTTTATATTTTTTACAATAATTTTTTTATTTTACTTTTATTTTCAGTTTTTCATTTTATTTTTAATTATTTTTTCAATTTCCTGCATGACAACGATGGGCCATCACCATACACCTCACTTCAATGTGCAAAAAAAGTGTTGTTTTTTCCAAGTCCGGTTTCATGTCATCACATGAATTTGCAAAAATACGGGTATGGAGTGCGCGATTCTGAATGACGTTAATAACTTTCACAGCATCCTGCACAACTGCATTCAGATCAGAAGATTTTTGTTTAGCTACTAGGGCCTCTCGGTGAATCATACAGTAGGTAAAAGTAATAGGTTATCAAATGCAGCTCGCAATCTCGCCTAAAAAGTGGCTGTAAGCTACTATGTCCCGTCATTGCTGCGGCTCCGTCCGTACACACTCCGATACAGTTGTTCCATTGTAGCCCCACTTTCGTAAAAATATCGTCTTTCTGAAAAATATCCATTTCTGTAGTACGTTCATGCAATGGTCGACAGAACAGTAAACCATCGTTATTGTAAATGTATCTGACATAAGAGAACAGGTATGCTTTATTTGTAATGTCCGTCGGTTAATCGAGCTCAAGTGGCAAATTTACAGCTTTCTTTAATTCGAAGATTGAGTTGCTCGCGTGGATCTTTGCTAATTACGGAAATTCGGCTTGACGCAGTTGGCCAGGGGTGGGCAACCTTTGTCGGCTCGCGTGCCAAAATATGCTAAATTTAACGACAAAATTCTTCAGCGTGCCGACCAAAATTAAAAACAATTATCTGCCACTTTTCATTCGAAAATACACAATAAACCTTTTAAACACGTACAGACATATTCACCATTCGGAAAAATATCAATCCGACAAATGGACTTGATTACCCTCTATCAATCAATCATTTATTTTGGTTCTCTGACATAAACAATACAAAAAGTAAACAGACAAAACAAAATGCAGAGATACCCGGGAGACGGGCATAACTTTAAAAAAAAAGTTAAAAAGCGCACAGTGTACGTGCCCGCCCACCAAAAAAGAATAAAACAAACACAGGAAAACGCGATTTACAACCAGGCAGTACTTTCTTTGAAAGCAATTTAACAAAAACAGCAAATCTAATTCTATATCAGTGTGACTCCTGCTGCTGCATTACCACTAATAGAGATTTTACATTGGGTTTATATTTTGTAACTTTCCGAGAAACACACGGACTACTGATTTCATCTTTCGGGCTACTTCTGTTACGAGACTTGATGAGGTTCATAACTGAGAAAAAAAGATTCAGAAGCATATGTAGATGAAAACATTGGAATTAATGCAGTTACAAAGTTTTTAAAACACGAAGAACTTTCGGGAATGGCATACCAATCACGCAATAGCTCGTTTTCTGCACTTCTCTCTTGTATTCCCTTCCCTAATCGCTTATATTACTTTTGAAATCAATTTATAACAGTAAGTTAGCAAGTAACCAATTGAGCCGTACAACTCCATAAATCAAGCAGAAATGAAGATAAGTGGAGGTACAGACGGACTATATCACGTGAGAATGTAGCCAAATGAATGACGCGGCCTTCTCGATAAAATTTCTCGAGAGCTCACTCATTTATTACCTCGTAATATATTTGTTTGTAGCCATATGCCATGAAAAAAGTTCAAATAATAGATTGTTAACGAATCATAATGAATAAACGAATACTCAGTTTCATATCAGATAATTCAGAGTCTTCAAACTTTTTTTTCTGAAGGAGAACGATTTCGTTTCCGAGGCCTCGCTCGCGTGCCGAATAAATGAGCTCGCGTGCCAAGTTGGGCACGCGTGCCAGGGGTTGCCCACCCCTGCAGTAGGCTATATTGTTTGATAAAGGAATTTTTGGCCTCTTTTTGTCGTGAACAACTGCATTCATTCCAATTGCCGCTGGTAGAAAAAGTTCGTCGCCAATGTTGTAGGCCTACGGCTTCTTACCTTTTGCTATCACACAAGAAAGCCTCAAACGACGCTCTTCTGTACCTCCCTTCATTCAGAAACTCAGCGGTTCGTGCGGCGCCAAATCATCAAGCAAAGTCACGACGACCCTACACAAAAAAAAATGCTGCCTTTAACTAAAACACAATTTTGTCATCGTTAATATGTACTTCATGCCTTTTAAATTTTACAAACACGTAGGCCTAAAGAAAAAGGCAAATGGTTAACTTCTCTTCTTTATCTCTACCTGGTTTTCCTTTAAAATGCTAAAAAAATCACTCATGTTCGCTAAACTCGGTTCCTGCGCAACCCTATATTATTTGCCTAATTTCATGCCACGATTGCTTGCTTTTCTTGTGTTAAACCAATTAAACGTAAATTTTATTCTGTAAACTACACTGGATCTGAATTATCAAGCGATTTTCATAGTATTTTTCGTCTTATGCATTAATTTCAAACGCCCGTTAGGCTATATTTTACACTAAACTGACACCACAGTACTCAGTATTTTATATATTGCTTGTCCGTACATAAAATACGTGTAAAATGTCTAATTTCCTATGAAAGTAAGTTGTATATCTATGATTAATACTGTCATCTTTTTTAATTTCTTGCATTTTATTCTTTGTCTTCAAGAATGTTTTTTTGAAAACCCAGCACCGATGAACATTATTTCAAATAGATTGAAACACCCCCCTCGAAGCTCTCTCAAATATTTTTAACAGAACGACTATTTAATGGTCAAAACCGAGAATACCTTGGACAGCTATCTGGTGGATTGCGTGGCTCTGTAATATGTAATCGCTTCCGGCAATAACAGTGCTTCGCAACCATTTAATTAAACATAATTTATATATATATATCCTTTTTTGTTTTACTGACTGGAAAAAATTAACTATGACTTTATTGCCAGCAATTTGTTCGTTGAATAATGCGTTTGTTTGAAACTCCTAAAATGAGTTAATTTAGTTCTTTTATGGGCAAATTATTTTATTATGCACGGGAAGTATATACTGCAACTTAGATTTCGATTGAGATAAACCTTTTTAAAATCTTACGCTAACCACGAGTTATAACTTTTTTTTCATATTGCATAAAAAGATCATCTACACCAGGGGTGCACAGCACGAGGCACGCGTGCCAAATTTGGCACGCCATACGCTCAAACGTGGCAGGCGAACGGTTTTGTAAAATAAAGAAATATTTATGATATACAATAAAATATCACGTTTATATCAAAATCAGCAGTTTTTTTTTTCAGAACATTAAATTGTTTTAATAAATAGATATCCGTTATTATGTATTGTTATTGCGATTTGTTTGTTTTACGGGAGTTAATTTACAATACCACAATTGTGCGTGGCACGCGACAAGATTATTTTGAAAAATTTGGCACGTATCCTCATTTGAGTTGTGGTGCACCCCTGATCTACACAACGAAACAAAAATTTGAAGCTTCATTTTCATAGCAAAAGTGTTCAAGAAATAAGCGATATGCAGTGAGTAATAATACAGCGATATCAAACAACATATCATTCTAATTGTGCTCATAAATTATCTTAACAGACAAACAAAACCCTCGTCTCAAATATAACAGTACCCTACGTATATATGTGGTAAGTTCTCTCGTACTTATTTAAAATATCTTTAAGTACATAATCTGGAAATCGAGTCTGTACAACTTGATTGCAAGTTGCTCTTTAGAATTGGTCATGAAAATTCTTTATTCTGAAGCCAACATCTTTTCATAGTTTTCCCAGTTCTATATAAAAAATAAAATTGTTAGTATTCATAGTCTGTGACCATTTTTTTCATTTAACATGAAAACAAATCAATTGGAAATGGATAATCACTGAAATAATTGATGGCTGAACGAACAGAAGGAGGCACGTTTGTCACACCTCTGTTTCCAGTAAGCTTTCTTTGAAATAAGCGATATTGCCTTCTATTTCCACATTTGAATGAAAGCTATCTATTTGGTCAACAACAAGAAAGGCTATATTGTGTAATGATATTAATACAATTGACATGACATTTGTCAGACCAATACAACTAGCTATATATTTAATAGCTGTACAGAACTGTGCTCGTAGATATCGTGGAGAGTAAAGTCAAAACAAATCAATCAATATTTATGATACCCATCACCCAAAATAATCTGGTAGAGTAGCCATTGATCACTTCTTTTTGCGACAAACCAAAAGTCGTTTCCAAGTGTTCATTGGCACATTGTACAGTATAGGATTCATGAAGCTGTTAATTGGTATAACCAGCAGACCCACAGGAAGGTAGGCATCACTTGGCATGTCTATGCCTTCAATAAACAAAACAAAGATCGCATTAATGCTGATAATAACGTGTATTAATTACTTTTCATAGGCAGTTTGAGGAAGATTCAAGTTAAGCAGCACAGGTATGAGGAAAATTTATCATTTGTTTTGATATGAATAGTTCAGATTGTTGTACCTGCTAGTTGAAGAAATCCCATGATACAAATCGGTACCCAGCAAAGAAAATCCGTTGTGATAATTAGCGAAATTTTTATCCGCATTTTTTCTGATCTAATTTGTGACACCTTGTTGTCAACTGCAAGTGACTTTTTGGTTGAGTTCCTATAACAATATTTGGATATATAATAGTTTGGCAACATTTTGAATATTAGGTTCAAAATGAAATGACTACTTACAAGTAGATCAGGATACATCCAATCATAATCAGGAAAAATAAGGAGCAGTTAACTACCAGAACGATTGTTGAATAGACCCAAGACACATCAACTGTGCGTTTTGGAAACAATGTTGGAAGGCATACGGTATGGGTTGAGTAGTATCCAAACTTGCGGCCTATACTGAAGTCGGGATGTAGTCTTTTAAGCATGATATCTAGTGTAGACCACGAGTTTAAGGGCCTGATAAAAGAAGGTGTATTAGTATTATGAAACATTTTAACCATAGTAAGGCCTACGATCGTTCATTTACACCTTACACCAGGGGTGGACAGTTACTCTCATAATTGGTCCACACAGATAATAGACTTGGTTACTGGGCCGGAGGTTCAAAACTCAAAATGAAACTATGAATGAAAAACAAATTTATTTACAAATAACTAGCGTCGCCAGCCTGCTCGTTCCACTGATGTAATGCAATAGGTATTCATTGAAGGAGATCCATTGAATAACATTAGAAGATTAGAAAGTAACGTGGGTATGGACAGAATAATTGGATTTAAGTGCTGGAACTGATGTACCGGAGGGAAAAAAAGAACATTTATTTCAGCATTGACGGCCGCACGACAAAAATCCTTGAAGATAGCTCTCTGAAATACGTAACGACCTAAACGCTAGTCTCATGCGCTATCATTGGCAGAGACGCTAGAGTTTTACGATGATATAAAATGAATATTCGGATGGATGAGTTCGAGGTACTTTAGAATTCGTTTTGCACATTATATTCAGGTGCGGATAACACATGGGAGTTACGGTATTTATTTTAGACAATTTTTCGTTATTTGAAGCGATATTTTCAACGGAAATTTATATCCATAAAAACTAAAGCCGTATTTTCAGCAGACACAAGTGGGCCAGATCCCGCTCACTGGCTGTAACCGTTATTTTTACTTATAGTGCGGTTACTCATAGGTTATTTTTAGATCACAGCTCATAAAATTCAATTCGCTGACTATTGAAACTTTATACAAAGTGGGAACAAACGTTCAGTCGGATTTCGGAAGATATTATATCGACCATTTATCACAAGTAGTTTCTGCTGTATCTTGTAAGGAGATTGGTAAAACTCACAAATCATCAGTTCTATTTTGAGTCAATGAAAGCCATTTATTTATTTCCTCCAGCTCATTCTTGTTGATAGTTGCAAAGAGGGGGTTGTCTTCAATCCTGAAATGATAAAACCGTTACGCCGAGTTGTGGAAATCAATTCCTTCGAATTCAATCTACTTACATGTAAAAGTGAAGAGGCGCAAAAAATTGAAATACAATATCTTGGTATAGCTATAACCAGAGATTCCATATCGCTCTTATTTTTAGTTTGCGTTCTTATTTTTGGCTTGCGTGTCCTTATTTTGACTTCATAATGGAACCTTTGTGTTGTTTGTCTTATTGCCAAAGCTTTATTGTGGCATCATAAAAGCAACACAATCTTATTTGGAACACAAAGAGGCACAGATAGACACGAAGCATTGTTACTGTGGCGATCCTTAGGTTTTGTCGTGGTGGTGGTCATTTTAGCCTAAATTTAAAAATGAGCAAATGTAAGAACGTTTTTCGTGATGAGTACGGGAAAGAATTCAAAGTTAAACGAAGCTTGGAGGGTAAGTGCTTCGCACACTGTGACGTCTGTAATTGTGACATTAACCTGGAGCCCATAGGAAAGCCAGCTATTTCTGCTCACAATGCAGAAATTTTTCCAGTCGTCCTCATTTTGGGTTCCAGATTGATGGAATCCCTGGCTATAACCTATAAGTTAGACGGATATTTGCGTTGGGTAAGTGAAAATATTTCTATTTAGATTATTTATGGACTGACCGTGTTGTGCTTATATTTATTTTATAATTTCCAAAGAGTTATGGAAAATAATGCACTATGAGATATTTCCCATATATTTTGAGTGAAATAATTATAAAAAAAAATGCAAAAATCGATTAATTTGTGAAAAAATTAGTGCACGAGGAATTTCCCTAAAGTTAGTGCTAAAATCCAGTATTAAGAGCCAAAAAGGACACACCGACTAACCTAATACTCACCATACACTATCCACAAAATAGTCGTCAGTGGCAGGCAGAAGAGGAATTGCGGCTAGGCCAACAGCAAGTATCCATGACAAAGCAATCATGCGTCGAATGAAACTCAGTCTAACTTCTGCGAATGGACTAAAATATACAACACATGTAAGTTGATTTTGTCACCTCGATTTTGCTGAGTTACGCATCAACTTATAATATTGACAATATTGCTTTATCACCGAGTATGTATCATTTAGATTCTAGGGTAGAATAAAATATTAAAATAATTGAACGCGTTCGACGCTGACGATTCGAAGAATGTGCCAATTATGCACAAGAGTTTAAAAATCCACCATGCGATTTTTTAGATGCTGTGTCATGTGAAGGACATAGAAAATATATTCAGCGTCGAGTATGATTGTTACATCAAATTACGAAGTGATGAAAACAACAGAATATTGCTATAAACTATAATTTTTGGACTCAAATTTCAATTTAGGTTCTAAGTTGCACGCTTCCACAACTGGCCATTTTTTACGCTTTACCGAAGCATACGGCGTGACCAATTTATTTGTTTCTGTGCTTATCTCGGCACGTTTTTGATAATGTGAAGATTCAAATGTGAATTTCAATCAGTGTTTAGTGCTAGAATAAATTTTGAAAGAATTAATAATATTTTCTTTCGGAAAATACTTGACATATACTTGATGTACAGTGTAGAGGAAACTGGGATTAAAATCAGGTAATATTGTTCACTTTTCCCGCGGTTGCGATTCGAAATAGTACACACTTGCGAGAATTAAAAAAAAAACGCTTTCCTGCAAGATTGGAACATCAAAAATGAAAAGTGTGATTGTTCGTCGGCCAAGACCCCACCGGGCAATCAATAGCATACTTGTCAAAAACACTATTGAACGACGGAACATAAATCGACTAATAAAGCAACGTAACTGGTCAAAATAAAAACATCAATTCAGTATAACTCGTACCGCATAATAGAGTAAGCTCTAAATCCGGTAAGAATTGTTAAAGAAAATACGGACGACTCTGATCCAGCCAAAAGGAGAAATCCGAGAATTGAACAGGTATTTCCACTTCGCCACTCTGAATCCTCCTTGCAATAGTTTCCACGCATTGCTAAACCTTTTATGCAGATGGCGGATGTGTATATCTGATTTACAATAACTTGGAAATTATTATTGCAGTATATTCATTAATAGATATTCGCCAATTAAAAAATTAAAACACACCCCAACTATCAAATCGGAGATGGACAGATTGCAAATGAGAAGTTTGTTGATGAGAACATTTTTGAATAAATGTTTTTTCTTGAAATCTTTTGCTGCAGTTATAATCACAATCAGGTTTCCCACTAAGGTGCCGATGCCTAAAAAAAGAAGTTCAAATGGTGTCCAATGAATAATGGTACTAGTATTTCATCAAATGGTTGTATGCTTATTGGTTATTAAGAATCTGAGATATATCCCATTGAATTTGATTTTTAGACCAATATTGTTATGAAATAAAATAAAAAAAAAACTAGATTCATCAATAAAGAAGATTGGAAGAATATTGAAGCAATTATTTCTATGAACGCTCCCAATCAACGGCTTATATGTTCAAACTGTGGTAGACAAAGAGATTTCTAGAGCAGAAGGCATAGATACTTTCAATTTAAGATACAATTTTGTGTATACTGTCAAATAAGAGTAACTTCGAATACTAACTGGTTATGCAAATAATCACGAAGAAAATGTTGTTTTTGATTAAGGAATGCACGTCAGAAAATGAACTTTGGATGCATTCATCAAGACATTCATCCTTCCCGCTTTGGCAGTTTTGACTTCCATCACAGAGCTGTGAAATCAATTTGTAGTTGCTGTAATAGTGATTAAGAACGTAGCGCTGCCTAATAGATTCTCGTAAATTCGTTTATTATCGAATACTCATCTTTTTATTATTCTTGATGTAATATATAACTATATTAACCATTAATTTTATCAATCACTCACTATTTACCAAGTCTAGCTTTGTTTCTTACTCATCTCTGGAAATTCAATAGGTAATTTATCATAAAATATATTTAGAGTGAAGATGAATTTCAGTAATACCTCTCGCATTTCGCATTCAAATATAAATCCAAAAACTTACTGCAGCTGTGGAAATAAATTTTGTGGTGCCTTCATCATTACAATAGAAATGGGTTTTATTGTCACAGTCCATTTCATCGCTAGAATCTTCGCAATCCTGAATAATTAATCCAGAAGAATAGTCTATAAAGACTCACGCATAAAATTTCATATATAAAGCTAAATAATTATTCGAATAAAAATAACGAGCGTTAACATTTCATGAACAATATTGCTTGAGATCTCATAAAATAAACGTTGGTATGAACGTATTACAAATTTAACTTACACTAAGTAAATTGCAGACTTTATTCTTCTCTATACTTATCGGCGAGCTTCCGTTACAATAGAATCTGCATTGGATTTCATAAAATAGTTTCAAATATAAATAAGATATAGTGTTTACAACAGGAAAGTTGAGAGAAAATTCCACCCCATGTCATCATCAGTGATAAATTTGACCATTACAAGCTAGTACAATTTTCAAACTCTATTTATGTGTTTACAATTTTATGCAATCATGCGCATCCTTTTTTGTTCAACTATACTTTAACCAATGGTAGCTTTCATGTATGGAAAAAAAATTTAAGCGTATATTCAACAAAATTTATTTGTGATATTGATTCAGGTAAAATAGTTATTTGCACGATCAAGAAAGTAATTTTATCTTGCCATTCTTTTGAGTAGTGACACTTGGGTACAAATACATAAATTTAGGAGACATAGTTTGCTTTGGGTTCTAAATGTCAAAACATATCTAAAATATATTTAACGTACCTCAGTCGACATCCAATTTCTTCTTCTCCGTTTTCACAGTCTGGTTTTCCATCACATATTTTTATTCCAGGTAATTTTGTTCTACTTGATGGGCACTTATATGAGTATAGTCTGTAAAGAGAACATTATGGTATTATTACGTATTACTTAAAAGACGTAGGTTATTAGGTATTTGCGCTAGAGGTTCTGATTTTTATCAGTGTATTGTGCTTTATGATATAACATGAAGAAGTGCACAGGAATTAGTTCCTTTTTGTTGTCGTCTTGTTATACATACTAATTAACTTTGCCTTTGTGAGATTTGTTCTCATATAGAATTGAAAAATTAAAACTTAATATATAAATTTACGAGAAGTCAAAATAATTGCAGAACTGCTGTGGAGGACAATTGATGCATTCTTCGTCAAAGAAATTTTCGCACTCATTGATTCCATCGCAACGTGTTGAATATTTTTCTTAAAAAATAAATTATTTTTAATATGCTCAAACAATTAGTTTTGAAACGTTGAGGTGCATATAAAGCAGTTTCCTGTACCAGGGTTCGTTCACAGTATTTTTGTTTTTCAGTCAGCCCCTCACCGCGAAATGAAAATGATTTCAAAAAGTGTTCTTTTAAAATTCATTGAGGTTTCACCTTAGTCTGATTATATTCGGACAATATTCTGAAAAGTTTGTGATTCCTAATCAAAAATACTTCATTGGATTGAAATTATTGAATGGTAGAAAGAAAAAAAGAAGACGATATCAGGTACTCCCAGCCGGTCACCCATGCAAGTATTATTAATACGGAAATGGGGTAATTAGTTATTTATCGTCAACACTCAGGCTTCTACGCTTGTCAATATGAGGGGTGTGTTATCGTTTGCAAAGTCTGGAACTAATGATGCTAGCTGAAAAACACAATTGTATCAATTTTATCAATGTTATATTCGAAATAAATTCTTGCCAAGAGATTGGTTTTCAATGTTGCACGAAAGGACGAGAGCGCGATCTTTGTATGGTCTGCGGGTTTTCGAAAGTCTACGAACCAATATCTTAAACTCTGCATATAGTTTTTCAATTAATATATGACATAGATAATATAATATTATACCACATTACAAGATCGATACATTAGAATAAAAGCAAACTGATTTTCCCTTTTAGAAAACGCATGCATATCAAACAGATACTCTTCCACAGAATTATTTGAAAGCAGTAAGTTTTATTGTATATTGAATTAAGCATACTTCGATTATCAACGAAACAACGGTGTTCACATTTTCCTTCACCCGATTTATACTTAGTAGGCCCCTCTGTAAAAAGCATAAAATAGATTAAACGCGAGATACTACGCGAGGAAAACAAAATATATAAAACAAGAAAGCAAATCTCAAATATATGGACACGATGGTCCGTCTAACTAACCACAGTTGCGGTACCCTGTGAGATACGGGGCCTATACAGAAATGTGTCTGGTCACCGAGTTCGAAACTGAGGACAGACTTAACGTCAGTCGCCAAGCTTGTCGAAATAAAAACGGTGTTCCCAAAATTTTGGAAAAAATATCAGAATTTTGAAACAAATAAAACTAATGAAAAAAAAAAAGTAAGAACATATGCAATGGGGGAACGTAGTATGCACATTGTTTGTTAAATCGGAGAGTACGAATATGATGTCTTGTAGTGTGTATGGAACAAGAAAGCAATACAATAATAATATTGACTCAAAGGTCACGCATGGTTTGAATGCGAACGAGAAATATAGGATAAAAAGTGTTCACTTTAGATTAAAAATAAACCAGTAAAATATTTGAAAAAATATTCGGTAGGTAGGACAAAATTAAAAAACTGTTCATAGAAGCAAATTTTCATACGCATTACGTTTTTATATTACTTTTTCGCGCCTTTATTCCAAACAAGACACTTTTTTGAAAAAGCAGTCGCCGATACGTATGGATTGACTATTTGTGAATTGACCGAATTCCTTGCGATTTTGCATAGCAGCATATAATACGTGGGACTTGAGTTAATGGAAATGACATTCCAACAAAAAGGCCATGTTGCCTATTTACAGCTATTGGAAAATCAATATAGAAATATAGCTTCAATATATTGTTTAACGGTCCTTTAGCTGACCAAATACTTTTCGATGTAATTAATTTACCCGAACAGCCCACATTGCAATAATTTTCATCAATTGATCCTTGGCAGTCAGATCTGAAAATTTGTTAAATTACAATAAAAAACATAACTTTAAGAACTAAACCAAAACAAAAGTAATGCAAAAGCACTTACATTCCGTTACAAACTGTGATAATACCATGATCTTCTGTTGAATTACATGATATAGATTGGCTTGGGTTAGCACCCTCTCCTAAATAAAACCACAATTATATGTAAACTCTTCAAAAAAAAAATATATATATCATTGCAAACTATATACCATGGTGTTGCAACTAAAAATCATGTTTCATGTATTGTGAAAAAATATCAATGAAAAGTGAATCTAAATCAAACGCGGCGTTTTCCTTGACAAGTCAGGAATTCGATTGCTGTAAAATTTGAAATAATTTTTCTCATTCACAAAGTATTATCTTACCCCAACGAATACTTTTACAAATGTCTAAAATCCCTCTTCTTTTACATAAACATTCATCAGATAAATCAACGCAGTCTACTATGCCATCGCATAGTTTACTTTTTGGTATTACGCCCTTTGAATTTAAACATCGAAAACATCTTTTGTCGATGAACGCTGTAAACATATCATAAGCAAAATAAAATATTATTTAGCAAAGATGGAATAAATCAAAAAAAAAAAAGATAAAAATAACTTGAATGTAAATTCCTATTCGAACTGTTCTGATTTAATGTTTATTTCCTGAGATAATTTTTGTCATAAGATGGCAACAAAAACACTACTTTAAACTGTTGTCTTACTGGCTCATGGTTACAAATTCTACTGCATATTAACTTACTTTGATCATATATTAAAAAAAATAATTAGGTTTCTAACAATCAAATCAAATGATTACTTTCTGTTGTTGCTTCATTTCCATCACAAAAACACTCGTCGACTCCTAAAATTTATCAACAAAATAAGTAGATTAAATTTAGTAGCTCCAGAAACTTATTAGTATTTTATTCTATGTTAGTAATCAATGATATATGTTGATATTTGGTGGTATTCGTAAGTTTATTTTCGCAGTGAACTTTTTGCAATGAATAATTGTTCAGATGTTTTTACCCCAATCTGTAAATTTAGTTCAACAATACTATTTATCACATAAAATGTCCCATCTAGATAGATTTGTATCACCTCCTGAGCATTGAAAACGACTGTCGCAAACGAATTCTGCAGGTAGTGGACATCTCCGATTTTGTAGTCTCATATCCAACCCGTCGCAAAGTATGTCACCTTCCTGTTTCTTTCGTAGCGGATATTGTTGGTCAGATGGTAATGGCTTATAAAGGTACCTTGCAGTAATAATAACATTTGAATGCCATATACAAAATTTCTACAGCAGCATTGCAATAAAAAACAAATTGCCCAATTGAAGTAATGCTGACAAGTAAATTTTATATGAACGAAAATCTGTAATACATCTGCTGAGAGGCATTATTCGGAAGGCATATTCGGAAAGTGACAGAAATGGCATTTATGATTGTTGATTGAGTACGATCTGTACTCAGCAACTTACATGCACACGTCCGATTTTTCGCAGAAATCCTCATCTTTACAATGAAAAAAGGGAAGCCAACAAGGCACTTCATCATTTCGACAAAGAGGGTCTAAAAACATATTTCCATCAATCTTCGTAAAAATAAGATGCATGTTACATTTTGCAAACTTTTGTTTTCTTTAATATTTCACCCCACAGGGTGTATTGTAGAAAATGTCCAAAATACAGCAAATAAAGTTTCCATATATTGGTGCTTGACTCTTGTTTATTATTTAAATCTTTACGTAATCGAGTCGACGGGCGAAGAAGAGTCTTGTGAAAACTTAGAATAGACCAAAATTTTAAGTATATTTAAATATTATTCATAAATACTAAGTTACACTAGTCATTCGAAAATTACTTGAAGTCATATTCGCATGCCTGCGAAAGAGTGAAGGAAATAAATAGGTAAAAATTTAAAGTTTTATTTAATATTTTTCGCTGTAAATTTCATATTATATATACGATAACAGTTTCTGAAAATGGTTTGGTTTTCATCCTGACACCTTGTTCACAAAGTTGCGATGCTTTGTGGATTTGATTTTCCGGAAGATAACAGACAGCTTTTTGCACGGAACGACATAAAATAGAAGTTGGTCCAGGTCTTGGTGGTACATTTGTCAAGGTGAGGTATTGTTTTTCGCTGTTGTCTCTAAAATGTGCAGTAAATACAACAAAATGTGTTTAAAGTTGTTTTATTTAAAGAGTATTATTAAATTTGCCAGTCGATCAAATTCAAGGGGATGCCACTCATTTAATCAAAACAGTCTTGTAAGACATCTTCTATATAATGCGCGCATCTTTCAAATACAATAGGCCAGTGGTTCCAAAAGGTGCGCCGCGGCGCACGATTTGCCAAGTGCGCTAAAATTAACAGAATTGTGGTAACAATAACTAAACGATGATTCAATATTTTACATATTGCATTTATTACAAATGTTTTCTTTTTATATTTCAAATGCATAAATCAAATGTGTATGATATGAATCAATAAATTCTTTTCACCTATCGATGTCGTCTACTTTCTCGTACGTAGTATCTGCCTCTATTGTTACGTAACAATAGATGTAGACACAACGTATCGCGAATATGTGGGATTATTTAGGAATTTCGAAAGAAAATCAGGCGGAAATGATGAAAAAGAGTTCGCCTTTTGCTTTTATTTTTTATGTTTTTTTTTTTATTGTTTAGGAATAGGGTACACATTAACGATCGCAAAATTGAGTTTTATTTGAAAGCATCAATTTTTTTCGTGTAGTGCGTCATGAGTTTTTTTAACGGCGCTGCATGGACAAAAAGCTTGGGAACCGCTGCAATAGGCTGTTCATAGTAGGGCGCGATTGTATATGAAGTGATACACTTTTTTTTCTTTCACAACTTACACAGTGGTCTGGCCCCCACCAAAATGAGAATAGATCTTATTCAAATTTGTCACAGTAATGAAACATCAAGTTATAAATTTTAAACTTACATGCAATTAATTTCATATGATACCCGGGGACAAAACTTTTCTGCTGGTACACAGGCAGATCCGTCAATGCATGAAAATTCGTCGTTATTGCAGTTTACGTCTTCAATAACAAAATGAAATAAATGAGTTACTAAAAAAAGTTGCCTGAAATTAACAATCTCAATATTTACTTTTCTGGCATAGTGCAGATTGCATGTTCTTTAGAATTTTGGGTAGCATACATATACGATTGCTTTGGCGACAAGGAATTCCAGTTTGATTATACTTGCTGAGGCGCCGTATCTCATCACTTCCATCTCTAAAAACAAATCATTCATCACCTGATTATTTAAACGTGTCGTCATAAAAGATTTTTCCAGGAAGAACGTTCATTATCCGTCTGTAAAAAGACTTCAAAATACGATGAATATTGTTCACAAAACATATTTCTGAAAAGTTGATTGATTAATGCAAAATGATGATTGCTCATAAACGAAAGTTAACTGAGGATGGAATTAGGGTAAATGTTTCGTGTGTATAAAAACAGCAATGGAGGGAACATATACTGGGCTTGAAATAAATAAATATGAAATATTTATATTCAAATTGATGAAATTAAAAATATTTCATTGTAGTAAGGCTAGTTATATTCAAACACCGAACAAGGCTGGGTGTAAGCAGAACCTGTGATGTATTATAGATAAGACCTTAGATATTAAAGCTACTTAGACTACTATTTTGGACCAACTTATCAAATCTTTTTGATCCGGCATTGTTTGCCCGATTTAAATCACACCATGGCTGAGTTTGTGGTCATAGTATTCACCTAGAACTTATGGAATTATTTACCTTTGAGAACATACACAATATATAAGTCACTGATTTTTAAGACAAAAGTATCGCCATGTTATTTCGAATGCAATATAGGAACAAAAAAAAATAAAGTTCTTTTTTTTATCAAACGTCAATGTACAAACTTGAAATAACATATGGCAAAATATTATGATGAAGACAACACCAATAGAAAAAAGAATCCTTATTCTGTAAATAGAATAAAAGCTGAAGTATATACAAGATTTATTTTGGTATTTAACGTTAGGCAGCACATCTTTTAACTTTTGTATAATTTTTTTTTGTTCAAGTTCTCACTTCAGGAAAGTAACACAGAGTCAGAGAAAAAGTAATATTTGTTTACACCTCTATATTTGAAACATTTTGAGCCTTTGAGTATATATATCGTGATATATACATATATATTAGATAATAATGTTGATGCTGGATTCGTGTTGAATTTGAAGTTTATTTTGCCAAGCAGTTAATAGAATGCTGGTCGAAAACAACTACTATGACATTGATATATTTATTCAAAACTTTCAAGCTAAGAAAACGTTTTGTTATTATTATGCCGTCTTAATGGAGGGGAACACGGTCAACAGTAGTATTCTGCAAAACTTCTAAAGCATTTATTATTTAAAGGCGATCTCTAAGCAATAACTGCATGAACATATATTACCAAATATTTCCGTTTTGTTTGTACGTTTTTTATTGTTTTGTGTGCTATTCAAGTGTGGGAGATGTTATCAATATATATTTGCAAATTTCACAAATATAACAAGCATAATTAAATAAAAACAGTAATACAATCTTTCAATCTTTAAGTAAAATCGGAATGTGCATCACAAAAAACACGTATTTTTATGCAGCGTATGTACTTAACCATCCTTCAATTACATGAAATATCTTTTAAAGAGTTATTTTTTGTATTTTTGACCAGCCTGCACCTCCACGTAGAAATCGTATTTTACTCAGCGAGAATTTTTTTAATTTGAGGGCCATTACGTGGTGACGTTGAAAAAATAGTAATTTAAGAAAACTTACACGCAATCCACCTGACCGTCACAAAATTGATTGAATGAAATGCACCCAGATTTGTCAGGGCAAGAAAATTCTCCTTTAATGCACTCTGAAGAAATAAAATAAAAATGTATTTGAGAACAATATTGAAGCAACTCAAATTAGATGAAATTATTTAAAGAGATGTCATATTGAAATGTAGCTTCGTTTGTATTTCAATTGTGTATTTTTATACCCCATTGCTAATAGTTTTAGGATGTTTAAATGTAGATACATATATGATTAATCGTATACATCCATACTATTAGTCGAAATTTAATACGTTTCACAGAATATAGATAAAAGTGCATTCAATATGTTATTTTGTTCACTTCAAACTTCGGTTTAAGAAATGAGTTCATAATAAAAATAGATGATTGCGATATATTATCAAGTCGAAAGTAAAATGCATCGAAAATTCAAGTAAAAACTGTTCTAATACTTGAAAATAATGTTGCCTGTGGTCGGAATAATGAACGTTGCTAGATACGTTATGAATTCAAGCAAAATTGCTAAAATAATAAAATACAGATGCTTGAGGCGTAAGAAACATATATCAATAGTAATTTAATGTCGGATTAGAATGTAATCAAGCAGGAATGTGTGAACCGAACGTGTTAATTGTTTGTTATACTTGCCGTATGGAAATTTCATCGAATATAAATAAAAAAAAATTGAAGCTCAAAATAATATGAATACAGCTACACACCTGCTTTAACAAAAGCCGAAACGTTTATTATTATTACGATAATGAAAGTTATAGAAGAATTCGCTTTTATCTTCATTCTATTTTCTGTAATCAAAATCTACTATATGATAAAAACTAAAATTATTTGATAAAATAAAAACGCAGATTCGAATGTTTACTTGTTTGCCCCAAAATTACAAAAACCTGACAATTAAGACAAATAGGAATATAGTTAATATCGCATATAAACTTATAATGATATTTTGTAATTGGAACTAAATATCTATTACTCATTTTTACAATATCTTCTCTTGCTAATCTTTTGCTGCTTCATAATGTGTATAGTTTACACAAATTACATTACTGAAAGCCTGATATCACCACATAAATTTTCCGATTACAACTGCACTCCTGATTATATCATCAACAAAACTTTGGTACGATCGAAATTTTATAAAATTAAACAATTCAAGACAGTATTTATACCTCGTACACTGAAGTAAGAACTTTTTTTTTTCATTAAACTGCTCATCAAAATATATTGCAAAGCATTTCTTCTTATTTCGGATTATTGTTGGTTGAAAAATTTATAATAAAAAAACTTCTAAATTTAAAGATATTCATATCCCATATGTGCTGAGTACAATGTATATTATTATAAAACATCAAAGGACCAATTTGAGGTAATAACGAAAAAGAAAGTACATTTATTGAACTTAATGGCCAATTTTTCACGGGTCATAACTTCCAGCCTTTTTGTGCTTGAAACATCCTTATAGGGATACAGTGAATTGACACAAAAACAAATAATTCCATACAACAGGTTCCTTTTATGAGTTGTTTTTCTACAGACATTATATATCTTAATGAGATTTTAGACTTGAAAAAGCTGATGTAGATGTTAGGTTGAAAAACAAAATTACAGAAGCATTAACGGTATTTTCTAATCCTTTATTTCTGAGTTGATTATGGTGGAAAACAAAAATATTTACGAAACTACTGTGTCTAGTAAAGACAGCCAGGTAGTGCGCATTAGGGTTCATCTATCTAGAGCCAAAACCAACCCAGTTCAAAAATACAATCATGAATATCCATACAGAAATCCAGCCTAAAAAGGTCAGCAACATTTATACTTTCAATTTCAAACATTTGGGTAACAGTTTGTCACATTGCAAAACGATATGAATAATCTCAATTATATAACATGCCAAACAGGATAAATACTGAAATGATTATACTTAATTGAGAGAAATTTATGGTTGGCCAATTTTTAATCAAAAATAGATATCACGGAGCAGCACAATAACTTTGTAATAAAAATACCGTAACCTTTCTTTAGTTCATAAGCAGAATCTACAAAATTTCGGTTCATAGTTTATAGTGTAGAGTTAAAAACAAATGCTTTGACTAGTTATAAACCCTACTTTGTATAGATGAGAAGTAGCGGTTAATTAATCAAATAAAAAAAATCGGTAGGACCGATGCTTGCAAATTTATATGAACAAAGTTTTCTGAATTCAATAAATGGCGCTCCGGAAGTATCCGTACCAAGATGACGCACAACCTGAAGCCTAACCTGGTACACATGCTATGTTCAGACTGTGCGCCATCTTGATACACATGCTTCGGGAGCACCCAATATATATGCAATATACATGAGAGGCGGATCTGAATTTGCAGATAAATAATATTAAACTACACTCGACTCTGACCAAACTAATAATATCATAAAATGCGTTTTAATCTACACTTACCAGAAAATAGAACATGTATTGCAAAATCCACAGGCTCTTCACGATTATGTTACCAATCTAAATTCTGTTGCAGCAAACAGACACGCCGTTGGTTGCGATGCTCAAAGTCAGAGTCACTCATGACCATTCCACAGCCTAAACTGCTAAATGAATTTACGTTAGTATATTTGTTGAATTCCGGTACCAAGAGCGTTAAAAATGGACATTGAATTTGGGACGTTGTGATGAAAATGTGTTTATGAGTGATACCGAATATAATTGACACACAAGTTATCAAGAATGACGCTATACTGTGAGCACTTGCCGATATGTGAGCAATCAAGGTTTTCCTGGGGCAGTATCTTAACACCTTCAAATCGAAACAATTTGGAGGCAAATTCAAACACTTTTGTTCAGTGATATTTGATACTTTCTTTTTAATTTAGTAGTAATTAGATCAGTCAAAGGATCGTCGGTTCGAATGTGGAAGCCATGTTGGGGTTTAGTAATATTCAAATGTGCGGTGTAAAACATGCCGAAACCCATCTCTCCACATTAACAAAAATAACAAGAGAGCAATGCTCAAATATATGCACACAAAGATGAAAACGAAGTGGTTTCAAATCTTTTACAGTACCGGTAGTCTGGCCCCGAGATAACTGAGATATGATCACGGAACCACGACACCCTATTTTCAACTTTGATCACAAAAAACTTTGAAGTGAAAAATGAGTCCCATAGATTCCACGGATATTTTGGAAATAAATAAAAGTAATTGCCTTTTATCGAAAACAACAAGGTTTAACCACTGAACATTTCAAAGCAATTGATTGAGCAGTTAGACCGCTTCAAGAAAAAGGGGAATACAAACAACAAAACGACCCATAGTTCCATTTTGTGTTCAAAAACTGAATATTGTCATCAGAGAAATTTATCTGGCAGAGATAATATGACAAAGAGAAAGTTGCATCCCTAGTCGCTGTACAAAGGAACATAAAACAAAATGGCCTTTTTAATAGGGCCAGTATTTTATCAATTCTATTGTATGATTGTAGATGGACTTGATAGTGGAGAAATCTGTAACCGACCAACGAGCTTCGAACCTGCGAACCCACGCAGAGTAGTCAGAAGTGCGGTGCCGGTGGTGAGCGTATTCCTAACGCTTAGCACGATGAGCCACACCGCCGCGCCATACTTGTTATTAATGCCGGGTTTACCATAAAGCAAGGCAGGAGGAAGTATAGGGGCCTCCACATTCAACTTCGAGCCGTTATTCATTTTCAAATTTTTTCTTTAAAAATTTTTAATTTTTAAAGATTTGCTCAAGAATTTTACCGGATCAAAAAATCGACATTTTTATTCATTTATGTAATCGGATTATTAAATCTCGTCGCAAATAATTTCCGTTTACGAGGTTAAAAATTAAATAATGTCGAATATTTTATTTTTTTTAATTCAAAAGACTTCACCCTTTCAACTTAACAAAATACAATTTATATTAATTGAACAATTTTTGAATCTCTTAAAAGAGAGAGAGAGATTTTATTTTTTCGTCAACTAAAAAAAAACTAGCTTTGAGCTATGCTCAAATAGATGGACAGGTCACAGCAGATACCACAGTCTTCAACTATATTGACACCAAGCGAAGCAGTACTGCAGTAGTTTACCTTACTTTTAGCATTGTCGGTATGTTAGTCGTTGGTACCGGTAACCTCAAAAACTTTCGAGATTCGAGTAGCGAGAATTTTTGGAATCGGTCGTCACGTTTGGTGGATTAAAATCCGTGTTCCCATGATCAAAAAGTGATACAGCAAAATGGATGAAATATTAGATCTCATAGGATTCATAAAAATTTAGGACTAAATAAAAGTAATAGCCTTCTGGCAAAAAAAAACAATCTTTATACACTGAAAATTTCGAAGCAATTGGTCCAGTATTCCAAGAGAAAAGCGATTTCATCACAACGAGGAAGAAGAATATCAACAAAAGCAACAACATAATATTAAAACGATCTATAAGTCCACTGGCGTGTCCAATAATAACGAGGTTTGGCGTCAGATTTCCGTTTGGTGTTTCGGCTTTTTTTTGTGTCTAATCTAGTGTTCATTGGTAAAACCATATGTATAACCATATATTACTTTATTTAATGTGCAACAATAGCCTATCGCTTACTTCTACTTCTTGGCAAATGTTAATCTTAACCCCCAACTAACGACTAACATACCGAACTGACTACGCCCCCCAAAATTTACGTCGCAATACGAGACAAGCATAGTAGTAAATAACAAAAAAATGTAAACAAATATAATGGTAAGAATTATTGTTACAGTGAATGTACAATGAAAAGATGAAGTTCGACAGTCTAATGTTTCAGTATTTTCATTATCATAAAATAAGAATACAAGAGAGCTATGCTCAAATATATGGACACGTATAGTGCCATATAGTGACAAATTCTGAAGGCGTCATAGCACATAAAAACGATAAACAAAAGTAATGGACCTTTCCCCGATCTTTGACCCCCGAAAAGTTCTTCCATTCTTTACCATTACAAAATTTTCGGGGCTATTTCAAAAGTGCTTCTGCGAGTTGGCGGCTTGGCGCCTGTGAAATGGGTTATTCGTAAAATGAGGATTCATCGCATACAACAATCTGTTTCTAGGTTACGAACGCACTTTACGAACATATACAGATATAAAAAATAATACTGTATTGTAATATCTAAGCCTATAAACAGGATCATTGTGATCAAGAAAATCAGTGCTCTGGGCTCATTGGTTTTCGTTATTTACATCGTAAATGACGTGTCCAACTATTACGATTATGAAAGAATAATCACTAAGCTTCAGTCACATGGTACTGTACTGTACACAGTTTCAGTGATACTGTACGTCATTTTAATTGTTTAAGCCGGTTTTTTAGTAACTTGTTTGATCGTTTTTTTTTTACTTTTGCCCTTTGTTATGGACTCAAAGCAAAAAAAGATGTTACTGATGTTAGTGCATCAAGGTTTGCTTTTATTCACGTGATGTGGAATTGTTTTCTGTTTTTCTGATAAAGTTCTTATTTGCATTATTTGTACATTTTATTAGTGTACAGTACCATACTTTACAATACAGTACGATGTGTATAGAGCAATTCATGCACTGTAGGCTACTAGGGTACAGTATAACGCTCAGTATAATTTCTATACTAATTTTTTATTACTGCAATTAAATTAAAACGGATCTTACTACTTACTGAATACAGCGCGAAACACTGCAAAGAGCGCGAAACAGCGCAAAGCAGAGGAAAACAGCGCGAAACAGAAGGAAACCAGCGCAAAACAGAGGGAATCAGTGCTAAACAGGAGACGCAGTCATTACCACCTCCTGCCACGAAAGAACCACGGCGCCTCTCGCCATGGTTTTATGGCACTATTTCCGGTATATTTACAAGGTTATGTACCGGATTATAGGTCATCATGCGAAATTTTATCTAACTTTTTGGTGCTCCAGAAGTATGTGCAGCAATATGTCGCACAACCTGAATCCGCTACACACACACACACACATCTATTTTCAGGTTGTGCGCCATCTCTGATCTGGTGATAGATCAGTAGATATGACATTTGAATTAGACTATATAGTAATTATGGTCTTTCTGTGATGGTATTTCTGTATTTGCAGAATTGAATAAATTAAGATTATAGTTTATGCTATAGCCTACGATATGGATAACAAAGAAGCTGTCATGAACTCTTCAACACTAGATCAAAAGCTGCAAAATCTTATAAACAATGAGGATGTTGATGCAATTATAAAAGCTCAACAAACAACCTTGAGGAGACTTGAAAAATCTAATGCAATGCTAACAAACTGCAATACTCTTTCTTCACAACAACTTCTATTGATATGATATATCAGGTCAAAGGATAGATCTACGACTGTCAGAATGTAGAACAATTTGGCCTAAACACAACTTACAATATTAAAGTACTGTATAACAGGACTGGGAAAATAAAAGTAGTCTCTGATCTGGTGATAGATCAGTAGATATGACATTTGAATTAGACTATATAGTAATTATGGTCTTTCTGTGATGGTATTTCTGTATTTGCAGAATTGAATAAATTAAGATTATAGTTTATGCTATAGCCTACGATATGGATAACAAAGAAGCTGTCATGAACTCTTCAACACTAGATCAAAAGCTGCAAAATCTTATAAACAATGAGGATGTTGATGCAATTATAAAAGCTCAACAAACAACCTTGAGGAGACTTGAAAAATCTAATGCAATGCTAACAAACTGCAATACTCTTTCTTCACAACAACTTCTATTGGCAAGTGAAAAGTTCACTCGTCACACTGCGACATTGCAAGAAATGCGTAAAGATTTGCAGTCGATATTTACAAGAATAAGAACTCTTCGGGCAAAATTAAAGACACAGTACCCCGGTGAATTTTCTTTGGCTCTTGAAAATAATATGAAGAATGTTTCATTTCAAGAAAGTGGGGTTACCCCTGTAAAAGAAGAAAAACAAAACGAACTATATGAATCATCAATAAAAAGTCATTTTAGCCAGAAGCCTGACTTGTAATTTAATAATAAGTATTTTCATCTCTGTTTCATGGTTATAATTAAAGAACAACCTTTTGCTGAAGAGCTCTCCTTATCCATGGAAGCTAGCAAAACTAGGTTTGATTGGTTCTTGGCAAATGTAATATGATTATTTATAAATAGATATATGTTTTATTTACTATATACAATTATTTTGATGCTACTCCATTACTCATATTCATTCTGGGATACCATCTAGTATTTTCAAGAGGTGAAGAATTTCAAAATAGGAGAAGGAGGAATGTATCAAAAATTTGGGATATGGAGGAAGTTTTATAGAGCAGAAAGTTGTATTTAACAGCAGTTCATGATACACTCTGGTGGCAAAGAGTCCTCTGGAACATGTTATGTTCCAGAGGGGGGCATGGGGTTTAAACCCCAAACTTACTATCTATTTTGGTGTCTCTGATATCGGATTATGTTTTCATTGCATGTCACTTTGCTGCAAAAAACAAGGTTAGAACACTGCTTGGAACTTGGCGCAGCTGATAGTCTATTTGTTCTGCTATATCTATTGCTTTATGATCCAATATTATTACTGTGTGCAATAGTATTATATTTTATTTTTCAGGGCCTATATTTATATCTAATCCTTAGCTCAAAATGGGCATTGGTGGAAAATATAGATTGCTTCAAAAACCTATTTGGCATCATCTTAACAAGACATTTGTCACCCAAATAAAAAAGAAGCCATCACAACTTCACAATGTTTGGGAATCAGTAATTGGACTTGAAATTCATGCACAAATCAACACAAGATCTAAATTATTCTCAAGTGCAAGGAATCGTTTCATGGAGCCGCCAAATTTTCTTGTTTCAGATTTTGATGCTGCACTTCCTGGTACATTCCCAGTAAGAGTTTTATTATTTATCAAAAAAGGTGAAAATAACTGACTGATGCTATTGATTGCATTTTCTTTTCATAAAAACAATAACTAATTCCATATGCATTTTGTGATTGATAAGCTTACTGCAATGATATGCCTATGCTGATATTTAAGTTTACTCATTGCTTTTAATAATAACTCATCGTAATATTTTATAACACTCTTTTGTTAATTCTTATCGCCTGCAGGTTCTCAACAAGAATTGCGTAGAAGCTGCTGTTTTTACATCTCTTGCTTTGAATTGTAAAATCAACATGAAATCATATTTTGATCGAAAGCATTATTTTTATGCTGATTTACCGGTTGGTATATTTAATGAATACTTGTGGGTTTAGAAGCAAAGCATTGTAGCCTATTTTCATAATCAGTAGCTGAATTTTGACAGCAGTCTTTATTAACAGTTCTTTTAAATTTGATGCAAGAATCTGGAGTATTATCTTTATTTTGAGAGTATTTTGCGAGATGACATGTGCAAACTGCTTGTATCTTAGCTTAGTCTCACCCGTTTTCCAAACTGTTTTGATCACTTAATCTATCCTGATTCTCTGTGTATATTGTTATATAACAACTACATTGAATATTATACTATTGGAAACATTCCACTCTGAGTGATTTAAATTTTCTGCTTGCTTTTCAACTATATTGATATAATATGGATGGGGCAAGAGACTTATTTGAACTGTTGGCTAGCCATTTTAATTTCAGTATATATATTGGCCCCCCTTTTTTTTTGATTCTGTACGCATTGATTCAACTCTAAATTTTGTTTTTTTCTCTTGGGAATCTATCATTTACGTTTCGAAAATCGAAATTTATTCAAACCCAAGGTACTCTATACCTTTTTTAGTGTCAGAGCCAAATTTCAAACCTTATTAAAGTTGTAAAAACAACGCAAATTGAAACAGCTGCAAAACTAATTTCAAGTATGTGTTCTAAAATAACAACATCAACAAAACTCGTGACAACATCACCTAAACTTGATGTAAAAACCTATTTCAATTTGAAAATACTTCTTTTCCAATGTACGGAATAGCCTGCTTGGGATTACTGGAAACAAAGAAATCCGTGTACTGAAACACTATGACATCACAATAAAAAGTTGCACTCAAAATGACATCAATTCAACAACCTCACTCCAGTCTTTCATTTTCAAATAAATCACGGAAATTGAATAATTTTTGAAGAATACTTGAGAACCGCAGTTGAGAACAACTGATTTAAACGATTTGTTGATCTCAGATTCTCAAATTTAATTGTACGCAGGTAAAAAATGAACTGTCTGAACCCGTCACAAAAATACTTGGTGGGTCTCCTTGTGACCCATGTGGATCAGTGGTTTGTCATTCCTGTACTATGGCCTTATAATTGTGCCTCAGACAGGAATATTAGCATTTAGATGTTGGACAATAAATTATCACTTCTAAAGTTTGATTCATGTTTTGTTCAGCAAGGTTATCAAATAACACAGCAAAGAAAACCCATTGCAGTTGATGGTCATTTTCCAATACCAATTGAAGAAAGGCATCCAGAGGAAGGCTACATAATACGATGGAAAAATATTGGGATTGATCAAATACAACTTGAACAGGACAGTGGAAAGAGTCTACATGATGATGTTGAGAATAGCAGCCTCATTGATTTGAACAGAGCAGGTATGTGGATATGAATAGTCAACCTGATGTTCACTAGCTTATTGAACCATTGTTACCTAATCCAGTGGTCGGCAACCACCGGGCCGCGGCCCATCGCCGGTCCGCGGAAAGATTACTACCGGTCCGCAGAAAGATTACATAAAAACGGACAGCGTCCCCAAAACACCTCTACAGTCTAACAACAACGAATCCCTGCGATTAAAATTTCGAATGATAATAAGTTGAAAAGCGTATTTGCAATATGTATCTTGGTAGTCTTTTGGTTGATACTCTTAGATAAATACTCATACATTGCAAGAGAAGCTTCACAGACAGTGTTATCATTTTATGTGGGTCGCGTTTTCGATATTTACAATTACAACTACAAAAACGAAATACCGAAATCGGGTGGGCGTAAGAAACACGTTACGTGTATCACTGTCGACCATATCTCCAAATTGGGAACAGTTAATGGACGAACAAATACAGATCTCGCATTAATAACCTCACCGGTACACCTGTTTTTGGAGATAATTCCAACATAAATTTTCTAACGCGCATAATTTACTACATAAGCTTAGCTAGTTTGTATAAAGGTGGTCCGCCAAAATTTTGGTTAGGCTTTACCGGTCCGTCACCTAAAAAAGTTTGCCGACCACTGACCTAATCCATCTTAATCAATGTCTTATCTAGAACTTATCTATCTTTGAATCGCAGCTTTTGGTATGTTATTGAATATGGTATAGAATTCATCATGCCTCGTCAAATAAAACACACTAAAAAACAAATGAAAAGAAGAGATCATACCGCCAGAGAACACGCTGGTCGATATTCAAAAACAAGCTCTCGAAACACGAAAATCATTGCACGTTGTGTCGTTGCCGAAACTCAATAGGCATAACTCCTGTTACCAGATCTTTTCAGATGCAAATTGTCTGGATTCGATATTCTTAATTGCCTGCCTCATTTTAAGCCAATAAGCTTATATAAAAAGTTATATATATATAAGTTATATAAATTACCTCAACAATTGATTCAGTATAACTGACCTTTTTATTGATAGCTATTTTTATTGCATCTTTACATTTTTAAGAACAGGTGTTGGGTTGATGGAAATCGTTACTTCTCCAGATTTCTCCTCTTCTGAGGAAGCTGCTACATTTGTAACTGATCTTCAATTGACAATGATGCGACTCGGCACTTGTTGTGGGAAAGTAGACGGTAAATGAAAGTATATTTAATTTGGTATAATACATGAACATAAGCAATGTGCATTTTAGAGTTTATGACCCAAGATTTGCATTTTTATGGATTGCTATCTTTATCTTCATTTTTATTTGCTTTACCCACATTTACATCTAGATAATTATTTGTTTGGCATGGTAAAATATTTTTGCCTTAAAAAAAAGTCTGCATATTATTACCGATGGCGCTCAAATTTTATGTTATATTTATCACTATGTGTATTGTATGTTACAATGTCTCTATCGCAAAATATTACAAACATGCCCCATTTAAAAAAGGCATGAAAATGCTTTGTTGTTTCTTAAAATAAATTGTATCAATTCTGTTATTTGGTCTATATGCAAAAAATATTGTTTTATTTATGCATTTGCTGACTTTCAGAGGGCCAACTACGTGTGGATGCAAATATTTCAATTCGACGTCCAGGGGAACCACTTGGTGTTAGATCAGAAGTTAAAAATATTGCAGGAATCCGCGGACTTCAACAAGCAATTGGTATGTCTCAATTAAATAGTATTTTCATTTGAATGCAGAAAGGTAATTTATAATAATTTTGGGTAACATAAGGCACTTCTGCAAAGTTTCATTTTATTTTTGTGTACTGTGTTTATTTACAAATCTTTTCAGAATTTGAAATATCAAGACAAAGAATATTACTCGAAAGTGGGCAGAGAGTTGTCAACGAAACAAGAGATTTCAACGCAGAGAAAGGGTGTGTTAAGATATTATTTATAGCTAGCCAGTCTTTCTGCCATTTTTATAGATTTTGTATAAATTGTCTTGAGCCTTTTGATAATTTTTTATGCAAGTGCAACTCTTGTAAATACAATAAAGTCAATTGTCCTGTAACTCTATTGACAATATTTTGAAACAGTATTACTACAGGATTTTAATGCCTCATACTGGATGCTAGAACAGCTTAGTGAGAACGAATTTTTCTTTTTATCAGAATAACAATTTCCATGAGAGACAAAGGAGAATTTCAAGATTATAGATTCATGCCTGAACCAAATTTACCGCCCCTCATTTTGTATAGTGATGAAACATTGCCACCTTCATTCGATTCCAGGTATGCCAATGTTAATTTCTGTGTATTGATGACTGTTGCTATAAGCATTTTCAGGTACAATATTGCTGTGATTGTTTTTTTTTTGTAAATGGTTTGAACTAATTATTCTTTGAGTCAAATAGGGGTTTCGTTTCAGATAGCCACAGGCCACACTTGAAAGAATAACACATTTCAGTATTTATATATAATTCTTTGCTCCCTGTCTTTCATAATGGAGTCATTGAACTTGTTTGAAAAAATTGACATAAAAAATATTTTTCAGTTGTGACATAAATATTGATGACATCAGAAGACGACTTCCTCATCCTATGCCTGTAGATATCAGAAGACAGCTTGTTGAAAAATATGATTTATCACTGTCAGACTCTACATTTCTTATGGTTAGTGGATTGGATTTACATATTTATACCGGGCAGAGTAAAGTCAATAAGACAACTTAATCCCCTCGACTGGTTACCAGTCCATGTTGGGTATGGGATCAGTTATTTGTTTTCAGATGCATAGACTTGATGGTGGAGGAAGCCATAAGCGGTGACGACGGCGAGTCCAGCAATCCTCTCGCACATAATTGGATAATTAGCATAATTAACATAAACTGGATAATTAGATTAAATCATTCGGAAGCGTCGAAGAACGCTTTGTGTCATCATTACTACCATAGCGGGGAAGGTAGCACGACGATTTCTTCACCTCACCGAATGTAGTATGAAATAAAATAGTGTTATTTTGCGTCTTTGATCATTAGTGCAAATATCGTGCAATCAATGCGTAAGTGACAAAATACTGAAGAAAATGCTTAGTACAGCAACAAATCGGTCCAAATCAAAAAGTGATTGTGGGCTTTGTGGCCTAACAAATTGATTTGTGAGCAAGTAGCATTCTTGTATTGTGAAAATGTTGATATTAAAATTATACAAAATCTCATTTTCAGGAAAATGGCATCGGTGAATATTTTGTTGACATCTTGGTTGCTGCTCCTAACCTTACCCATCTTACTGCATTTGATTTTGTCCGATCTCAATTATTAGGTGTGATGTATGCAACAAATAGGAGAACGAAGGAGTGGTAGGTATACTGTTAACTTCAGACTCAATACTGTATAATCCGTATTACAGTAACTGTTGGGCTGAGGAGTCGAAGTTTTGCATGTTCTTGATTGAGTCACAACAAAGTTTTATTCTCAAAATCCCTGTCTTTGTCAATATTCTGAATTTACTGGAGGGATAGTCTGATGTAAATTTTCTCAGACTCTACAGCAGACATGGGCAAACTACGGCCTGCGGGCCAAATCCGACCCGTTGGGTAAATCAATCTGGCTCGCCTGATGATGCCACAACCAAAGTAAAACCAAATTTTGATGTTTTAGCTAAAAAATAGCTCAAGGAATTTGTTGGAATTGTGATTGTATTCAGTTTTGGCTCGAAGATTATTGTTTTCCACTTTTGCTTTTGTAACACTGTAAATATTGTTCATAAAATGTGACATTTTTTTGTCACACTTAGATCGTCCGCCCGCTGGGGGGCTAAATTTTGACCCCTGATTCAAAAACCTTGTCCATTTCTGCTCTACAGCCTTGTGCTCAATAAAACTGGAACCTCATTTCCAGTTCTTTGTACCAATCATCCCAAGAAAATATTTGTGCGAATGATCCATTGCTATCTATGCTTGCTAAAGGAAATTTGTTCAATAATTAATAATTTTATTTATATTTTCAGTCCAGTATCGCCAAAACAAGCTGCTAATTTATTAGTATTGCTGGATAACCAGGACATTAACAGTGATATCATGATTCAGACTTTTAACGTCATGGTGAATGAAGGTGGAAGTCCAGAAGAGGTACCGTTGCCACTCTTATTGATACTGTAATCTTTGGCTATTCCATATTTGGATATATATATCTACGAGGTGAAAGAGACTAAATCTGATTTCAGATCCATTTCTTAACCTGTTACAGATCATCGATTCTAGAAGTTGGAGAATGATCAAAGACATCTCAACAATTGAAAAATTTTGTGACGAAGCTTTGAAAACCATTAATTTGGAAAACATGTTGAAGAAATACATACCCGGCAAACATAAACGTCCAAAGAATAAGAAAGCTGTATCTACTGTAGTCACAGCTATCATTGAATTAAGCAAAGGCAGAGCTCATACTAAAATTGCACAAAATGTGGCGAGGCATATGCTGGACAAACTTTCATCTAACGCACCAAATAAAAAGTAAAATAAACATTCTGTTTTCAATTATTTATACTTTGTATGCAAAGACGTAACTCTGATTTTTTTAAAAGAATTTACTCTGGGGAAGATCACACCCAATGTACTCTGGGCAAGATCACATCAATGAGAAATACAGGAGACTCATTTCTGAGTGTATTTGCAGACGATCACTGAAATGTCAACTTTCATGATCCCATGCATTATGTGTAAGAGGATTGCTGGACTCCTCGCCGCCGTAGGGTGGTTCACGTAACCGCTCGTGTCCTGTCACGATAAATATGGGCCATAACCCACACGTTTGGAACAAATTTTTTATGGAAAATTTTTATTTATATGTTATCTTTTTTAGTCGTCGCTGATACAGACGCCCATTTCCGTGATAATTGAGATATTAATATAAAGAATTGACAGCTGTGGAAGTATCGAATAAATGTATCTTATAAATATATCGTAACAAAATAGCTAGCAATTCTTCGTTTGAGAACCATCAATAGCGATTGGCGAATCCGCGGAAAATAAGAATGTGTAATTGTTGATTATAATTCAATAAGAGAGACGCAAAAGGCGAAATGTGTTACGGCTGTCTGTTCAAACTCATGGTCATGACACGATCATTTTCATTAATACAAATAACGGCACTTTGAAAAGCAAAATCGAATTTATTAAGATTAATTTAGAAGTGAGAGTTATGAGTAAGAATTCACATACGACTCTCGCTAACAGACAGAAACGATAAATGTGAGAATTATTATGTTTTGGTTTTCTTTCTGCGCCCAGTCTGCGCTTGACTATCGCGTGACGTATGATATCTCGGACTCGGGTAAAATCATCAAAGACTCGGGCCGAATCCGAGTATCAAATTACGAGAGATTCGGCCACGAGTCCGAATCTTGTCGCACCCCTACCATCAAGTCTATGCTCATGAAAACATACTGGCTAACTAATCCCATACGCGACATGAACTGGTAACAAGGGATGGGCAATATAGAATACCGAATCCGGAGGAACCGATAACAGGATTCGGTTTCCGCCTCTCCGGCGCCACGCGTCGATTTTCGCATTTCAGGTTTCTAAATATCAATTGAATACGAGCGTTTTTCTCGCGTGGAAATCTCTCTTGTTTAAATAGACTTGCGTCTGCTCGGAAAGAACCCGTAAAATCGGTAAACTTCAGAAACTGCAATCTCAATCGGCGTATTCTGGACCGGAAGTCGGCGAAGTACATCTCATGGCGAGGCCAGTTATTGCACCTTTTTTGCGTTTTCGCCGTGCGTCAATTTTTGTATTTCGGGTTTCTAATTTATCAATTAAAGACGAGCGTTCTTTCTCGCGTGGAAATTTCTCTCGTTTAATTAAACTTGCCTAATCGCAAAGAACCCGTAAATTCGCTAAACGTCAAACACTGTAATCTCAATCGACGTATTCTGGACAAGAAGTCGTGAAGTACACCTTACGACGAAGACTCGTTATTGCACCATTTTTTGAGTTTTCCTGCTTTGCTATCTAGCTAGGGCATCTTTGATAATAATAATAATTATCTGTGCCGACTTACTGGCGATATTCCGATAATCTGATTGCAACAATCTTCAATTGTTTACAGGCGTGCCTTGCTTCATTTTACATTACTGTAAATGATTTTCCGCGACCGGCGAGTTTTCCCCAGAAAATGATGCATGTAAACCAAAAGCCAGACGTGAAATGTTATGACATTACTTGCGATTAATTTAAATCAAATATTATTTAGGAATAATTTTATTACTTTTATTACACCAGTTTCCGAAATACAAAGTTATATCGCAAAACACGACGATCTGTCGCGTTTAAATTTCACTCTCAAAAGATTACATATCTTTCGGTCCGTTTCTATCTTTAAGATAGACGCATGTGTGTCTGTAGTAATTTTATTCACCGATAAATTTGAAAAAAGATGCCACATCCGGCGAAAATAGTTACGTATTGAGTTTGAGTAGGGCCAAGTCTGGGTAGATAATGATATGTAACGATATTAATAGAAATGAATTCGTCTTTAGATGACATTAACTAATAACTAACTACGAAATCGCGTTTAGGGGAACCTTGTTTTGCACGTCTTGATCGCACAGAATAAAGAGTTGATTTTAATTGATAGTGGTTAAATTTAATATTTTACACCGGTCGCATAGGTTGCAGTGGCCACACGCTGGTCATGCATCTAATTAATTCTCAGCGGGTGTGTTTTAGTACACTCGGCACTCTAACATTAATAATGATTTAATGCCGTTTCATATCTATTTTTGTATTTAACCGCTTACTATTAAAGTGTTTGAAGCGTGTCTTAATTTAGCATATCAGTATTTAGAGATTACATACACTTGGAACAATTGAAAGCAAAAATATTGTAATATTCTTAGATTTCATTGTCCTGGGAAATGCCTGTTTAGTATCAAATCAAATCCAATGTTAAGGACATTTCCAAATAAATAATACATTTATAGTAATGCATTTATAATTTTTTGACATCTAAATCCAGCAATCAGGAAAATTCCCACTATTTGAATAAGTATGAAAATAGAATAGGATTCGGTATTCTGGATTCGATTTACCTATTCTAGAAATTATTCTACATTGCCCATCCCTACTGGTAACCGGACGAAAGGCCATGGTTCGCCATATGACTAAGCCGTTGTATGGCCCTTTCTTTCCCCCCGGGCAGGGGCGTGCCAAACTCTTCTGCTGCCCGGGACGAGTTTCTGATAATGCTGCCCCTTATACCTAACCTTGAAAATAATCTGTGCAATGAGCAAATTATAAATGTTGTTATGCACGAGAAAAAATAAATTAATGGCCAAGTAAGATGGAAACGTTTGTTTTATTGAATATATCATTAACCTAAGCTATAAACTCACATTTACGAGATCGAACTCATTTATTAGCAAAAAAAAAGTCACTTATTTCTATGTCCAATAGCTACTTTGCTGTCAACCGAATGTCTGAAAGACTGCCTCTTTCCCCGTTGTTCGCCAGGATGTTCTTTTCGATGATGATCAGAGATAAATTTGGCAGGCGTTAATTTAACATCGAAGACATTAAATATGTTTACTTTGAGAAAGATCATTCGCAATAAGTAGCGAATTGAGTATAGCCAATTGTGAGTAATAAACAATATGCAACGCACAAAGTATGAAAAACATCCCCGCCAACGGAGTTATAAAATCTTCATTTTTTTTGGAAAATCTATGTTAACACTTTGGAAAAGCGACGCAACATTTGGCGTTTTAACAGCCACACAGACAGCTTTTTTGGCATGATTGTAAACATTACCTCGTTTTCATCGTTTTGCATGCTATTTGTCAGTTTTTGGTTATGATTCGAAAATTTCAGTACGGATTAAATAATTCAATGATTATTCATATTCTGTCTTCTCATAGTTTACCGTAATTGCTGATAATCAAAAATTGAGATGAAAATAGCTGTGACAAAGTACGCTAAACTTTTCTACCGGTATTTTAAATATCAGGATTGCACATTTTGAATTAAACAGATTGTTTGAAATATATAAACCAGTTTAATGCACTAACTCGCGAAACCACACTTGATATGAGCACCAAAAATGTTGCAATTGTTGAATATAGGAAGAGATTTTCTGAGGTCAACTGTCGGGAGAACATCCGTTTTTGACTCGCTATCACCACAGTTAGTAACACAGGACTAAACATATAATGTCAGCTTTTAATTAGATAAAACACGTCGAGAAAAAACATGTGTAATAACGCAAACTACAGCTCGGTTCTGCCGCCCCCTATAACGTGCTGCCCCTTTCGCCCCCCTCCAGACACGTCACTGCCCCCTGGATAAATATGTAAATCCCATCCTATAAGTAACTTGCAAATGCTTGACATCCGACTTGAATCACTTCAAATAAATATGATCAGGAAAACACCTACTTGACTGTACCAGATTACTGAAGTTCTTTGAAAAAACTTTAGCTTTGCCTAACGTTCATTGAAGTGAAAAGAGAAGTTTATCCAAATTACTAGTAACATGTAGAATGAGAAACATCAGCGCTGAGCTTAATGATCAATCTAGCAATTGGTAATTGAAAAAATCTCTGTCTTTTGATGAGGACACAAGACTACATAAACACTGTAAAATCTTCATGGATTGTAAGAATACAGTGCAATCCTCACCAATGTGGGGTCTAAATTCACATTTACGATTGATTCTTATAACGTTCACTGACCAATTTAATCAAAACCAAAAAGTCTTGAACTAAACAACTACATGCTAAGTAAATCGGTCGGTATTATCATGTTATTGATATCAATTAAGTCAGTTTTTCGAATAAAATATATACATGAAATTCGTTGTGGAGTCTTATTTGTTACTTGTTTTGTTGGTGTGGATTGATCCAGATTGGTTTTAAAATCACTTGAATCAGTATGACCTTAGTCTCTTGTCTTTATTCACTTCGTAAATATTGTTCAACCAGAGATATCAGAGATATAACTGTTTGTGATTTGGATACTTTATTTCGAACTCTATATCTAAAATAGTTACATTATACAAGGAAAACACACGGGACTAAAAGTTACCAAAACTACAAATGATTTCACCTTTTCGCTAGAACGTGAGTACGTATATTCTCTCGTTATGCTTCGGAGAAATGTGCTCATACCTTCTTGATCAAGTAACCTGCTCGGCGGTGTGGCGTATCGTGCTAAGCGTTAGGAATACGCTCGCCACCGCACCTCTGATTACAGGTCCCCATGCGGGGATAGTTATGTGCGAGCGGATTGCCGGTCTCCTCGCCGCCGTAGGGTGGTTTACGTACGGCTTCACCCAGCAAGTCCATGCTTACGAAAACAAATAACTGGCTAATCGGACGAGAGTGCAGAATGACTAAAATGATAACAATGAAGCAGGACTGAAGGTAAAATACAAATAAGGAGTCTATAAACGATTTGGAGACGAAAAGGACACTAAGGCAATATAACGGAATCGAAGCATAATGAATCAGAAATATATATAACGAAGTGTATGGAATTTAAATCCAACTGTCGAAGTTACTGCAAATTCTATTAATATTAATTATATTTAAGAAATGGTAAATGAGAATTAAAGCCATCACTTTGGTACTGTATATGCATAAATGATTTGTATTGTAAAATCAATGCCTAACGTTTTTAAACATTCATTTAATTGATGTAATATTGTTTGTTTGGGCCTATATGCATGCTGTCTTGAGAATTTTGTCCTCGCCAGACGTCAATTACATAGAGATGTATCGGTGTCAGCAATATATATTATATAGCGTTTGACCTGATCCAGGATGTTTTAAAAAAAATATTAGAACACGGATGTTGAGATTATTTTTCTGTGTAAAGGGAACATGTTTGCCACGTCCCCAACCCCGCGAATAGAAACGGGAACAGGATTCTCACCTGTTTTTAGCTATTTATCAGCCAAACAAGCTCAACTAATTTGGCAGCCAAATTTTTATATTGACATTTTAATACGAAATGGTAATTCTGAGGAAATATATTAATCAAATATTAGTGGATTTTTCAATGTGTAAAATACGGAATACCACGGTATATATATTGACACAAAATCATGCGCACGCAGCTCAATGTATAAGTTTGATAGGATAAGTATACATTTAGTTATTTTACCATTCATAGTAGTCAAACCCTAATTGAACACCGAGGTCACTAGCGTCTGTCTAACTCACACACGTTTTCCACTCAAAATAAAATTCCAAATTAGTTTAGTAATATTTTTGAAATATCGTTTGGGACACATCCAAATGCAGATAGGTACCATACTTTTGATAACATAAAAGTCACGGCTATAATATTTTTGCCAGTCATGCTCTAATATATTTTTGTTTCCAGATGTTGAGTGTGTTACTGATTTTTTCTTGCACTTTAACTCTTTTCCTAATGGCAATTTCAGTATTTCTCATCCATAAACTAAGAATCTTGATTTTATCTTTAGATTTGGTAATCCCACCAATTTCAAATAGTTGGTTTTGCTTTTATAAAATCTTCATTAAATTTAGTAAATTGAACTACTTCACGAATGCATGGTAAAATTGACGGTTATTTCATATCTGGAACACAAAAACGGTTACCTTTTCGATTATTTTCTGCGGTCTGAAATGTCAAATAAGTGATTTGACATAGTAAATGCTATGATAATTGTTATCAATATATGCTCGGGCCTTGCACGAAATCTATAACGTGAAAAGATACATCCAGCGGTTCATAACAACTTTAAACTCGTGGTTTACACTAGATATCATGCTTGAAAGACTACATCCTGACTACAGTATAGAACGCGAGTTTGGATACTACTCTACCCATACCCATACTTTATCTATTGGGTATAAATATACCAAAGTAAAATACAAACAATGTTTCATTTCATGTAGAACAGCCTGACGTCTCATTAATTTTTTTTTATTTAATATAAGCTGCTTCATTGTTGTTCTCAAATTGACGAATAAATCGTTATTTACTAAATCACTGTGTTTACTATTTTTTAAATTCACGATGCGTCTTCGTAAACTCCATTACCAGTGCGTGGAAAAAATGTATAAACTGTGCTGCGCTGTATAAAGAAGTAGTCCTTTGAGGATAAATTCGTTATTTCAGGTAAAATTAATTAAGAGAAATAACGAATTTATCCCTAAAGTCCTGTATACGTGGGTGACTGCAACTAGCGGGAAATATACTCGTCAATATAAAACAGCATAATTCATGAACATCATAAAATCCTTATATATATGCGATGGAAATGTACATAAACATAGATCCTCCAAGTCACAGACATATCAAGTAAGCTTTTCAATATACAAAATGGTATCAGCCTTAAGTGCATAGGTATGTTTTAGCATTTAGGTAGAAATGCATGTAAATGAAGATTCATCTACACAGTGTTCCCTCATTGACAATATGTTTATTTTACCGAAAATTTCCGTTTCTATACTACCATATAGTTCCTGTATACTCCATTAATCGCGCTATCGGAACATTCGTATCCATTGTTGTAGTAATAAAGGAATTTATGAAGATATCTTACTTTGAATTCGATCAAGAGCTAATATTGGTTTTGATAATTAATAATCCGATTAAAATCATAAATGTACTGATGATCTTCAATGCCAGGCAGAATTTAATGACCAATATTTTATGTTAGTAATGAAATATAAACAGCATTTTTGTATTTTGAGACAAAACGGGAGAATGTGTATAACTTACGGCTTAATTAGCTTGACGAATTATAAAAAGTGACGAAGAAAAATAAAATTTTGTCAATATAAATGGGACATATGAACAAGATACATCTCAATAAAATAGCAATTTGGCGAATCACAGATATAAATTATCGGTGGCTGTTGCTGCCTACCATTGGCGACGAATTTTTCCAACATCAGTACAGGAAGTTTTGGATACGGTTCTATTACATTTTGACCCACGTACATTTGAACCCACGACAATTGCACCTGCGGATATACACATGGGTTCAAAATTCAAATGTACGGTCACCTTTGGATACGGTTTTTCAGTAAAATACGCCTTCTGTGTTTATTCCATATCTATTCCATTGAGGCTGATTGAGCAATAATAAAGTGCAGGTTGATGGGATGGCTGCTGATATAGCAGATAGGCTATGCAGTTTAATCAGGAATACAAAATTTATTCTTTAGTTAGATGAGTCCATACTGCCAGGAAACGAGCCACTACAGCACGGACTGTGTCACTGCTATGATTGGTCTTTACTTTCATTAAAGAATCAAAGTTTATTAAATATGCTGACGATTCACTGTGCAGTAACTCATCGCAAACCTTCATTGGCCAAGAATATTAGAGGCCGTCGAATTTTTTCTTGACAATAGCCATGAAGGCAGTAAATAATATAAAAGTCTTTGCGCTAAACCAGCGGTTCCCAAAGTGGGCGAAAATCCCCCTTGTGGGCGTTTGCGATAACTTGGGAGGCGCTGATGGCGATTTGGGCAATTAGGGGGCGCTGGCTGTCAAACTGGGCGATTGGGCGCTGACATCAATAGGGGATCTCACAATAACCGTGAAATTCTATGTCATTTACTCCTATGTTTTGGTTCAAACTAGTTTTCCTGTGATTTCGGTGTTGGAAATTTATCGCTTAACGTAGAACAGATGCTATGACTTTTTTAAAATCTTATTGTTTCATAATAATACTAGTCTAGAGCATACGGCATATGCGTTCTTCACCATGCACTTCACGTTTCGTTGTACTGTATTGAATAACAGCTTCATTTTACCAACGGGTTCTATGATGCTTTAAAGCGGTAGTGTAAGTACAACACCCTTATGTCATAATTTTGGTTTTGTTAAGAACAATATGACACCAGATAATTTTTGTGCAAAAGAAATAAATAATTTGCCAATTATTATTAGACGGGATGCATGCACAAGACCTACTAGAGTCTAGTAACTAGACTAAAACACAAATGTGCGCATGCACCCCATTTGACAAATATAGCAGGGTAGTATGGACGGAAAAATATGTTATGTCAGAACTTATGTTATTGAACCTCCTTTAGAGTTGGTTCGTATTTTCTCCGTCGGTAGTATAATCTATATCGATGTTTCTCAACCTTTTTTCGTCTAAAGCAAAAATGCACACACAATAGAAACAAATGCTAAAGTTTATGGCACCAGTTTCTCCCAAAATCAACTCTGCCGTCTTCAAAGCCTAGGGCTTGTGAGGATTTAACGCTAGGCTTTTCATATGTCCCGCTTTAGGCGGGACAATCACGATTTTTAGCGTCTTGTCGCGCCGTGTAAGCCAAAAGTCCCGCTTTGGCGTTCAGCCATCCAGCATAATACACGAACATGTTCTCGCTACTGTTGTTTCTGTGTAGCGCAGCGCTAGCCTACATACTAGAATTGAATGCGTTTGTTTCGTTGTTTCCCCCTAACATTGTTAGAAAACGTATCGCTTGTAAAACCAATACTAATTAGTCTAAATTCGAATTATTTGTACCGGTATCGTTAACGTCAATTCCTTTCTATTTTTCGAACTGAACCCGATATTTGGACAGAGAATATGCGCATGAATTCTCGATGAAGACAGCCGGGATAGCTTTAAATGTAGGCCTACGTAGGAAAATGTATAGTTACAAAATCACAGCTAAGGGGGCGTTGTCTTTATAGGCGTCCCACTTAGAAGTCACAAAAATATGGTAACCCTATTTAACCCTGAAGCCACTTTGTAGGAAGACCGAACGAATACAGTGCTCTGCTGTATTTTTTCGCATGTCATGGATGTTAATGGTGCAAGTTATTTGCAGCAACTTCGCATTATACGAACATTGGCATTACAATATAATATTGTGGGCTTATTGACCTCGGAGGATTCAGATTAGGGTTTACTCCGCTAACGTATGTATTTATATCGTATGTATATATATATATGTATTTATATATACAGGCGTAAGGACACGTAGATTGGGACATAATTAGCCGTCAAACAACTTAAATTGCTTCATTTAAAATGGGAAAGCAAGTTATCAAGGATGAAGTCAATGGAACATACATCAACTCAAGGATCAAGCAACCAATCAAACCGAAGTCTCAGGATGTATGTTAATTTAATAGGCAGTCGAGAAAACCAGAACGTAGTAGAAGGGCGCTCCATGGTATATTCACTCAGCTAACACAGAGAGTCCCCGAACTCTTAAGAGAACTAAAATAAAGAAAATCGGAATAAAATTATCGCCTAGTCCACACCTGCTACTACAGATGTACCGCATTTTGTCTCAAAACGGGTTATCTTGACCAGGACCTCCAACAAGCAGACCTACTAGTCGGAGTATTCGTGCCAGTCAGGGGCGTAGCCAGAAGGGGGGTTCTGAAATTTTTATTTGCCAAGTTGGATCGAAACAGCTAGAGGGTCCGATTGAACGCTGGAATATGCGGGTTTTTATTAGTCTTTAGGGTCTAAAAAGCATTTCAAGCTACGCAAACGTACTATCTATGATACAGAAGAATGATTTTATTTTTTTAGGGGGACGGTATTGCGATCCTACATTTGGAAACGATTTTGTGACGAAAGGATTCTTACTGATTGTTGACTATTAAATCCAAATGCTTGCCAGGGCAAAGAATATGATATATATATACTTAAACTTGACGGATATATTGTTCAATAACTATTGTCTTACACGACTTGCCTGCCAAAATTGCCACACGTTTACCAGGGTACTTGAATTCACTTAACTTTTCTAAATTTAATCAGTATTCTGTCACAGATAATATATGGGGTCAAAAGTTGTCTAAGGCTATAGTCGGACAAACTTAATAAACCTTAATAATTTTTGAGCGTCGTTTTGACAGTAATAGATGAGGAAACTGGCAAATTTCAGGATTATTAAATTGACCGTCCGAAAATGCCTTTACCAATATTTTTCCTAAGGTTTCCACTGAATTAGACATGCCTGTCGCAGGTGCTATTTCGGACAATAAATGATTGGAACACAGCTATTTCTACACATAGTAAAAAAGTCATTGTCCCATTAGTTTTTATTTATTGTATAAAACCTTGAAACAAGAGAGATGTTTTCAATAGGAGATAAGTTCACGCTGATACCTTTGTCAGGAGGTACAAACAGGAAAACATTCAAATATAAAACAACAAGGAAAACTAATGACACAGTAAAGGTGGTCTGGAAATGGTGGGAAAAGCTAAGCCCTGTGGAAGAATTCCTATAGGTACCTGTCTGATGCTGAATGAAAAGACTATTCAGACAAAAATATATTTTCCATCAGGGCCCGAATTGTATACCAAGTCATGGGGAAATATGGAATTCCGCACAAAAGTTCCAGAAAAAATAGTAATCCTGTTTATACCATGTAACAAAATAATATGACAATAATTTAAAAACACCAAAAAAGTAAAATAAGGCAAAAAATAAAAAAAATCAGTACTTTCTCGATCAAGTGAAAGGACCTAACAATAAACATTTGGCAGTACTGTGAGGTTGAAATGAAAATGTCGCTTTGTAGAGAAGGTGCCCCAAATTCCCCAATGGCCATAGAAGCTACTTTTCGAGAACATGTACTAAAATACATTTTTTTGTTATTGTGGTATCTCTTCAGTGTTAAAATCAACGTTATTCTCTATATTAAAATAAGTGAACAGTTAGTTGACTGCAGTTGTACCAATGAATATTAAGTGGTGCATCAGCCTGAAGCAACTCCTGAAACCATTCATAAAACACCGGCCTTAAGACCATAATCACATATAAAAATCCATATTTAACAAAATCAAAAAATGTTATGAAAAAAAATAGAAAAATTTCATGACACAAAAAAGGAAAAAAATCAAGATGCCGCTGAAATGATAAAAATACACAACTATGAAAAACATGGACAGTCGGCACAAAAATAGCAGCATATTCTGTGTACTTGTACAAAAATGTTTGTGGAAATGAAAACTTCTTGCACAAGTATGAATAAATCACATATCCAGCAATAAAGTATTGGGATGTCAATGTATAATGCTTGGTAAATGCAAAAATCCCAAGTTCCTTCAGTGTTCTTGCACTGAAGTTAGTTCCTCAAGACATTTGTTTAAAGCCTTTTTCAAGTCTGCATAAGAAACAACAAGAACGTTTTGTTCATCCCTCGACATCAAACAAATCTTCTCCGGTACCCCTGCGTCCAACTAAAAGTGAAATGAAATATAAGAATTTTATGAAAACGAGACAACTTTTGTCAATAGCAATATGAAAAGGCCGGAATACTGCAAACAAATGATGTAACATATACAGAACACTTTAAATAATTTCATGAATGATAAGATTTTTTCATACTTAGAGAAAAGCTGATATAGAGGCTTATGTATGTGGCGACCGATATACAGAACTCTTTGGCGGAGGATGCCATCTTGCACATATTTATCTGGATTCAAAACTGCAAACCAACTCTAGGTAGGTAATCAGAGTTGTGATGGTAAGCGTATTCTTAACACTTGGCACAATGTGCCCACCCACAGCACCGTGAAACATCAGAAAATCATCTGAATGACTACAGGTATGGTCTTTTCAATAGTTTTGTGTAAACTGGTTATTAACAGGAAATATTTTCATATTTTAATTTCTCATTCCACCACATCATTATTACATACTGATATGACATTGAAAAACATTACCTTATTTAGACATTGCACAATGTGAGCCATATCAATCCATGGTGCACCAGTTTCAGAAACCTAGGAAAATGAAAGCTCCATTAAAAGATAGCTTGAAGGATGTATGAAATATATGCAAATAGTTCAGCATTCTATGAATGACCTTATATTTATTTGAAAAATTGAGTGCATTTTGAAGCAGAATCATAAAAAAATACGATTTTGACCAGAAAAAAGTCAAATTCAAAATAGAATAACACCAATCTTGGTATCTAGATTCATAAAACTCCAATTTCGAATATTATCAGTCTTAAACTCCCTTTTTTCCCTCTTTGAATATCCCTAGTTTGCATTTGATATATGTTATTACAATTTTTATCCGAGATCAATCATCCAGAATTGTTCATTTATTCATTACTACTGCGTTACTGACACAAATTTACCATCATAATAGAGTCGAGCGACTCAATTGCCTCCAAACATCACTAAAAAGACACAAAAAAAATCTGTACATCACAAAATATGGTAGAATAACAATTTATGGTTTGATATACCTGGTGAAAAACATGGTCCCTAAAAAGTTTAAGAAGATATCTGTCTCCAGTTTCTGACCAATCTCTTTCCATTCCTAATCCCGGTCGTTCATTAATGATGCAAAGTTTTGAAATGACTCGAAACAATCTGCCATTTTCGACCTCCTGCAATATATATAGTGATATGAGATTACTGAATACCACACAAAATAGTTAGGAAAATATGTGAGTTGTTTTATAAATTAATAGCAATTGTCATCAATTATGGATATGGTAAAATAAAAAGAAGAATGTTGCATACTACACAGTGAAACAGTGTCTTGGTTGAATATAGGAACAGTTAAGCAGCTGACTATCCAGGACAGTAACTCTGTTATTAAAATGGATCGGATTTACCAGCGTCCCGTCATGAAAAACTTGCAGTATAGATTTAAAGCAGCTGCTTATAACTTTTCTATCTGCATTATTTTCACTATTGAAAAGAATTGTCACTAAATTCAACATATTCAGAACATATTTCAGAAGTAAAACTTTATTAAACTCCACTTTACATTGAAGACTATACCTTGGCTAGTTCATTTTCGATAACGTCACTTCTCATTATTGACGAGTCAAGTTGTGTATAAAATCTTGCACCAATCATTGGCATGATGTCGTTTACGCTTCTTGGTCTTTGTTGAGGTGTCAGCAAATACCTGAAACAGAATTGAACTATTATGGCATAGCAAGACAATGTTTTATTAAATTATCATTTCAATTGCTTCCACAATTTGTGTAAAATCTACAACGTCTATTATATTGAACCAAGGTAGATGAAAGTGCATTGTAGGAAGTCTGATGTTTTTAAAATCAGTTCATAAATTAGTTCATTACTCGTTTATCTTTGAGGAAAATATTGTGAAGTGAGGCAATATAAAAAATAAACAAACTACGCACAGAATGAAATTCTTCAAATCCGTCGAATAATTCATTACAACTAGCTCAAGAGATTGCGGAAAGTTGTCTCTCTGAAAAGCTGCTACAGAATTACAAGCCAGTGCAAGAACAACCTGAAATATTCAAAAAGAGATTGGTAATTTCATACACAGACTTCCAATACGAGTCTGATGTCCTACCAGAATAAATTTTGCATCTTATAGTGAATTAGATGTGGACACCCACCCATCGAACTTTTTGTAATAATGCAGACATATTTCAGCTGGTGAGCATGTTGCTGTACACAGCTTTGTGAAACAGAATTCATAGCAAATATACTAGGGACTTGAGGCAGATTTGCAAGGTTACTGTTATAAACAAACTTCAGTTTATTAATTATTGTGACAGGCACAACATAGTTGAAACAACTCAATCAATATAAATCCCCATTGTGTCCAAGAAAATTCTATGTTGATACTTTTTTTTGAGTTGAACTTACTTTTCCCAAAGCAACTAGGTCATCTTGCTGATACTGTGGCATGTGAGCTCTTGGATTGGAATGTGAACTATCATATCCTAATACATCAAATATTCCCACACCATTGACTCGTAACCTGGAAATAAATGAAATTACAAGTGAGTTGCAGAGACATGAAAGATTAGTGAGAAAAGTAAATAGCGCCGATTCCACATATTCTGGGCTTAGAGTATAAAAATAAAATATAGAATGTATGATTATATTGAGCCCTCTCCCTATATATGTTTTAATTATTAACAATTGCCCTTGTATTTGCATCATTGAGAGATTAAGATCATTTTCCAAACACAACATAGCTTGTCAACTTCATTCTGACCCTAACGTGGTTTTATTTTTTCGTACATAGTGTTTATATATTTATTATCTATATATATATGTGAATTTTTCTTTTGAATATACAGCCGGCAGCCGCGACATGATAAGCAGACTAATTGAATTTTTTAGTCTATTTCGTGATTTTTATGTGATTATTTTGGACATCTACATCCTAATGTTTGTAAGTTATAATTCCGCCAGTTCTCATTATCCCGCATGAATTGAGTCTTGTGCCCGACAAGAATCAATTTTTTAAGTATCCTATCTCTGGGGTAGAACTGCATGTTAGTTACCGTAAATGTTGAAGTTACTGTGCGATTATCAGCGAGAAAAAACATTGAAAAAATTTATAGGAGTGAATTGGTAACCCAAATCATTCATTATGTCAGTGCTGTCGTTCCCCGTTAAAATATTTATAAAATCGAGAATAATAGTAGTTCTACACATTCGAAATAATGTAAACCCTTCAGATGTCTCAGAAAAGTTACACACAATACTTTATTACTTGGTTTGATGTTAGGAAATTTACAAACAGCCCACTAAAAAGTTGTCAAAATTCTCCCAACACCCAATAGTGTGCCCCTCCCTACTCAAAAAGGAAAAATTATTGCCCTGATGGATTTTATGTGAATAAAATGGCTTTTTGTAGACCGGTATTTTAGTTTGGTAAGAAAGGTCGTGGCTCATAGCACTAAAGGGGCTGAGTAGGCCTAATATAGAATTAAATATACATAATTAATCGATGCTAAAATGTTATTGCTGCCAGATGTTTTATTTCCAGATAATACATATATGCTGTTTATTGCATCAACTGAAAAATGTATAAAGCATTCAAATATAATTTGCTTTCTCAATTTCCGAATATGCAAATTTTGGACAACTTCTGAGTATTATAATAATAAATACTGAGATAGCTGATTCGAATCATAAGTCTGACTGATCTGACACGGTTGGGAAACGTTCTGACCCAGTTATTCTTTCATTGAGGCTTGGATTTATCTAATTAGATTCTTCCTGGAATGGAATAGTAGCAATAAAATTACTAACCTCGATTTTCCTGTTATGATTATTTTAGTTGGATCCATAACTCTGCATGCAAGACCAGCAGAGTGTATACAACGAAGAGCTGAAGTTAACTGAACAACGTAAGTCCATATTAAACTCTCCGGGAGTAAACCTACATTGTCAAGAAAACATCAGAAATATAAATAAAACAATCAAAGTCCATGATATGAACACAACAGTAATAGAACTGTTCTAATACCTGACTTTCCTCCATTATTGTTCCACTTTGTTTTTGATGCGTAATTATTATTTGGATTTTGAAAATGTCTAGACATCAATGTTTCAGCATCAGCATGATAGTCATGGGAAAATATTAACGCTGAAAGTAGATCACATTTACTGTATATAAAATCGTATTGGGTATGTAACTAAAATAAATACTTACAGTGTTCACCAAATGCTTTTGACGTAAAAACTTCTCTCAACATAACAATGTTTGCATGCTGAATTTTTTTCCACATTTCAACAAGAACCATACACTTTTGATTGACCTGTCGAAAACCTGGACGCGGCAAAAGAAATGAATTCAGATCAAAGTCATATTAGAAAGCAGTATAACAGGTTAAAAATCATGATCATCCTATTTACCATGTATTCTCCTCAAACAGTAAGGTAGTCCATCCTTATATTTTATCGCTTTATAACATGATGTTACAAAACTAAATGTGCTGGATTTCTGCATTGGAGTATCTACTATAGGTTCTAATGGAAATAAACTGTGATAGTTGTCAACCTCAGCAGGTACACCTGGATTTGTAGAGAAAACGTTGATGAACATGAAAAGGAAAAAAGGAAATGAGGTATATTTTCACTGTAAGCCCGGAGGATTCATATACAACGATTTACATGATATTTTTACATTATGTTACCACCTAATGTGGAAAAGATGAGAAACTTGGGGTGTTATCGAGCATCATTTTAAATTCCAATCTCACAACCCCCTTTGTATCTAGTGTGATAAAGCTTTGTTCTTGATTTAGTCCGGCGTTATGTATGGTCGGTGCTTTTGCTTATGTTTTGACATTTTTCAGTCTTTAACGAGGCCACGAACTCACCTTGTTATACCTTGTATGCACCAGGCGGTGCACACCACATACTAGACTCCAATCCAACTTATCAATTCAATAAGATAGAGATATTTTGATTATTTATCATGCTACAGAAATCTCACTAGTTTACGCCCAAAAGCAATATTTTACCCATCATAACTGCATTTATATTTCTGTCATGAATTCTTATTTGAATAAAGATTTTAAAATATAAAGTGACTTGGTGCAATAACATGAATTATTTCTTTTCAATTTAGTAAATACTGATGAAGTTTGGAAAAAATACTGAAAGAGTACATACTCGAGTCCTGTTCTGCATCCACTGTTAACATTGTCAAGGTTTGTTTTCGTAATATAGATTGCCGTAGTTCATTAGGCATGAAGAAAGACGGAGCATTAACCCGTTGTTTCATGTATTCAACGCTAGGTGGTGATCCAGTAAATGCATGAAATGTAGGCATGACCTGAAAAGTTTCAATTATCGCTCACGGCATTGTCAAAAGAAATCATTGAATTGGTATAAGAATTTATGGAACATTTTAAGAATTACCATGGATATATTTTGCCTTTTTTGATTTTGTGTAAAGAAATATGTTGTGCCGCCGAAATTTTCCTGTGCCACTCCACGTTGCATATCTCCATCCACTGTGGGTTGTGGGTGGAGGTCTGAAAATTTTGGAATGTGAACAAAACATTCGTAATAGGATAGAATTTAGATATTTATCCTGTGGAGAGGAAAAACGATAGAACGGCATATGGCAAACCACTCGTTCGGTTATCAGTCCATGTCGGGTATGGGATTAGTTAGCCAATTATTTGTTTTCCGATGCATGGACTTGATGGTGGAGGAAGCCGTAATCGACCAGCGGTTACGTGAACCACCCTATGGCGATGAGGAGTCCAGCAATCATCTCGCACATAATTAACCCTTCATGTGATTCGAACCTGCGAACCCACGCATGGTAATCAGGAGTGCGGTAGCGAGGGTATTCCTAATGCTTAGCATGATGTGCCACACCGCCCAGCCTAATACTGCTAGCTGATGCTCCTACTGCCTCAGCTAACTAATACAAATTATGGACTACTAGTGTAGTGAACAATGAATAAGTACTTTACCGGTATTTATTGGTTCTAAAGGTGATGATCTATGACCGACGTGACTTGCTGCTCGTCGAGCCTGAAGCGGCGATGACCGGTCAGGAGTGTCAGTCGATGTTCTTTGTCCCATGAGTTGTGTCATATTACTGCTGGAACCATTTGGTAACATGTGATGAGCAAAAGGCGAAGAAGTTGCTGGCAAGTATCCTGGAATTGATGACAGAAATATCAATTATGAAGCTATTTTTTCCATAAGATTCAATTTTCAACCAGTTATCAAATTAATGTGAGAACCCTCACTCGTGCACACACTAAAACAGATTCTGTCCTGAAATAAATCTTACACTTACATAGAACTTATTATATTTCTATAACCTTCATTTCAAATTTCATGACATATTTTCTCATGCCTACTGGTATAGATGACTAGTCAAATAAAGTTCTACTTATTTCAAAGCGACAAGCGTCAAATATTTTCCACACTGTCTGCAAGTAATATTTGTATACCTAATAACTTGGCTACCTGAAGTTTCGTTTCTTTCCTGCTTTTCTTTTTCTTCTTGAGCAAAAGCTCTTCTTGATAGAAATCTATTAAAATTTTCTTCTAACCACCTCAAACTATTCTTTAGCTCAAATGTATTGACTTTCGATTTGGCTAAGTGAAATAAATTGAAAGTGCTAGCTACTCCTAATAAGGCATGTATACAAGTGAATGAAATAAATTGAAAGTGCTAGCTACTCCTAATAAGGCATGTATACAAGTGAATGAATATAAACATCAAAACAATCGACTAATATTTCAATTTATTAATTATAATTTCAAAATAATAAAAATAAATGTCCTTATATATATCTCAATACATCTGAAATATCTTGAACATTTCCATTTATAAATAGCAATTCCAAAATATGCCAAAATCAAAATGAAAGTAGGAATTAATTAATTGCGATAATAATTTCATTGAAAATTCTGTGTTCACCCGCCGTATACCATACTTGCTAACAAACCCCCAGATATAATAAAAGCAAAAAACAATTTTACTTGTTTTAAATCTTACCTGCATGAGGACTAGCAGTCAATGAAGAATCACTGTCGCCACCTGCATAAAAAGTAGACTGATGGTGTGAAGATACACTGTTGCCAAGTTGCTCCATACTAGTAACGGGTGAAGATATTTGGCCCCCTGTAATGATTTTATACAATTCAACTGATATAAAGGAATTTACGAATAATTTTCGAGCAAGTATATAAAAATTTGAGCAAATCAATTTGATTCCATTGAACAAATTAAAAATATTAACCACATTGGTAAGCTATTCAATCATCTGTGTTAAAGAATGAGAATATACCAAAAATTTATTTATCGAATGTGGTATTTGCATTATCAATATCATCCAATGAGAAATCAAAATGAGTCTTGGATTGATTATATAAATGTCATGCTTTGTGTGTAAAATGTCACAAGTATAACGGTTTAAAACTAGCATTGAATGAAGTCCCATAATAATAAAACGTTTGGTTCATATATTCACAATAGCTCACACATCCATCCTAGTATTAAAATCTGACTGTACCTGCTATCATAATATTTTCCATTAGAGGAGAATTAGATTTCCTTATTCCAGCATTGGTCATCATAGACATGTTCAATTCCTGATCTCCCATGGCTCGTGCATTATTTGGAGAAACAAACCTATGAGCTTGTGGTGATAAAAATGCTGCAGGAGGCTGCTGTTGAACTACTCCATTCGGGTGATTTCCCATTTGCGATATTCTTGAACTTGGAATAAATTCTCTGATGCCTGGAATGGCAGGTGCTGGCGGTTGCATTGGTGACTGTTGTTGCATTTGCGAGAGACGCAAGTTCGGAGCTGACTGGTTTCGAGGAACAAACTCCCTCGCTGCAGGGTTCGGTCTAATACCAGGCATATCGGCAACATTGTTCACCCCATTTTGTCCAGAGAGACTCAGGGACTCGAACGAGTTTATAGTCGATGAAAATGAAGGTTGTGGCATAGGTTGAGGAGCTGCATAATAGTATAAATTCATTTCATTGCATTGATAAAAATAGAATATGCAGATAACTTTATAAAAAAAATATCAAACATTTATTGATCCAATTTAAAAAAAAAAGCAAGATATGACAGGGGGATTGAAATAAATTTTCTATGTATTTTCATACGATCAATACGACTTAATAACAAATAAAAATCGTGCGAAAGCTAAAAATAAGGTTGTAGAAATAAAGTGCTAAAGTGCTTTCACCCTGCTGGGACAGACATTCCCAAACTGTATGCTAAGCACACTAGTGTGCCATTAAAGAGACCCATGTGTGTCACAAACATTTTGTGCTTATATGTAAATTAAACTTATATTGTTCATCCCACTTACTGTCCTTTTGTTTTACTTGAACATTGCACCTTTCAGAACGCACAACGCAACGTGTATTGAAATAATATGCACATAATCTGTGTGCACTCTCAATAATAATAGCTGTTGCCAAGTATAATAAATGTTGAATATCATACCAGTATATTAACTTGCAAATTGTTTTTAAATACCTTCCCACACCAAGCTTGTTAATACCCAAAAGAAACTTTATAATGTATGTGTGCTGCAAACATGAAAAGTATGAAAACCACTGGTCTGGTCTATGAATTGTTGCAACACTAATTATAGACTGTCCTAGAAAAGTCTTTCTAATATCAGAATCATCAAACTCCCAACAAAATTAAAAGTTAAGCCATTCAAGTATCGTTATACAGATACCAGCATGCAATTCCCTTCAATGATTGCATACACAACACTAGAGAATGTCTTTCCAGTCCAGACTGAACCAACGTTTCAAGGGGAGGTATTCAACCTCTTTGAGGAGGACTTCCGCCTTGCATTCACTGTAGCATTACAAATTCTGTATTTTTTAGTAATAATAAAATATCTATTTCTGAACACCTAATGAACAACTGTACATAAATGGAAGTGTCACTTCGGTTGGGCAAATAAAGTAGGAATAAAGAGTTTTCAAAATAGGCAAATGGAGGAATTCAATAAAAAAGGTTGGGAACAACTGGTCTTAACACTCAGAATCTGGTTAAGTTTCCATGTTACCAGCATTAGATGACTAACCACTGTACATGCTAAAATGACATCAATGACCTATTTTCCCTCAAAATTGTGATAGGATATTCTATCCTGAGTGATTTCAAAGACATGAGCTGATTCAAAATTATCTTATATTTGAATGTCTCATGGCTGTTTATGGAGCCATAGCAAGACTAAAATTATCAGAATCTCTTCTAAGTTGATCAAAAAGCAAAACTCCAGGTTTCAAAATATTATGCAAATAGCCATAAAGTCAATTTTATTTGATTTCACATTCTCTCTCAGAGATTAATAATTGTGAAGGCTGATTAAAGATACTACTACAATTCATCTACATAGTTATGTAGGAAAGAAAAACTTGAACTTAGTATACAAAAGTTTATCGCTTCTATAAAGAAGATAATGTTTCTACACAGAGCAGCTGAACAGCAATTGTGTCTGATCTACCTTAAGCTCTTGAGCTGACTGCCAACATTTGCAATAAATTAAATTACATAAACATCAAAATGTGAACCATGCTTTTCTATTGGCAACACATTATCACACCAACTACCGATAAATAACACTGTGCCGACTAATTCAGAATATGATCAAATTTTAGATCAGATCTTAGGCTTCATGTAATTTATACTTCCAACTGCAACTAAATAAAGTCAACATGAATTTTGAATATTGTACAATGTTTCGTAGCATCCTACTAAAAAGTATGATGCACAGTATGTGGCAAATGAGTCACAGCATGAAAAAGTAGTCATAGATGGAACTATTGTCACCAGCATTCGTGGTTCAAATTTGATTTCCTTTCAATGAATGCAAGGTACAATGACAAAAAAAATTTCACAATGGTGGATTTTATGAATTGTTACAAGGCGAATGCTTATTTTACAGTGCCCTACATGAGATTAGTTTTACATGTTGTAGGTCGATGTAAGTGATGAGAAAACTTTGTTCTCTCTGGATCTATATTTATATCAAAACAGCAGTCTAATAATGTATTGTTTGGAGATAGACTACCTTTAAATAGACAATAGCTGCAGCTGTGTAGATATATATAAGGTTAAATATAAAGGTAAGCCAGTGTAGAACGATATTATGGCATCGATTCATTATATGTCAATACAGCATATCCATTTTATAAAAACATATATAAATGCGTTTGCCACTTGAATAATACTCGGCATACCAAAAAAATTTCGATAATTTTATTTATATAATTTCTCAGTCATATCACATTTTATTGAAGGCAATGAATATTTTTATTTTGCTTTTGACCAGACCCATTATAGTAAAAAGGTTGACAACAGATGATTCAACCATAATGACCCTTACATAATTCATTCCCAGTAAAAGGTACTTAAAAAGGGCCGTAATAAAGCTTGTTATATTGCATTGTTAGATGGCAAGAATGCAGGAGTCTCGCCAACCTTTCTCACATTTAACCAATCTTAGTTACAAATTCTCCCGCTATGTAGCACATATTTTTATTCTCTAATATTGTTGTCATATGCTTTGCCACTCCATTCAAAAACTCCACAGTGGCAAACAGATTAGGGGTTCATTCTCTGCAAAAATAGACAACTACCTAGTTTGTTTTATCAACAGCTAATAAATTTAAGTCATTAACTGCATGCATCCTTGACCAATCACAGAAGACATATCTACTTACCTCGCTGCATACTGAATTAAGACACCTAAGTGACCTAATACATAACACTAAAAGCATAACTCATTTCTCTACAGCCCCCAACTTCATACTCAGGAATATTTTTGTTCTCTATACCAGTGGTTCCCAAACTTTTTTGACCATCGCCCCCCTACAGTAGTTTATACAACTTCATCCCCCCCGCCACTACAAAAAATGTAAAGTCATAAACGAGTATGTTACAGACCAAATAAAAAGACAAATCATAGTTTATAGTGTTTCAATGAGATGAATGAGCTTGGTGTTCTTTAGCGAGTTTTTTTATTATATCTGAAATTACCCCGTTTACTGATGGAAAGGCGATTTCGTTGTTTTGATAGCAATAGTAGCCCGGCTCAAAACCCCTTTTTCAGCATATAATAGGTCGGAAATGAAAGAATCCAGGGTTCTACCTCCTCAAAAACAGCTGTGTACTCTTACCTCATAGCATTTCACTCCCTAAATTCACCCCATTTCACACTAAAATAATGGAAACAAAGGTAATTTTCCCAAAGTTATAATAATGATTTTCGTACATCTCATTCATTCCTACAGCCTGATGACCTGCACCAAAATACTTCGGTAAAATTCATCCCCGATTCCTCATCCCACCACGGCCTCCAGTCCGATCACCAGTCTATAGAATTAATCAGCTATTTGTTTTTGGACTCATGGACTCTGATGTGGAAAAAGCTGTGACCGACTATCGACTGCGGCCCAGGGGTCGGCAAATTTTATGTCGCTCGTGAGACAAAATTTAGGGTTGCTAGTCTTTTGCGGGTCGCATATATTGTTTAAAAGTTGAAAACGGAACAGCGCGCGAAAACTGCGACAATTCGTGAACTCAACTTAGTCGTCTTATTAAAAAATCATTACAATGACATTTAATGTGACACTGTCTTGTTGCTGCATCCCGCTTGATAGCTTTACGACGCCAAGATTGGAACGTTTTCTAAATAGGCATCACTAATCCCAGTTCTTTAATTGTTCTTTGTAATGTCCATTTTCGAAAATAATTGTTAACACAAATATGTACTTCCAAACATTAAGTGAATATTCTTGCATGGTTTGTGAAATTTTGATAAAGATTTTCTTTAATAAGATACATTCTTACAAAAATTACGCAGTAATGAATCTCTCGAAAAGAATATGAATTTTTTTTTCTTTATTGCATTGCAATATATTCGAATATTAACTGCGCTATTGAACCCCTGCCCTCAGCATCAACTTTTTTTCTTTGTGTTTCCATTTGTCTAATTATAAATAAATTGTAGGCTCGTTAAACGAGTAGCTAACTGTTCAATAGAATTTTAGGGATATAATAAAATTTAGTCTAAACGTGTCTCACGAAAAATTCTGTTACGTAAAAAAATGTAATTTACTCCTCGAGCATAGATTATAAATAAAATAAATTCATCGTCAAAACCGCCGTTTAGATGTTTACCCGGGCATAGACTTCCTTGTTTACTTCGTGACATTGGCCAATCAGCAAGATGCAAAAATAAACGTAACAATGCCCCCTTTCGCATCCGCTCAGACACACTCACTCGGACAGATTTCCAGGCGTGGTCGTGAACATTACCTCATTTTTGCGTTTTTGAATTATATTCGTTAGTTTTTAGTTATTTTTCCGAAATTTAAATATAAATCATATAAGTCAATGATTACTTTGTCTTTCTATGAGTTTCAGTTTAAATACAGTAATCAAAAATTAGTGTAGAAATAGCTGTAATAGACTAGGCTAAAACTCTTTTTCGGTACTTTTAAAAAACAGATTGTTGAATGGTATGAATTAGAATGATAGTTTGAAACAAATACCCCATTTGACAGACAACAACTCACAAAACCACTCTTGAAATAAGCACCGAAAATTATAAAATGGTAAAGTATAGGAAGAATTTTCGAGGTCAAAGGTCGGAGATAGGTCCATTCAGTGAATCGTCCCGGGCCAGATTATTTTACTCCGGCCGTATTTTGCCGCCACTGGAATACACAAACTACCGTACCTTACTGCGAAGACGAGTCCAGCAATCCTTTCACGTGTGATAATCGACCACGTGATTTAATCCTGCAAAGCACACAGAGTACAGAATTATGCGCACGATGCGCCGAGCAAAAACAGGTTTCGCGAAATCGCCCCCTTCAACTTTTTGGCCCTCTCTGTATCGTTTTCGCCCACCGGGGGGCGATATCGCCCACTCTGGGAATCACTGGTCTATACTATATAGCCTGTGCTCTGGCAGGCTAGTGTGATCACAAAATATGTAAAACTGATATCTTAAGATTAATAAGAAGTTTTAGGCTCCAAAAAGCTTCAAAATGAAATGATTAGCAAGATTCTAACAGCAACCAGTGCAGCTAACAACAGTCTCTCTAAAGCAGTGGTCAGCTATGTTCATATACCTACGGGCCAAATATCAACTTTTTCGTTAGCGAGCAGGCCGCAATATTTCCGCCTTCGAACAATCTCCACATTGAACTTCAAATTATCGCGCATTTGCACCTTCTATTGCTGCGTTAAAAGTTTGCCACAATGAGACGTGTATGTGGTCTTTTTTATATGTTATCCAACAATGCATTCTTTTTATTTACTTATTATCAATGTGAATGATGTTTTAATGGCAACTTGCCCACGGTACGTCGTCCAAATGACGATCTGACAAGCGATTACAAAATTTAATCCAATTGTATTGCATTTTAGATAAAGCTGCTCACAGTAATATGAGCTTCCGAACATGCTTCCAACATGATTACGATACATGTTTTGCACTGTCGCAGAGATGAGATGTGGCACAGTTCTGGATCTCGGGGTCGAATTTTCAGAGACACGTTTTGTAACATTGAATCCCTCAATATCTGCGATGCTGGGCATATCGAGCAAACTGGTTTGGAAATGCTCAAGAAAAATATTTTCGTTCCAAGCACTTTGGAATGTTTGACCCTCGTCCCGAATTCCCCACCGTTTCTCAGACATTTTAAAATTTTTGAAAATCAACATTAACTCGAACGACATACAACTGTCGCTACTTATTATAAAACAAGCGTTCTACAGCAGACTTGTTACCACATAAATCCGTGTAGAGACAAAAATTTTAGGATAAACTTTTGTTTTATGTATTGTCGGGTCGTTCGAGGGCCGCAACAAATTACTTTGCGGGCCGCATTTGGCCCGCAGGCTGCAGTTTGCCGATCCTAGCCCTAAAGTATGAAACTAGTTTTGCATACAACCTCATTCTTTCATGCCCAGCAGAGCAAACCCAAATCACAGAAAATTAAAAAACAAAACTGCAGGTCCAAATTACTACTCATCTAGCTGTCTAGTGTTACAATGGATAAATATAAAAGCAATTATAATGGAAGACCTATTGAACAATGAAAATAGAGCTACCCATCAATGGCATGAATTCTTTTGCTTCCACACACAGGCCTGCATCAACTTCAGGTGGTCTTTCAAATGAAGCATAACTCCTAATATCAGGGCCAGCTTCATGGCTCTAGAATGATACAACACATAAAAAAATTGTACCCATATCCGAAGTATAAATTTATCATTTAGTTATTACTATTAGACAACAATCAAAAAGCAAGAATACTTCTCCCAAGGAGTACTTGTCAATTTTCCGAACGCACATTTTTGGGCGCATGTTCACTAAACGACGTAAGTACTTCTATTTGGCGTGGCACAACTATTTATGCTTATGTCATTCCTAACCTCCACCTGGCTCAGTGATCTAAAAATTACGTCAGTACGACCTCACAATCACGTCAAAAAGCTTGCCAAAGGATACCTTCGATCGCCCGGAATGGCATCTTCGCCAACGATAACGAACTCACTAATGCTAGTGATCTCTCTCATATCAGGATCATTATGCCGAGAAAAATAGCTTGCTCAATTTCGGGTGATCGCCTGCGCGTCTTGGATGACAGATAGTATAGTTTGGAAGGCCTTATTATGTTACTGTGACGTTGTAGTGACATAATTTTTTAATGACAAAGTCAGGTTGGGATTAACATATGCAAAAATTGTTATGTCGCGCTAACTAGAGGTACTTATGTCGTGTTGTGAACTTGGCCCCATTTTTGTTTGGGATCATTGCGAAAGCAATTTTAGGTAGATTAGAAAAGCAATATTAGGTAGATTAGAAAAGCAATATTAGGTACATTCGAAAATCTCTAACTTTAGTCATATTGCAGTATTGCTGTACAATAACTCTAAAGGAAATTCCCAAAGTTTTAGAGTAAATTTGTATTTTTTCAGTTAGTTGAATAGAACTAATATACTGACATACAGTATGATATAAATAAAAAAATAAAAGACTTGTACTTGAGAAGAATTTTCAAATATATTCCTCGACTTGTTTGTCATGCTATTGCTCCTCATCAACTGCTGAAATTTTGATTCCTTTGCCATTCCAAAAGATGGTAGATCGCCAACGAGGGCATTGTTAACTGAAATCAAAATTAAGCATAAAAAAAGTTAGGATATTCATTAATTGAAGCACAAGAGGTTTTAAACAATACCAATATGTAAAAATGATTGTCAAAAAGAATATTTTATTGCAGTATTATATCGAAGTTTTGTTTTGTGCAAGAGCCGTGCACATTCTCACGAAGGATATAATCTCAGATTGGGATTCAAATTTCCATACTAATTATGGTTTCAATGTTTCTTAATGCTGGTATTGATTTCCACCATGTTGGTGTTAGAAAAGAACATGCAGTGTTTGTCCAAACTCAAATTCACTGTATAAGTAGGCTATATGTTTATTTCGACTTCATACAGTCATAATCAGCATAACAATAAAATGATTGATAAACACAAATAAATAATAACAGATTATAAAATCAGGAGAGCAAACAAAACCTTAGATAAGGTTTAAAACATACAGAATGTACTTTGGCCATTGTGATACATAATACTGTCATAATAAAGGAATTATCTTACTATGATCGAAAAGTGATGGATCTTGTCCATTCCCGTCCATATTCCGGATCACCAGCTTAAAACAGCATTAGTTTTTCACAGTACCAGCAGGTCAGTCATTAATACCAGAATACCGTAATATTGTATCAGCGTGCGTATCCTTCTTCTGTATATTACCAGTTGACAGGTTGATTGTATGGCTAGTCAAATCTAGGGAAGTGATGATTGTCCCCAGACTGTATGGAAACGACTATTTTATCATGGTTCACTCTGAAATAATCTACGTTACCGGCACGGTGTTTTTGATTTTTGAATAATATTGGTCTTGCGGCAATTCAATCTGTCAATGGCGGTAATTTATGAGAAGTTGAACAATTAATTCTTTATCGAAAATAACACATAGAAACCGGTGTGTGTAATTGATATATCCCCTTCACGCATTTATGTTTGATCAAAAATTGACGAACCTTTTCGCCGATGCACAACGAACATGCACGCGATCGCACCAATTTCCCTGCGTGGAATTGTCTGAAATCAAGTTATTTCGGATAGACTCGAGACATTGGGCACTGCGTCTTAATGGCTTACGTAAAATGCGAAATGACAACGAAAAGAGGAGGATATTGAGGAGATTGACAAAACAATCGATATCATTTATTTGCGTTATGAATTGTTGCTTTGATGAATTGCCGGCGGTGTGGCGCGTCGTGCTAAGCGTTAGGAATACACTCGCCACCGCATCGCTGATCACTCCGCGTGGGTTCGCGGGTTCGAATCCACTGGAGGAATTATGTGCGAGGGGATCGTTGGACTCCTCGTCGCCACAGGGTGGTTCACGTAACCGCTGGTCGGTTACGGCTTCCATCACTATCAAGTCGATGCATCTGAAACAATAAGTGGCTAACTAGTCCAATACCTGACATGGACTGGTAACCGGATGAGGCAGTGGTTCTGACATATGATTAAGCCGCCTTAGCGGTTAGAGCAATAAACTGCAGAATTACACACTTTCTGAGATCAAAAGGGCATTGTTGTTAAAAACGGGGACCATCAACTATCAGTGAAACAAGCAAGATTTCAAAACCGATCTTAAGATCGATAAGTAATGATCTATCTGTTCATTTCTGGCAACATCTTGTCTCTTTTGGAGAGGCATTTGCAGACTGTTTTAGGGGTTATACGAGAATCAGATGCTACTTTGCATTTTGTTAGTTTCTCGCCTACAATGCCGTTGAAAAAACAAAATCTTTCAGATTTGAAATAAAAACCTAGAAATCTGAAAAAACAATGGGGCAGTGTAAAAGTGCCCTAATGTGGTTGAAAGCTGATCAAAAAATATAACACTATCAGAATGGAATTTCCTCCAAACTCTTTGGAACCGTAAAATAATTTGCCGCAACATCCTAAACGTTTTTGTTAATGCATATACGTGTTTTCGTACTCTAATTTCATAAAATCGAGTATATATCATAAAAAGTTCCTGATAGAAGTGCTGCATAAATAAAGCCCAAAACTACACCAAGAGAAGATTATAAAATTTGCTTTGGAAGTTTCTTATAGATATAAACATTGATTGTATATATGTGACCCACTCTCTTCTGTTCCGCGATAAAAATATAATTTTTGACCCATTCATTAAAAAAGGTTTGCCATCCCTGTGCTAGTGATATATTGGAGTATATATAATGGCGACCGAAGTATCAGTTGATATCTTTAGTGTTGGGACTAATGGTACGATTAATAAGGTCTTTGATTTGTCTGCATCCAGTTTGCATGTCATCTAATGTATATACAAATTTCTATGTACTTTTTTATTTGGATAAGTTACTATGCGATGAATGAAACGAAACATAGGCCTTCGGTTATAGAATAGGAAGAGGCCCTCGAAAGTCTCAATCTGGCGATTTCTGTCTAGCTCAATTTGATTCTACATGAATGTTTTTTTACCATATATACTTAACTTGTGAGCTATTTTCAGTGCACATTATTTCAGCTTTAGAAAAAAGATATGAAATATAAACATGAGAAATTGATGTTTGTGATTCAGATGTATTATTGGCGTGCCTCGAGACCCACATCTTACGGTCTATTGAAATACTCAGATTAATGCATTGGACCGACCCAAGAATCTCTTCGGCGTTCGCTTAGAAAACCCAGTTTGGTTATCAGCATGTAAAATAAATGTTTAGTTATCTTATCAAACTAATACAAAATAATTTCAACATTCGTATACTATCCTATCTTTTAATTTAAAACATTCTCAATCAGATCAGAAAGCTGAATATATCTGTCTTTATTTAACAGATCCTGGAAAATAGTCGATACATCTCTAGTGGGAAGCATATATTGAAGTGGTAGATAATCTGCTTTGGGTTATGAATAACACAATTATTATTCTTTGTTGCCACGAATCGTATTTATATATACGAATAATACAAATAAAAAATGAATATCATCTATTATTGGAGAACCTCACCCCTCGCGGCTAGAACTATTCTATCAATAAAACATATTCAGGCTATCAGTCGCTATGTGCGTAGGGACTTGTTCGAAAAGAATTGTTTAAAAACAATTGTTTCAAATCATGTTTTTTTTTGCCTGTTTTGTTCAAAATGGCTGTACTGTTTGATTTTTTTGTACTAAATAGATTAAAGATAAAGGACGTAAAAACTTGCCAAGCGCTTCTTATTTGCAATAAATCTTTCAAAACGCCACAAATATCGATAGAGACTCATGCACACCTTCTCAAGCTGTAGTTCAGTGGTTGGCGCAGTAAGACGCAACCGGTAAGCCATTACGTGAACGACTCTGCTGCGATGAAACCACCTTGCGAAAATTAAAATGCGATCTAATAAATGAGTTTGTATAATCTTGAAAACTCACTACAACCCTAAAAACAAAGTATGTTAAGCATAAATTAACCGAATAGTATTAACCGTAACAATGACTTCATTTTATGAGAAAAATGTCAATACATGACCTCGAAATCCATATTATGGCGTCATAACAGATTAGTTGTGGCGTCTTTGCATCAGAGAACTCTTACAATTAACATTGGCCAGGTTAGGGTGCACTTGATTGAATTGCTGTTGTAGTAGGCTCGTGAGCTAATTTTCATGATTTTTCTTACTCAAAACGTCTCTCTGATATCTCGGCTAAACACTCCGGGTAAAATCTTATGACTTTGTTAGAGATATAAAATGGCGATAAATGTACGCAATAGTGGTAAAAGTCAAAATAAAACATTTCACTTACATTTTTGAAATTATAACTCCGGCTGCGTGTGCAGCTGCCAGAATGCAACGTTTTGGCATAGCTTCGCGGCGATGCAAGGGGTATTTCAATAAAAAAAATTGATTTAAAACAAGCCCTTGTTTTAAAAACACGATGTTTTTTTAGAATTGATAAAAAACAAAACCCTATATGTGCGCGCCGGAAACTAACAGAATTGTGTTAAACACGACTAATATAGGATTGAATATTTTACAATTTGCATCTGTTATAAATGTTTTATTTATTTTTTTTTCATTTTTAAATGCTGTGAATAAGAATCAATAAATTCCTTTCACCTTTCTATGCCGTTTACTTTTCTGTTACGCGTTACTTACTACAATTTCGTGAGCTGCAGTTTATTTATCTGCTGTGCTGAACCGAATTTAGCGAACAAGAGCGATTTTTTTCAGTATTTCAAAGGAAGATCAGACAGAGAGGAAGATTTGAGTGGTGCCTTTATTCTCTAGGGCCTAGGCCTTCATGTTTACAAACTTTGAAAGACAAAGTACACATTACCGATCACAAACTTGAGTCGAAATTTAACGATCACAAAATTGAGGCAGAATTTTTTTTATTGTGTAAGTGCGCCGTGAGTGTTTTCCCTGATGATTTGGCGCATACCAACACAAAGTTCGGGAACCTATGCTGTAAAGCAAGAGATCAATTCTTTAAATAAAACGATGAATATAACCAGTTTTGCAATCTGTAACCAATGAAATTTGGCATTAGTTTAGAAGATGAAATGTTATTCTCACTTTGTTTTTTATGGGCCATAATTTGATTGCAAACCAAACTACATCGTATATGATGTTCATCAAATTATTGGATTAAAAAAAATTTACTTTAATTTTAGAATAAACAAATTGGACGATAATTTTTTAATTTAGATTTAAATCCTATCTACGAAGTGTAGAAAAACTAGCCATTCTGCTACCGTGTTTCCCCGAAATAAGACCTAGCCTAAAAATAAGATCCAGCAGTCGATAATGCGAAATCTCTCCTACACGTTTTAAATGATTAATCTAGTGAATTGCAAGACATTCCAGAGGATGATGATTGATGATATGTTCATTTTCGAATAATGTATGTTTTTAATTGTTTATTTTTTTTTTTGAATAAAAACGTCTTATTAATAAGTAAATGGATATCGGTTTTCATATTTTGTATATTTGAAAATTTCGTAATTGTCTACTTCGTAATCTATTTTTGATGAATGAAAATAAAAAACATCCCCTCAAAATAGTCCCTTGTGTTATTTTTCGAAAGAAAATTGAAATAAAACACCCATCCTATTTTCGAGGGAACACGGTGGATGTTGCAAATCTAAAGTTGAATAAGACCAAAAAATAACTAAAATGATGATAGTTTTACTTTTCTTGTGCATCGAAACATTGATATGATAAGATTGAAGTAATTTCATAAAGCATTCGACGGATGATGTTTTTTTTTTATGTCATGTTGGGTAGGCCTATTCGACCCACGACCATTTTGATTGTCTTGTCATATTAATTTAATTGTGCACGTGGTATCTCCCTGATATCGGTTTTCAAGATATCGCTGCGAGAAAGATCCGAAAACCTACGAGAAAATCCCAGACTGTATAATTAATTGGACATACTTTACATTGATCAGCAGCCGGGATTAAAAATACATATTTATCGCGTGTAAATCTCCTCGGAATGGATTTTGAGACAGTTGCCGTGAGTACGCGACTTGCGACTTTTCATTGGGTAATGATTTTTCAGTTGCGCGAAGTATTCAATTGACGGGCAACACGAGTCTATTTATATTGCTTTGCTTTATCAGATCGTGTGTTTAATGTGACCACGTCGACAAAATAAGAAATTTACTTTGAATATATCACGGCAATCCCCGGCCACAAGAAAACTTGTCAAACTGCCCCATTTTATCTAGTTTCGATTCGTATTTTTGCGATGTTACGAATTATACAAATTTAATCTGCTATTGGAACACTGACTCAGTTCTATCACAATGATATCACCAAAGATTATTTTCAAAATATCAACGTTAGAAAAATCCCTAGATATGCGATAGTATTCTAAAGACTACAATTTATTTTAGTACAATAATAATTGATTGTACCATGATACACCGGTAGTCGACCAAAAATTCGATCTCGAACAGTCGAGTGGTGGTTAAGACTGGCAGACGAAAATCTTAGTATGCAGTTGAGTTTCCAAATCGTCAGTTCGTCCTAATATTAAGCGCTTAGTAAAGCAAAAAAGTTTCCAAAAATCTCACTAAAAAAAAATCAATTATTCCTTTCCCATTTTATGCTGCAATATATCATTAAATAACCTAAGCTTTATGGATGAAGTTGTTCGTTCTTGTTGATGAAAATTAACAGGTATCATAGTATGATTTGTGCTTACTCAGCGGTGACTGATAAAATTTAGCTTAGCGAATGGGTTCGTCACCCCTGTTATAGAGGATGAAATGTTATTCCTACTATGTTTTTTATGGGTCAAAATTTGATTGCAAACTACATTGTATATGATGTTCATCAAAATATTGAATCACAAATTTTACTTTCATATTAGGATGAACAAATGCAAAGTAAATAATGATTTTTTAATTCAGATTTAAACTCTATCCACAAAGTGCAAAAAAATAGCCATTCTGCTACGTGTTTCCCCGAAAATAAGACCTAGCCTAAATTTTAGAAATGATTTTAATATAAGGCGCTCCAGAAATGTGTGTACCACTAGTTTTGTTGGCCTACTTTACATCGAGTTGTGTGAAGGGACTGAAACCTATGGGCTGTTGGTATATTCATTTGGCTAACACAGACAGTCCCCGAACTGTTGGTAATAGAAATACAATAACGAAAATCGGAACGAAATCATGATCTAACCATAACCTGGTACACGCACCACGGGAGTACCGATTTCACTGTCTAGAATCGGCGTTCAAACGGCAACGTGACGCCTATGTTTTGACAAAATGTGACCACGCTTGTTCAGCGATTAGAGCGCATACATATGTTGGTATCACAGGTTAAGGATTCCTGTGCCTCATTGGGTGAGCAGTGTAAAACAGGGAAGAGGTTTTAGGTTTCTAATCTTTAAAGAATTCGCTTTATGAAATTAACAAATAATTTCATTATTGAATGAACAAGTGAGTACAAGACTAGATTACCTAGTACACAATATAAAAAAAATGAAATGAAAAATGATATGATTGAAATTTAAAAAAGTGTCATATCCTCATTACAAGATCTTACTTCAAATGTCACTATAATAGGTAAATGACCATGAAGATGAAAATTTAACAATTGCAAAAGACATGATAGAAATATAAGGTAAAATAACGATAAAAATATGTATGATGTACAGTACCAAACATGTCATAGATGAATGATCAACTTAGTTAATATAAAATTGTAGATTTAGTAGAAGTGGGAAAACTTAACATCAGAAATATTGTTTAATGTTCATCATTATTAATGATAGAAAATTAACTTACATCAAATCATAGATTGAAATAATAAAAATGAAGTTTAGTACCTAGGTAACCAACTCAAACTTAATTATTCAAGAAAACCATATTAAAACACATTCATTTGTCAATAGGTATTAGAATGTACCGAATTAATAATAGAAAGCACACAAACTTTTAAACCTGCACTCGCTTCTTGTTTGCTACTGAGTTGTGTAAATTGGACCTCATGTACAAATAATACAAATAGTTTTGAAAAATATGGATTCTAGCACGTCATCATAGAATAACAAAATTTTAATCCAAATCTCAATAGAAAGCAATCTGAAGAATCTAACATATTTCTTGATCTTATTTTTTACTATATAGTGATTCTTTTTTCTTATAGAACATGCTTTGAACATAAACGTAATCTTCATTGTCAGCATTTGTTGAAAATATATAAACAGTAAAGGCTGAAATAAAAAAAAAATGATTAATTAAGTTGATAACAAACAGCGACAATGATATTATGTAGTGTAGGTATCTTGTAAAATGTATGTTTGTTTGATATCACATTTCGGCGCTCCGGAAGTGTGTGTATCAATATGGCTAATTTTGTTTGCCTATTTTACATCAAGTTGTGTAAAGGGACTAAAACCTATGGGCAGGGGGTATATTCTCTTGGCTAACACAGACAGTCCCCGAACTCTATAAGAAACTAAAATAAGAAAAATCGAAATAAAATTATGGCCTAACCTGGTACACACACTACGGGACTAACAGGAGTACCCATATTTCTCGCTTTGTTTTATGAGCCACACTGAGTAAATAATACGAAGGAAACCCAGACATGAAAACCTAGGTTTTTCTTATTTTATTTTTCACTATGATGAATACTGTAGCTATTTGAGATATTCAAGCACATGTCTACGCATTTAATTAAGTCTAGCAACGTACCCACATCTGTATAATTATGATAATATATTAGGGAAAATTAAAACACAAATTATTCATAAGCATGGTATACATCAGAAGATCCCATTAGACCAAGAATCAAGGAGCCAATTACCATGAATAAAACATATTAATACATTGCTTTCAAGCACTAATTATAATGATCTTCAAATAAGTACGCAATCAATTACCGCATGTTTTCTTGCCATATAGTTTTTATTGTAGGGTCGTTGTTTCCACCAGTCAATAATATGTTATATCAAAAAAGACATAAATGTTACCTGATGCTAATATCAACCGATCAATTGTCATACATGGAACAAGCCAAAATATAATCAGCAACCCAGAAACAGTTGCATGCCTGAAATTTCCGAGGAATCTTTGTGCATCAGATGTTTTCGCATGCAATGGGCATCCTAGCTGATTTGCTTCATAATAAACCTATAAAAAGTGTCATGATAAATATATTGTCACCGTAAATCTAAATTAAAGCAGTTGACTTTGCTTTTTCAGTAGTATGACAAGATTTTACCTATGTATGAAAGAACTCATTGACAGGGGAGAAATACACCATATAATCAGTAGAAATGTATATTATTTTGGTCCGAAGGCAGGAAAATGTATCATTTTTTTTTATCAGTTTACAGTTAGATTTTTGTTTGGTTTGGTAAAAACAACATTTAAAAAAAAGCTGAAATACTATCGTTTCCCCTATAAAGTTTAAGTCTTATTGGAAGTTTGAATAAAGCTGCTATGTTATATATAATTTTACAAAAAAATATGAAAATTAACCTGCTTCAGGCCCATAAATTCTGAGAAGTCTAGCATGTACAAAGCGGAAATTGTGTGAATCCAAGCCACAACATGTAAACTCTGACATATGATTTGGCACGATATGCAGTTACTATAATCCCAGAGAAACAAGTTTGAATAAGGAACAACATTCAACCACGAAGATGTTAAGACCTATAAACAAAGAAAAAGGTATTCAAATACTGCTGTGAATTCCCAAATGCTGGGAATTCCAGGTTTGCCTGAAATTGCATCTGGGACGAACATTTAAATCCTATCTCCCTTTCTACTATCCAGAATGACTGATGCGTGATTAGACTCAAGGTCGCCATTAAATATATTTAATTTTCCACCAATTATATTCATTTTTTAACAAAAGAGCAAAGAAATCTCGAGAAGCACAGCACAATTCGGCACAGCCCAAAATCCAATTATACGATTAACATATATGTATAGGCTAGTAAGGCTACACATTCAAATGAGCACTGATCACTGGTAATCACCAAGTCCTAATTGACCGATACTTTAATAACTAACCTGAATTGCCAACCCAGTTGCAAGGTTGTAAAAACATCGATAAATATGTCGAGGAATAACATAGGATACGACATTTTTGAACCATTCAGCAGCCATCACTGTGTGTTGCAATATGAACATCATCAAGAGAACAATATCTTGTATAAGTACATGACTTAATGGCACATCTGAGACAAAAATACGATACCATTACAACATGATATCAAAAGTTAAAACGCATGAAGAACAAAGCTAGAAACTTTTATGAAGGCAATTATAAAGAACTTAAAAATGCATGTGCGATCTTCATCAAATTGATGAAGGGTACTTTATTAACTTAAATTACACCATGCCTTTTTAGTTGGATGTTTTCAGGTCAAACTAACAATAAAAACCCAAAATACAGTCTAAATCAACACTGATAAAGTTAGTCCAAAATATTGAACAACTTAATAGTTCAAATGATTGAAATCAGACAACTTTCTCACCCAATTTCTGTATTTTCAGATTCAAAATTCCATTAGAGTTGCTGGAAAGAAAATACACAAACAAACTTGTCGTATATAGCAGGTAAAATAAAGATGATAGTGCAATAGCAGTGGAAAAATAGGTAACAAATATATCCGTCTTTTTGTTTGTTTTTTTAATTTTCATATTCATAGAATCTCTGATTCTGTGTGTTCTGGAGTTGTTGTTGTTATTGTTGACGTCTTGCCCAGTTATATCTTCATTATCTGAATAATCTGCATGACCAAAGTTAGGTCGAGATCGCAGCTTCATGGTTTAGTAATTAAGTTCAAATTAGAACTTTTAATTAAAACTGAAAATGTTTAAAAGATACTAAATTTATTACGGAAAATGAAATAAACAGTTTTTCATAACCACACAAAATATAGAAGTGAGACTTCTACAAAGTGAGCATATACTCACTGTCAATTGGATTTCATGAAAATAGCATCAATAAATTGCACATTGAATAAGTAAGACTGAACATACATTGTCGCAGAAAAAATGACCATTATTAATTCATTCAATCATAATAGTGCAATTAAAAAATGATGTTCCTTGCTTTGAAGTTGTTTTAAATTCTCATGAACTAACGAGTTTCACAGAACAAATTCGTTTCTAATCTATCGTTACCATGGCTAGGGAGCCGGGGATGGAACTTAGCTTACAAGGCTAGAGCAGCCAGAAATTTCAGTGGCTCCATTTATTTATTTTTCAACATTTACGCTTTTTTAATACAACATACAAATAATAAAATCTAACCCTTTCAACTCATAAATTTTAATATAATTAGATGAGTTAAAAAGTTGAATTTATATATCCAAAACTTTAATTTTGAAACCCTTATATCATAGTTTCGAGATTCGCTTCCCTGAAACTGCATTGGGCAGATATTTTATGGCAGTGATCAGAATTGAAAACCTCAATTGGTATGAAGCCAGAGCTCGAGTCACTGTGATTTTGAACCAGTTCCCCAGCCAATTCTATATTACTTTTTTTCTATAGTTAAATACCCCTCTTTTATGGAGAAACGATGAATCTTGCTCCAAAACTAAGCGCTTACCCAGAAGCATAAGTATTACAAATAAATTAATTGGAGCATAAAAGATTACATTTTACTTGGTTATACTCTTGATATGAGAATCAACCCCATGCCTGCGTCTTAGCATAATGCAACACAAGTTTACCATCCCCTCCAAAACATTCATATAAAGTTCCAATGTCTCTGTCAGGTGAAGGAGCAAATGCTTGGTTAACATATAGAAAAATGGATTCAGACTGTTCGCATTTTAAAAGTTTTCTTAAAAATCCAGCGATCCATTCCACTTTTTTTGCAGGATCAACTTGCCATTTTTTTCTTTTCAAAATTGGTGCATCTCCAGCAGGCCGTAACAAGACATCTATTTTTGAGGGCTTTTCTTCCTTTTTGGGAGTGTCGTCTGCCATGTTCACTTTTTCGTGCAATCACAAGTGCATTAGTATAGCCAGACTACATCAACATATGCATCCAAATGCGCCTATATTACTAATAATTATATCCAATTGGAAGTTAAAATACTATAATCTACATATAGATAAAATTAATAACAATTAGATAATATATCCATTTTTGCCACAAACACTAAAAAGACAACGGCGCAATACACAAAGGAAACATATAAGGGACAATGACTTTCAAATGCCTGCCTATGCTTTTCAAGCATTTCACCATACCGGTATCAGATAGCCTACATGGTTTTAATAATATACTACTAGCCACTGTATAGTTAAATTGCACGATGGTATTGCAATGAGACCTATTTTGAAATCTCTCACAATTGAATAGGCCTGATTTTGAAAATGAATATATGAGGAATTGCTAACTAACTATCATTTATGGAGAAAAAATTTCAACAACAAATTTTCACACTACATATAAACAGTATTAGTAAAATAAAAAATATGAAACTTACAGCTACGTGTATGATTTCGATACACTTGATACTTTTTTTTCATATTTCAAGATATTCATTTAAATATTATTATTATTAAGATACCAGTGACTTGTATTTGACGCATTGGCCTGATATTGTGAAAAATAAATTAAATTATTTAACAATCCATTTATCATTTGAACAGATGAAAAGTGCTTATGCAGCAAAACCACATAAAACAATAACAGTAAAAAATACCATTTATTTGTATTCAAAACAATATTCTCTGATAACATTCATTACTCTATAAAACAGCATTTCTCAAAATGTTTTCTTCGGAACACTGCAGTTCCCCAAGCTCCTTCGAATCATTCCGCGGAACAGAGATCGAAATAATGACTAAATTATAATTAGTCGCCATGGCGAACCCAGTAGTACTTCAGTCTCCAACAGGCAGACAGGCCTCGTGCCAATCGTTTAATTTTTTAATTATCAACTTTACAGCAAAAGTTTTGACTTTACCATGGGATAAATTTTTTGGAAACCACCCATCAATTTTACCTTCTAATTTCTTGGTGTTCCGCGAGGCGAGATAAAAAGCGTAGATGTTCCGGGGCAAAAAAGTTTTAAGCAACGCAGCCATATACCAATAGATAGGAAATAATTTAATGATGAGTTTAAATTTGAGAAGGCAGTATGAATTTTAAATGATCTATTACTAATAATTTATACACCATATTTTATCTATTAAATATTTGGTAGGTTAGAAGTTTGGTTTATACTTTTTCACTTCAACCATAACATGGTGAATATTAACCATTTCAGCCCTTGTTGGAAGCGATTTGAAAGCTTGATGTGAGAGGATTTTTTGAAAACGATGATAATATTGAATTAATTGAGTCAACGCAGCTTGCAAAATTGAAGTACCATTCTTGAAGTTAGTGAAAGAATTCATCACTTCTTGGTTTATACTTTGAATAGAGGTTTTCCAGTTCTTTGTGAAAGATCTTACGAGAGGCATCACTCTATGTTCTGCTTTCTTGAGCAAATCCATTTGACTAGAATCCGAAAGAGGTTCAACTTGTTTTATGAAAGTTATTAAAGTTAAAAAATGAGATGACAATACTTCCTCAATGTACTCTTGTGTACTTGAGTTGAGAAGATGTTGAAAGCTGTCAGATTCTTTAGATTCATCAGTTGTGCGCTCTATTATGACTGACAACATCATGTCATAATTATTAATCAAAAATATGAGTTGATCCTTGCGATCATTGAAACACGATGCCATCCGAAGAATAAAGTTTTGAACTTCTGACTGCATCTCCTCAAGAACTTGGTCGACAAGAGTATTTGGAGACGTTTCATTGATTCCCACAATTGCTGCACTAAACTCAGCATATCTGCGAGTGATGTAATGAGGACGAACGTCAATAGATGCCAAGGAATTAACATCACAAGTTTTGATGCTTTGAGTATTAAGTTTGACAATATGTTCAAACCTCGGCCATAAAATATCCTGAACAGTGTCCCAATATCGGTTCAGAGCAAAAATATCCCTTTTTTGCATAATTTTCCTATATCTATCAACGATGTGAATGCAGAGGAAAAGTGCAATGGAATCAAAACTATCATTTGTATACGACGCAACATGTTTCATCAACATTGAAATCGTCTTTCCCATAACGCTGTTGAACATTTCTTGTGCGCTTGCCTTGGTGACGAGAAAAAAATCACATAGAAAAAGATATTCACGACAGCAGTTATCCATGAATGCATAATGTTCACTCCGAAATAAACTTTCAAACGGATATCTTTTGTCAATTCTTTGGGCTGCATGAGGTACTATGACTGCAGATTCTAAATCAGTAGTCAAAATGCTTCCTCTTCCCCCCAATGTAAATATAGTAGCTCGATTTTTTAGTGGCATTTTTGAGGAGAAAAATCCACGACGTGCAGTGTCTTCAATTGCTATTAGATCATCTTTATCAGCTACTTCATCATATTGCACTTTCATTAATCGAGAAACATAGGTTTTAAAATATGAGAAATAAACTTTGCTCATAGTATCAACATATTCCTCTTGTACCTCTTTCGCAATGGCTCTTTCATTGGATAACAAAAACTCATAATAAAACCTTGATTTCAACATTGCATTTTGCGGTACTTCATAGTTACTCATAGGCTTACGAAATGAATAAACTTTTTGAAGCAAATATTCACGAATTTTAGCAACAGCTTTGAATTTAAGTTTTTGTACTGTGTCACTAACATCACGACATGCCAAGGTATCGTTGAACGAATGTTGTTTTAAAAATTTGATTTTATGATTGAGTTCATGTAATTGCTCTAAAAATTCTCTTTCTGTGACGGGAATTTCCAATATTGCTGTGATCATTGCTTCAGGAACAACCATTTCATCAACAAGTTGACTCAACTCGCTTTTCACAGATTGTCTGTTTTTGAGCTTCATATTCATGGTGATGGATTGTTCCTAAGATCAATAAAAAATTGAATTTAGTTGTTTAGTTAATTAGTTGTCATTAACCTTGAGGAATCTCTGTAAATGATGAATATCTACTAAAACAAAAATTGTGACGAGATATTTTCATATTACGGTAATTCAAAGTTGTTTTTGAGTACATTCCTCATAAAATGGAAAGCTTCTTCTATGTGTCTCGAAAATTTTGCTTTGGGGGTCTCCATTTGCATGGAGAAAGATATATTACTTTGAGAATCCTAAATCATATGATAATAATAAAATGCAATATCATAGAGTAGATCTTTTCTTGGATATTATTAACCAATACTGAATGGGAATACAGTCATTTATAAAACTGCTCAGGATTTTTACGGATATTATTAACAATTGGTCATGAGATCATGATATCCTTGCCCTGCCTGATCATAAAAAGGAAGCCTCAAAGCTCATCAATGAAAATCAACATTATAATTGACTGAAATAGATAGGAAGGCTAGCTAACATTGGTGGATTACTTTGAAATCGACATGTCTCACCAGCAATAATATCATTCAATTTATTAATAATATAAAGTTAAAATCTGATGTATTATGTCAAAGTCACGAATCACAGATTACGAGACCATGATTCATCATATGATAAAAATGTTACATGGTATAGATATAAAAATCCTAATGTTACTAACCTGCAATGATTGAATTTCAGAGCTTATACTGCTTAATGCATGTTGAAAACCATGTAACATTCCCTCCATTCTTTCCAAAACAGACTCACAAGAGCCGATTCGTTTATGGAGGTCGGCAACTCTTTTACTTTCTCTTATATAATCCTGTATCGAATCCTTTTCCACTTTCGTCAAGTCTTTCTCAATATTCTTCGCATACTCTCGAAGATCTACACCTTTTTCCAAAGCCTCTTTGACAAGGTCATCCTCAAGATTCTCCTGAATATGTTCTCCGACAGTTTCAAGCATATCTTCACTTGCTAGAAGTTGAAGATCTTCTAAATCAGGATAATACATATCCAGGTCGGCCTCACGTTGATCAAGATCCAGAGGTTGGTTTTCCACCAGTCCAGTAAATACTTTACTATCTTCCATGGTGAATTACAAAGGAGGACTACTAATCTTAGGTCTAAAAAATTAAAACAAATTATGTATCAAGCACAGTTATTAAATGTGTGATAAGAGTGCAAGAATAAGATACAACTAAAAACTAGTCAGCATAAAACGTGGTACAAGTTGCGATTGCTATTGCCTATTACATTTGAACATTTCTATAAAAAACTTACAGAATAAGACATACCATACTTTGATTACGGTGACCGTACATTTGAACCAACGTACATTTGAACCCATGTGTATATCCGCGGGTTCAATCTATATGCGGGTGCAAAAACCCATGGGCCAGGGTTAGTATGGATTCAAATATCCGTAAAACAAAAAAGATCTCCATAGGTGCAATTGTAAGTATGTAGGTGCAATTGTCGTGGGTTCAAATGTACGTGGGTTCAAATGTAATGAAACCTTTGATTACACCCCACCCCGAATATGTTCGAGGAGTAGTGAAAGCACAAAATGCAATGCTACAACCACATGAAACTCAGCACTTATATAATTATAAAAACTTTTAAGCATTATTAATGAATCATATTATTTAGAAAAAATTGAAGAAATTCTTTATTTACCATTAGCACCCTTCCTCAGTATACAGTAATACGTGTCTATCAATGGAGTAGAGGTTATGCACCCCTGTTTTATGGAAATATTCATGTACAGTGCATTACTTGTTAAAATACTACAATCAAAACAAACAGGGCTAAGCCTATCACAGTATTCAGAAATGTATTCATTTCATCATGCTACTCACTCATAGCCTCATAGGACAAAATTTCATAAACCAAAATGAATTTCGAAAAATTCACAAACAAAACCTAAAACTATCCATATTTCCCAATATGATTGAACTGTATTAAAATTTACAGAAATTTCCAATTTTACTTGAATTTATTGGTTTTCACTGGTTGGATAAAAAAAAATTGAAAATCACCTTTTTAATTTTCATTGAATTTTTGGTAAGGCATTACATTGCAACCTAGAGTTGAAGCCAATCAGCTAATATTATTACGAGTTTAAAATTAAAGGGCTGAACAAGGTTAGCGACAGTATGAAGAATTATCGAAATGTGTTGATATATGATGGCCAGATAAATTAGCACCCCATATCTTTAAAAACTGTTATTCAATTAATATAAAATGCATATTGACTATTCCGAGATGAGAAACGCACAGAGCACCTTTCAAGAGGAAAAAGTAGTGATATCGTACAAAATAATGGTATGAAAAAAGATGATAAAGTGGTAAAAAGTCTGAAAATAATATATAATAAAGACATTGCAGAACAGGTATACTGAAACTCTAATGAGATGCATTGCCATTTAAAAATAGGAAATGTGTAACAACATGTAAACAATGTTTGGTCCACCTACTACAGCACATATTTAACTAAAGAACAACCAGGTAAGAATAAAAGATATATGAAACTATTTTTGAAAAATGTATAAAGACAAATCTGTTTTAGGGTGATATTGTTTTAAGACTTTTGAAGCAAAATCTTAACTTGACGTTTTCAAATACTGAGAAAAAATATTTACTATTTATAAATTCACAAACTAAAATAATAGGGGCTTAAACATTAAATAGCAAGAAAACAAAGAAATAGGAGTATACCAACTTGGGCAATGACTCGTTTGAATTAATAGATGTTTTCAGATACATACTAAAATCGATTATTTATAAAATATAATTTTTATTGCCAAAATTAATTATTGAAGTGAGCAAAAAGAGCTTTTTTGTTGTTTTCTTCGAACTGAAGCTATTTTTACTGCTTCTGAGTTTGCAGAATTGGCAATTTCTGCTGTTACAATTCGATGTGCTTGTTCAGTTTCTGCTCTTGTTAACTTGATCCCAAGAATGTCAGCAGCCAACATTTTAAAACAAAGATCCACAGAATCACCTGTTTTTGCTGATATATAGTGACTCTGCAACTTGTTTTTTGTTGCAAATGTCATATGTTTATCTTTTGTGACAGTTCTTAAGTGCTCGAGATCACATTTATTTGCTACGAGGGCATAATGTGGTTGCGAATCATGGGCCATCGATTTAACAATTTCATACCATTCTTCAAGATTTTCAAAACTGTGGTGATTTGTAACATCGTATACAAGCAGTACTCCTTGGGCACCAAATACATACTTATCAAGCATATTTCCACCAAGAGTTTGTCCGCCAATATCCCATATTTTTAGCGAGACATTTTTCTTATTCGTAAGTCTTATTCTTTTTAGAAAGAAATCCAATCCAACGGTTTGTTCATAATTACGCCCAAATTGATCCTGTGTGTAACGAGTAATCAGTGAGGTTTTTCCACTCGAACCATCTCCAAGAACGACAAACTTTAATTGCACGTCTTCAGTGTCATCTTCAGAATCAGACATATCAAGAATATTATATATTAGTCCTGTAGTCTGCAAACAAAGTAGTCTACAGGCCAAAAATAAAAAGAAAATATTTGAGAATAGAAGTCAGAAAGTGAAAGAACCTATTGCATGTATCAATGTCTGATTCTGAGTGTACAGGTGTAGTCTATGTACTGATGTATCAGATGTATAGACCGACATCTGAGATATGGCTATATCTGTATATCTAGATATACTAATAGTCATAGTCATAGTCAAGTTTATTTTTTCCCATTCAGTAAAAAATAACATACGAAATTAACAAAATACAAAACTGAAAACACATTTTTACTGGGGAAGGGAAGTCGCGGGGAACCAGGAATGGTTATCGAGCAGCAACACACAAGGTTCAATATTTAACTTTATTTTTTTTTAAAGAAGTTACGTTTTTAGAACACTTTTAATATGAATGACCAGGCTTTGGCAGTTGAACCACATCCAAGAGACATGAAAGTTATATCCTATCCTAAATCCTATGAGACTACCATGAATAGTACATGGCAACATCTCTAATCGAGCCCACCAGATAACTTACGGGGATTCCCCGATTGACAGGCACTGAAGTGTGTAAATTGATTGAGGTATACTAGTTGCTATGGTAATGTGAAATTCAAATCGGTCGAGTGGAGCAGTTCAGGCCAGGCATTGATAAACACATGATGAGGTGATAAAGAAGACATGTAATATAATTCTAATAACAATATTATATAAATAGAATAAGCAGATCAATGATGTACTAAGTTAGACGAAGTACCGTACCGGTGCGGTACTATGTGTAATCAGTCATAGAGGTGTGATCATTGTATACATATGAATACACCCACACACACAAAAAAAAACATTCTGAGTCAAGTTGTCAAAAACATCCAGAGAAAGTCGACATAAAGTCTTCTTTGAATTTGATTTGGAATGTGAATAAGGCAACAACATGCATTGTAGCTCAAGACAGTATTTTAAATTCGCAGTTTAAAAGTGAACTCAATAAAGATAAATTCAATAATATTCATTTGTCATAGAAGAAGACAAGTAATATGGAATTCAGAAAAAGCTGTTTGATAATTACATATATCATAGCCTGTATAATATTCATTAGGTCAGCAGGTTGGTGCAATAACTATTTTTTTATTTCCAGGTGGTGGTATGGTTGCAGTAACAAGAACATTCAATTTGTTGCAAACATTCGAAGTAAGTCGACAAGAAATTTCTTTTCGTATCTGATTTGGAAAGTTGATAGGATATCGATATGCATCAAGTTTCGTATTGAACATATAAATGGCACATGCCATTGCTCGGAACAGTGATTTAGATATATAGTCTGTGTGGGGTCTGGTATAGTTTAGTTAGTACCACATTGACAATTTTTGCATATGTCAATCCTAACCCCTACCTGACTACGTCACCGAAAAATTACGTCATTTTGACGTCACAGTGGCGTAATAAGGCCCACCAAAGTATGCGGATCGAGCAAGCTATTTCTCTCTTTTCCTCGTCACAACAATCACAATACAGCAATAGGAGAGAGATCGCCGACTTGAGCGAGTTCGTACTGTCGTAATTATACTTTGGCAAGCCTTACGTGATGGTGACGTCGTAGTGACGTAATTTTTGGATGACATAGTCAGGTGGGAGTTAGGAATAACATATGCAAAATTCGGGTCTAGTATAGTTTAGTACCACAAGTACTTCCAGTGGGCGTAGCATAACGATTTTTGCATATATGTTATTCCTAACCCTCACCTGACTGCCTGACTATGCCATCCAAAAATTACGTCACTACGACGTCACCATCACGTCATAGGGATTGCAAAAGTATAATTACGATCGCCCGAAATGGCATATGCGCCGCCGATAAGAACTTGCTAAAGCCGGCGATCTCTCTCCTATGTGATCGTTGCGACGAGAAAACGAGAGAAATAGCTTGCTCGATTTCGGGTTTTCGACTGCGCGTTTTGGACGACCATCCGCATACCGGTACTTCGGTGGGCCTTACGGTATTACGCCACTGTGACGTCGGAATGGCGTAATTTTTCAGTGACGTAGTCAGGCGGGGGTTAGGATTGACATATGCAAAAATTGTTGAGCCAGGCCAACTCGTTTTCGACCCTAATTTGCCATCCCTAATCTGCCACCTTTCGACCGTATTTTGCCATCCCCAATATGACTTTTATGCTACCACCACTATAGCCATAGGCTACCGACTAACGTTAACTAATCCCATACCGTAGGGTACCGGTACCGTACCCGACATGGAATGATACCGGTACAGTAACCAGACGATACTGCGAGTGGCCGTGTTAAGTCATATGGTTAAGCCGTCTTATCGGCTTTCCTCTCCCCCGGGATAAATATGTTAATTCTATCCTAAAAATAATTTATCATCAATATTATTATTAGTTATTACTGTACCGTACCCTAATAGTCTATTAAAAAAAGCACAGTTCAGCAGTTTGGGGCTTGAAATTGAATCCTAGAAAGGAGGACAGAATGAAATTTTTCTTAAGGCATTTAGAGAGCAGGAAGGTTGGGCATTGGCTGGTTATTTGTGGAATGACAGATACCGTACAGCTGTACCGTACAGACAGGACAGGCGTGCAAATCTAAAAATCAGGGGTCTTGGCGTACAAGCAGTTTCCCCGACACGCCAAACATCTGAGTGCAAACCTACCGAGACCGCGTGAACTCCTAGCGTGCAACTGAAGGAATAGCCTAGCCGTATTTGAAAAAAAAAAACTTGAATAAACAAGTGTAAAATAATTTCACCATAAAATCCCCACCGGCCGACCTGTATTCCAAGGCAGAGACCCCCCATTTCCTGGTCTCACAAAACGACTGCGACGATGCGTATTTTCGCATAGGTCAAAGATCAAAATACGCACAAACAGACAAATTTTGCAAGGTTACAAAAGACCTCGCTTCAAGAGAAACAATGCCTAACCATACATGTAACTAGGGTTGGGATGTAACATTTGTATTTCAAAAGAGATCCATTTAGTTGTTAGTCGGCATGGGTTTTGAGGTGTTTGATAATGGCGAAAGGTACTTGAATGACAGTTGAGTTTTCATGTGTTGCTATTTTTCAATATTCTTTATTATCAAAGGAAAATGGGTGTCGATTAAAACTCAGCGTGGATTTTCTCCGATCTTGCATTGTTGTGACTCAACAATGTGAAATTCACAGTTTTGCAGCCAAACTGGGGAATCCCGAAGGACAATGCACTGTTTGCTTTTCGAATTGAGAAACTTATTCGCAATAAACAGGGACAGCCTTCACACTAATGTTCTGTACAAATGAAATGAATACTTTTGTTTAATATCATTCAAAACATTGGTTCCCAACCTCTCTGGCGGACCGGTAAAATTAAATAAAATGTACTCGCGGACGGCAAAAAATTGGAATGAGTGGAATAGAAAATAACAACATATATTTGCAAAATGTAATGTAATGTTGGGCACTTGAAAACATTTCACATGAATAAAAACAAATAATGCGCCGACAAAAAAAAATGGAAAAAAGGAAACTTTGTTTAGAAGAAGAACTTTGTCTCCTCGTTCTTGTTAAAAAACATCAAAATGCCCTGCTGGTTAACTGATCTCATATTAATCCTTCTGCAGTTAATCAACGCATCAAACAAAATGAATGATGACAAAGTCGTTTGTAACTTAGCACCAGGTTCACAATCCTGCTGTGCATCGCCTGGAAAAATTCTACGCGGCCCATGCTTTTGTTGCGCTTCTTGTGGCCACCTGCAGGGTCGCAACAAGCTCATATTTTGCTGGATGTCAAGGCAAAGCCCTGGAATATTATACTATCCATGAATATTTTCTGATTTAAACAAAGAAATTTCTATAACCTTTTATTTGGATGTCCACATTAAGAAGGAAAACCATGCAGAACAGCAAAATACATGTGCCGATCTTCGGCTTTCTGAATCTTGCAAGATTTGGCGGACGCTCCGGGATGAATCGGAAGCGAAAAGTGTGATTACTCGGCGCCAAAATGTCGTCGGGCCATTGATACCGCAAACAGCAATATGTCGGCGACAGAGAAATCGCGTAATAAACAAACACAACGTCGTTATTTCGGGTTCGCTAAAGCGACTGAGACGACTAAAAAACAATAAAATTTCGCGCAGACCGACAAAAAAGCTTCTGGTTCCGATGCCGGTCCGTGGACCATTGGTTGGGAACCACTGATTTAAAAAAACACAGTAAAATCATTAGTTAATATATTAAAACTATGTTTGACCGATCACTGGGGTCCGTGTTGATTATTTCATGACTCGGGGGTGCTAACAGGAAAAAAGTTGAGAACCCCTGCTATAATCAGTTAGTTTGCAATGTTGAAACTAGCCATCATTATTTGTTGGTGGCTGTTTCCTTCAACCACACTTCTGCCCTTCACATCGTCAGATGCAATGGTTTGCAATAAACGAATTTTCCGGCGAGCAAAAAGGATTTTACTCAGGGGCATTTTCGGGGAGCACTGGCGTACTCGGGCGTGCCCCCGCTACGAAATCCATATTTTGGCGTCCGACTCTTCACTTTGGTATCGCATTTAGTGTTTGATCATAGGTGTCGCTACGGTAACGAATTTTTTTAATGCAGATCGAGACGTACGAACGATTTCGTACGATAACCTAAGTATTGATGAAAATAAAAAATATGGCCGTGGTTGGTAGTTATAGTTCTGAAACAATGCTGGAATCATTTGCCTCACATTGCTTTGATAATTGAGTAATTGACTTATGCGTAAATGTTGTTGAAAAACAATATCATGAAATTATGGGATGGCGATATTTGGCAGTATATATATATTAATTTTAGGAAAGTATTTTATTTTCTTCAATTCGCTAAGAGGTCGTACAACTCATAGAAGATTGTCTACAGCAGTTTATTTGAACAACTAAATTGCAAAAACAACAGGTCTACATGTATTTAGCCAACACTGTGGAATGTGAATACGGTTGGGCATTTTAAATCGAATAGTATTTTTTTGGAATCGCCACCTTTTTTTTTGTTTACTAAAGATCTAAGTCGGTTTGGTCATTTTTTGTTAAAGCATATTTTTTACAATACAAATTGACAGGCGAGGGATTTATTGATGAAACAGGTTTCTTATTCTGTGGCAACACAAAACCAACTGTCTGAGTGATGGAGTGTATGTTTTTAGTAATTCAATAAAAAATTCGCATTCAATTTCCAAGTATTCGAGATTTGAGTCGAAATATATTCGATTCAATTCTGAAACCACTGGGTTTTTGAAAACACCCAGCTCTGATTGCGAACAATTGTTTATAGAACAAGTCAACAAGAGAGCTATACTCAAATATATGGATACGTAGAACCACATAATTTTGATGACGTCATAGCAAACAAAAGTAATAGCCATCTGGGGAAAAATTCTATTTTCAACCACTGAAAATTTCAAAGCAATTGGTCCAGTAATCAAAGAGAAAAGCAATTTTTTCAAAACGCGTCAAAGAACAACAAGACTAAGAACAACATAACAACAACAAAACGTGTCCAATTATGATAAATCTGCGAGGCAACTAAGAAGAAGATTTGTATATTGGTGCGTATATCCAATAGTTTCACATGAGCCTAGTTTAACACATACATATGGATCACAGTGAAGATCAATATCTGAAAATAATTAGATTGACGATGTTCGGAGAGTATAGCAAACATCGAAGAAGTATATTTTTATGCTGTCGTCCATGAATCAATTTTGAACTGCGTGCGAGTGCGGGTAATCTTCAGAAGAATTAATTGAATCTGTGCACATTGAGTCTCTTATTGCAAAATCTCCACCATTATCTAGAAATGAACTAGTACGACAACCTTATCAATGTCGCCATCTTATCAAGACTAACCAATAGATCTCAATCTAGCGAATAGCGATATAAATATATTTGGACATTTTCTATCAATGAAATAATGTGGTGAAGCGGATTTTGTTCGCTGTGTGGACAAGTATAGCAAACATTTATGATTGGAAAAGAGAAAAAAATTGGTTTGAAATGTTTTTACATAAACTGGAAAAAGGAGCTTTTCTGGGACTCAGAGAACATATAGCCCATTTCGTTGTAAAATTGATTAATGTTAGTGTTCATTATAAGTAGTTCCATTGTAGTAATAGGAGTTTCAAGAAATTCACTCATCACCTTTTTTTTAGGATGTTGTTCTCGAACAACGTCACAAAACTCGATGATGACGTCATCACTTTCTTTGGGCTCCATGGGATTCGTTTCATTCAGAGGTTTCTTGTGGCGACATCATCAAAATTAAAAATGTCGCACTATGTGGCGGCTCTGCAATCGCATTTCAACGATCTAGTCAGCGACGTCGTTAGTTTTTTCGAAAAACACAACGTTAATTCTCGGGAATTAATTTTTAAATAACTAAATATATATCTTCTTTAAAATAACGCCACCCATGCAACATAACTATAGGCTGATTAGAACGGTAAACTCTCATTGTTTAAATAATTTGAAGTAAGTAAACTTGCGATATTTCGATCACTTTTGAGTTTTCTTCGACTGCGGTCCTCCAACCTTGGACCACCACGAGGCAGACTACTAGGTACCGGTAAAATTTTAAACTGCAGTTGTGACATGAATCCTTTGGTATTTCGATTCACATTGAGACTGGACACATAAATCTTCATCGTCACACTCCCTCAGGATTAGAGCTCAACCGATATATCGGCCCGATATTGCGTGTTTGACGATATATCATATTGGCAGTGAACGGCCAATATATATAGGTTGTGATTGTTTTCAAAGGAATATGAACTTATGTAGTTTATTGTTTTTATGTTTTAAATTACAAATAAGGGGACACCAAAGTCTTCAGTGCTTAGGGCACCAAAGGGGCAAAATCTGTCAGGGTGACAAAAGTGTCTGAGTGGATGCGAAAAGGGATATTATTACGTCACTTTTTTGCATCTTGCTGATTGGCGAATGTTACGAAATAAACAAGAAAGACGATGCTCGGAAAAATCTCTCTTGGAACAAAATTATGCCATTTTTGCGTGTTATTGCGGGCCAGATAAAATGACGCCGCGGGTCGGATCAGGCCTGCGGGCCGTAGTTTGGTGATCCCTGAAATAAGTAGACAATTTCGAATTCTATTGTCGTAGAGCAGAAACGGCAAACCGTTTTCAACAAATGGATCAAAATTTGTATTTTTATGGATGGAAGGCTTATGGGTCATAGATATCTAAACAAGGTTTGCATCAATGGAAAGCTAGCTGTTTCAATCTAGGTTGGCATTGTGTAGCTTCGAGCTTCAAACAAGCTGCACTCATAATAGGACTGGTTTGGTATGGTTTTCGCTTTAATTCGTGACTTTGTGGATCACTGAAAAAACGGATCCTGGTTAGTGATGTATTTTAGTCTAATGCTTTTATATTATATTCCATACATACAAGTTGAATTGGATTTATCTGGGATCCTACCTCGTCGGATTGTGTTACCTGGAGACTGAAAACATTGTGTATGTAAATACTGTTAACTTGTGTGATTTTATTTGTATATAGTTTTGTTACATAATATTATGTGCTGATTGCCGTGAATTGTAGTTGTTATATTATAATACTGTTAACATGGTTATTTTGTCATATAAAATATTCAGTCTTTTGTTTTCGGAAGATAACCGTTCCTTATTTATATTCCCTCGATGCCATTTCGGGTGTTGATGACGAAAGAATTACACCGGTTCCAAGTTATATTTCATTGTTTCAAAAATTTACGAAAGGGACAGTTTATTGTATTTCATCTGCTCATTTAAATTGAAATGATAACTGATTCGATTAAAAAAAAATTTATGATATTCGTTATTTGCTGATTTATATTGCTGATTTTTGGTATTTGTTGATTACGGTCGAAAAGATTACCAATTATATAATGTTCAATTCATTTTTACAGCAGGATAAGCGGAAGAAACATTTTTGGCGCTGTTAGCAAAACTGAAGTACTTGGAATTAAGAATAGGTTTTGGGAAGAGTTCATACTTTATATTTGTAAAAGCTCTGCAATGAAGTATTCGCAAAATTTATCATCTAGTCAGGTTCAAACATGCTCGGATTTTGCATTCATTTATGCACATTCAATTCCAATTTTTGATCTACCCGTAAAACTCCGTCGCTGTTCTTAATGAATCGCTGTCGTGTAGTCGCTCTATTGACAGTCGCTGTTTTAAATTGATCGCTGTCGTGTGGTTGCTCTATTGACAGTCGCTATTTGGAACCCTAGCCGTGGAGATATGAGCTTATGGTGTCGTGAAATTTCGCGATTCGTGAATCTTTCAACCAACCCATATCTTCTACTTTTACTGAAAAAAAGGAAGATTGAATCGATCTTATCTGTGATGGTGTTTTCTGTGGATGAAGATTATTTTTCCTTGGTTCAAAAAGCGTTGCGCACCCCATCCCCTTTGCGATTTTGTATTTATATAAAGCAGGGTTTTCTACCATGGCTCATTAAATGTGATTTCACTGACGGTCGTTAGGTTTTGTTTGTTCGTTTAAAATTAAATAAAACTCATTGCTAAAAAGGTCTTATATTGAAAGGTATCAATACGTATTTTTCACAGGAAGTCGCAACTTGAGCATATTTTTGGAGGGCGTCACAATACAATGAAGTTCGACAACCACTGAGCCCTAGTCGACAGCAATAAATCTTTTCTATTTTTTAAATGGTTACTAGTCTATATGTATCAGTTATTTTAAATCAAAACGTGCTATTTATAAGTAAATGGAAATCGGTATTCATATTTTGTATATTAAAAAATATCATTATTCTCTAAATTCCCCCAAAATAAGCCCTAGTGTTATTTTCGAAAGAAAATTGAAGACGCTGTCTCATTTTCGGGGAAATACGGTATGATGATGTATTCACTCCGAATCGTGAAATTTTTGTTGTACACTATTTTCAATAATTGTATTTCGAATCAAGAGTCTGAAAAAGTACAATAAATATGGTACCTTGTGTGAAATTCGTGTTCTCTTTGTGGCCCCTAAAATTCGTTTCGCGGCCCCTAGTTTGGGAGGCCATGTTCCAGACCAATGTATAATACGCACCCCCATATTTGTGAGACTAAATTTGACCATGAAAGTGCGTATTATACACGAAGAAATACGGTATATTTGCGTAATGTCGAACAATCACCATGCTTTTAGAAGAAAAAGGCACACTTAAAACATTTTACATGAGAAAAAACTATCAAATAATGTGCCGACCAAAAATTGAAATGGGGGGAATATAAAATAATAACATATATTTGCGTAATAAAATGCAGTGCTGGGCACCCATTATGCGTAAAAAAGGCTCACATCTCACATAAAAAACATGTACATTCCAAAACATGTACAAACAGAATTTTGCTTCTTTTTCATTTCCAATACAGGATCGCAAACGGGGCATCAAAAAGGGGGTTTTGTAACACTTAGCTCTGCAGCGGCTCACAGTTGATTTATTTGCTTCGTTTTAATTAAATCTAGATGTAACTGGTTAAAAATTTGGACAACAGTTTGATTGCTTGATAACTTAGCGATGGGTATTCTTATCAAGAGAGCTCAAGAATGAATTGTGACAGTGATACCTTTATAAATCTGGACTGTGAAGTAGAGGTTTAATCGGGTTCATCATATCAATTCTTCTTCAGTTGATCGACGCCCCAAACAAAATGAATTTATATTACAATGATAAAGTCGTTGCTAACTTGCACAGGCTCAAAATCCTGCTGTGCATCCTCGAAAAAAATCTCAGCGGTCAGTGCTTTCATTGCGCGTCTTGTGAACACCTGCATGGTCGCAACAAGTTCATATATCGCTGGGTGTAAAGGTGAAGCTCTGTGATATTATACTATTCTTGACGGTTTTTGGGTTTTGACCAATTAATATTAATACCTCTTATTTGGATTGTAATATTAATCAGAAAAATCATGCAGAACGGAAAAAGCACACATGCTGATTTTCAGGATTCTGAATCCTGCGAGATTTGACGAAGCGCTTTCGCGATAAATCGTAACCGAAAAAGCGAAAAGTGTGATTACTCGGCGCCGAGACGTCGCCAGGCCATTGATACAGAACTTATTAAACAGTAATATGACGACGGAAGGAAATTGCGTAATAAACCAACGTAACTTCGTCTTATTAATCAAGAAAAGCAAGCAGAAAGAAAAAGCACACATGCTGATTTTTAGGTTTCGGATTCTTGCGAGATTTGACGGCGCGCTTTCGCGATGGATCGGAACCGGGAAAGCGAAAAGTGTGATTACACGGCGCCGGGCCGCATTTATCAGTAAGTCAGTCAGTAGTTTATTTTATCACATACCAAAAGTACACAATAGACAAAAATAACTACGAAGCACATATAAAACAATACTTTCAGTGTGAAGGGAGGCGCGATAAACCAGAAGAGGTTATCGAGCAGCGTCTCCCTGGGGGAGTGAGTCTAAAAATTAAATCATAGTGAGAAAAAACTCAAACAGGATACTAGCAAAAGTCGTGAATAATAAACAAAATAATAAAGTCGAAGACGGCCTTAATAAAGTCGAAGACGGCCTTAATAAAGTCGAAGACGGCCTTTATCAAACAGCAATATGACGGCGGAAGAGAAATTGCATAATAAATCAATGCAACTTCGTCTTTTCGGTATCGGTAGATCGATTGAGACGATGGGAAAACAAAACGACGAAATCTCTCGCCGACTGGCAAAAAGCTTCGAGGACCGGTGTCGGCGGTTGGGAACCACTGATTTATCAGAAGGTGTCGGCTTCGGGTGTCGCTGCTCGATAACCAATTTGTTTTTCCGCGACTTCCCTTTCCCAGTTAAACTGTGTAAATTATCCTTTAGTCGTTATTTCTGATTGTGATATTTTTTTACTGGTTGGAAAAAATGAACTAGACTTGAAGGCGAATCACTTGTATGCAACTAAATTGGTTCATAAATTGTTGTTTACTATTGTCTCTTAAATTTTGACATGTGTTTTGCAACTCAACTCATATTTGACAACTTCATTTAGTTAGGTCTTTCACTGTAATTTTCTCATGAATTTCTCTGAAAATAAAAATCTATTGAACATTTTACTCCCATTTAAATTAAATTTCCCATATTTTCATTCAAAATGTATTTCTAATTTGTATTTCACGCATAATGCCAAAAAGACGATGATTGCTTACCTGGCGAATTTTGCAACAATGATTTGAAGTTGGACTTGCCGAAGTGTCAGACAAAAAATGAATACTAATTTTAAGCAACAAAACCCTTAATTTCTACATTCATTTAAAGTTCATAGGAATTATCTATAGCAGCATGCAGATCACTTTTATGCAACAGCATTGGTTCAAACTACAACATTCAACAAGTCCCTCCACGTTTGTATTATCGTCCTTCCACGTTTGTTCTCTTTTTTAATAAGTATTTTTTTAAATCAGGTCCCGATTCCGCCTATTTTTTTTAGATGAACACTCATCCCGAACTCGAGGTCGAACTGTATTTTCTTATGAAATGACTCATATGTCATTATATGTCATATAAAAATTCTAAATGTGTTCTAAAGTTTATACCTAAATATTATTATATTTTACAATTAAAAAGCATTTGTTTAAAAACAAGAAGTCACTAAACACCATACTTTAGTTTAAATTAAAACTCTGCTAATTCCATAATTATCATAATACCAATCAGATATAATTTTTTCAATCACGAATTCCATGACCAATATATATATACATATATATATGTTCTAACTCAGGGTGGTCCATGGTTGTCGGCTCCGCGGGCCACAAAGTTATTTTTGCATTGTTCGCGGGCTAAACCTGCAAAAGTTCTTCTATATCTATATATACACATAGTGTAAGATTTTAAACTCTTCATAATGGAAAAATGCTCGCGCGAATGTAATGCTCCAAAGTAAAATCTTGACTTTGGAAAATGCTCATTGCTCGAAATATTCTAAAAAGCTGTTTAGAATTTAATTCTTTTATCACCGACACCACTTGCAGACATATATATCATAAAAGCATTGTGGTAGTTTCCTTCACACAACCAGTTAAAAATTTGTTTGAGTTCGTAAGATTTTTTTTCGAACTCATGTTCACAAAATAACTTACATATGAATATTGTTTGATTGATTACTATATAGGCTGGTTGCAAAAAACACTCAACATGAATTACATTGTTAAGCGTAACACAGTATTTAGTTATTGGGCATAGCCAACCTATGCTAATAGAATCCTCATTCGATTTTTAGTTTTCTATGTCGTGCCGTATCTGGTTAATCTTATGATGAAACAACATAAAATGTGATTTTTCGATTACCCTCCGAATGCGACGCGGGCCACAGAAAATGAAGCGGCGGGACATATGTAGCCCGCGGGACTGGGTTTAGACCACCCTGTTCTAACTATAATAGATTGTCAAAATAATATCTTATCCAATTACAGTATATTTAATTTATTCATTTGTATTTGAGAGACATCAATTTAACTTTTTCAATTTGTCTGATCAATTTGCACAAGGAAAAAAACAAGACCAGTTGTAAACGTGAGCAATAGAAGATAAAGAGAGATACAGAGGAAGAATCAATGCAATCACAAATAATGAATTTGTTCATAGCTGGCTAAATAGTAAATATTAAAATATCCTTCAACAATATTATTTGATGGCTTTGTAAGATTCAGATAGAACTCCAGAATGTTTAGAATGTATGTAGCACATTATATATCAAATTCCGAATAATCAGTATTTTTGAATCTGATTGCTGACACTGGTATCTGATTCATTACAAAGTACATAACCCCAAACCGCAATTCTTCCAGGTTACAATATGGAATGCTTTACCTACGAATAACAGCAAATGGTTCAATGAACACCGGGGATTCTGAAGTTCATAACGATGCAACGTCTTGCTTCTTATTGAACGCTATGTGTTTAGTCAGATTAGACTTTTAACTGATTCGTAAGATCTATTTTCCAAATTGGGCTTTTAACCAAATGAATACAGGTGACCCTCAGGGGAATCCTGCGATTAGCACACGTATTTTCCATATAACTGAAACTTCGTATTCCACAGTCCACACAAATGAATTTTAACGTCATACCACATTATAAGCCATTGTTATCGTGATCCAATCTTGTATGATGTCACTGCGGAATAAGATCCACAAATAGACTAGCTAGCGGCTAGCCTATAGACCTTTCCCCGAGCATCGACTTCCTTGTTTACTTCGTGACATTGGCCAATCAGCAAATTGCAAAAAGTGACGTAACAATGCTCCCTTTTCGCATCCGCTCAGACACTTTTCTCACTCAGACAGATTTTCAAGCGTGGTCGTAAACATTAACTCGTTTTCGCATTTTTGAACTCTATTCGTTAGTTTTCAGTTGTGTTTTGGAAACCTAAATGTAAATCAGATAATTCAATGGTCACCCTGTCTTCCTAGGAGTTTTAATTTAATTGCATTAATAAAAATTAGTGTAGAAATAGCTGTGATAGACTAGGCTAAAATTCTTTAACGGTACTTTTAAAAAACAGGTTGTTGTGTGCGTTGAATCATAATGATGGTTTGAAACACATACCCCATTTCACAGGCGCTAACTCGCAAAAGCACTCTTAAAATAGCCCCGAAAATTTTGCAATGGTAAAGTATAGGAAGTATTTTTTTGGGGGTCAAAGATAGGGGAAAGGTCCATTGCCTCTCAAGTATCAACGTCAAAATCCGGCTCTGGTAGGATGTACTCAAACCACCAAACATTTTGATTTATTTATTATTATACAGACAAATGTTCTCAGTCGAACATTTGATTTTTTAATCTATGCATATCAAAACTAGAATTCAGCTTCAGAAAACAAAACGGGAAAGCATGCATTATTAAACATATAAATTTTGCATCTTCACTCTAAAGTTCTGCTTTAGAAAAATAATCTAGAATTTAGACTTCTCTTAAACAACAACCAAAATCGCGTTTGCCACCCCAGAATGGTTATTATAGATCAGTGGTTCTCAACATGTGGTACGCGGAACATGTTCAGGTGGTACGCGAGCAGTTTTGAATTATTGCAACAATCAAACTATTCAGTTGGCTAAAATATGCCGACAACGCTTTATCTCCCATATTGTATGTATTCGCTGTACAGCCTTTATGCATCTTTTCCCGGGCATCAATTACCCTGTTTATTTCCATAACCAATCAACAAAAAGTCAACAATGATGTAACAATTGCAATTTCTGCAGCCGCTCAGACACTTCTGCCCCGGGACGGACTAAAAGTAGGCACTTGCAAATTAGGCACTTTTATAGGCACTTATTTAGGCACTTTGGAAAAAAAGTAAAAAGGGCGTAATACCTTTTAAAAACATATTTAATTAGTTAAAAATTGTCAAATTAAATGTTGAAAACGCAAATTGCAACGGGCAAACTCAATAGCAATATTTAAAACGCAGTTTTAAAGGCAGTCGCACGCGCTTGGTCACCACATATGCTAGGCACATATTTAGGCACTTCGAAAAATAAATAAAATGGCATATTCACTAATAAAAGACAGAGAAATAAACATTTAACCCACACTGATTAGCCTGAGTAAATATCTAAGAGATGCACTTGAGTCTAGTACTGGAATTTAGAAATAATAAATTGTTAGCGATAGGCACTTTTTAGTCACTTATTAAGACACTTCTAAAAATGCGTAAAATGGGCGTAATAACTTTTAAAAGGATAATGAATTAGTTTAAAATATTGAAATTAAAAAATTAATATGCAAATTGCAACAAGTAAACCCAATGATATCGGATTTTATATTTTGCATATTTGAAAATATCTTAATTCTTTACTTTGTAATTTTGTTTTTGATAAATTAAAATATAAGACATCCCCCGAAAATAAGCCCTAGTGGTAATTTTAGGAAGAAATTTGAAATAAGACACTGTCTTAATTTCGGGGAAACACGGAAAAGGTGTCTACCGGTAACAATTTATTATTCTCAAATACCACTACTAGACTCAAGTGCATCTATTGGATATTCACCCAGTCCCAGGCTAATCATTTTGACTAATATTTTTATTTTCTTTTTTTATTGGTGATTATTCCCATTTTCTTTTTTTTTCGATGTGCCTAAATATGTGCCTAGCATATGTGGTGACAGAGCGCGTGCGTCTCCCTTTAGTACTAAGTTTTAAAAATCATTATTGGGTTTAACTGTTGCAATTTTCGCGTTCAACATTTAATTTAAATATTTTGAACTAATTCATTATCTTTCTAGGAGTTACTAAGTCCATTTCACCTTTTTTTTCGAAGTGCCTAAAAAAGTGCCTACCAGTACCAATTTATTATTTCTAAATTCCAGTACTAGACTCAAGTGCATCTATTGGATATTTGCCCAGGCTATTCAGTGTGGGTATTATTTTTATTTCTCTGTCTTCTATTGGTGATAATTCCGATTTTCTTCTTTTTTCGAAGTGTCTAAATATGTGCCTAGCATATGTGGTGACCGAGCGCGTGTGACTCCTTTTACTACTACGTTTTAAATATTGTTATTCAGTTCACTCATTGCAATTTTCGTGTTCAATATTTAATTTGACAATTTTCAACTAATTAATTATCATTTTAAAAGTTATTACGCCCATTTAACCTTTTTTTCGATGTGCCTACTGGTAACAATTTATTATTTCTAAATTCCAGTACTAGACTCAAGTGCATCTATTGGATATTTACCCAGGCTAATCAGTGTGGGAAATATTTTTATTTCTCTGTCTTTTATTAGTGATAATTGCCATTTTCTTTATTTTTCGAAGTGCCCAAATATGTGCCTAGCATACGTGGTGACAGAGCGCGTGCGTCTCCCTTTAATACTACGTTTTAAAAATCGTTATTGGATTTAACTGTTGCAATTTTCGCGTTCAACATTTAATTTAAATATTTTGAACTAATTCATTACCTTTTTAGGAGTTACTACGTCCATTTCACCTTTTTTCCGAAGTGCCTAAATAAGTGCCTACCGGTAACAATTTATTATTTCTAAATTCCAGTACTAGACTCAAGTGCATCTATTGGATATTTACCCAGGCTACTCAGTGTGGGTAATATGTTTATGTCTCTGTCTTTTATTAGTGATAATTGCCATTTTCTTTATTTTTCGAAGTGCCTAAATATGTGCCTAGCATATGTGGTGACCAAGCGCGTGCGACTGCCTTTAATACTACGTTTTAAATATTGTTATTGAGTTTGCCCGTTGCAATTTGCGTTTTCAACATTTAATTCGACCATTTTTAACTAATTAATGATGGTTTTAAAAGGTATTACGCCCTTTTTACTAAGTGCCTAATTTGCAAGTGCCTACTTTTAGTCCGTCCCTTCTGCCCCTCAAGTATGGTTCTAAAGTAAACATTGCCTCGTTTTTGTAGACTTGCGGGTTATTTGTCAGTTTTCAGTCGTGCTTCGAAAAAATAGGCTAGTCTAAACTAAGCTATCAGTGCATGTAAGCGGTACATGATTAATTTTAATGAAAGTGGGGGTTTTAAACACGTCTATAAGCTTATAAGCGCCAACACATCACAACATTTTCAAAATAAGTATAAAATTTGCAAAGTATAGTAAGAATTTGTCTTGGGTCAAGGGTCGGAGAAACGTTCTATGGACCAGCCCAGTCTTTAAAGATTGCCCTCGCCTGCTATTGTCCACGAACGAATCGAGATGGGCATGTTTTCGTCCATCTTGCGAATTAGTACACAAAAAATGTAGTGCCACATTATAAAAAGCTCCCATAGAATGGGTCTTGTGCCATTGTTCCCCACGCCAAATATATATTTTTTTCGGTGGTACGCGGACAGAGTAAAAATCAGTAAAGTGGTACGCGGTCAGTAAAAGGTTGAGAACCACTGTTATAGATGTTTCCCAAATTGAAATCCTTTCAGTTCTAAATAGAAATGTTCACAACAGGATGAAGCGATTATTTTTCCGAGAGAGAAGAATTGAATTACCACACAGTCGCTCATGAAATTGACAACATGAGCGATTTTTATCCCGGAATAAAATGTTGAATAGAAATCTCAATGAGCCTCACCCTTGGACACCTCATTCAGAACGGGATATTACATTGATAAAACAATATGGAAAATTATTTCAGATATTCAATCGGATCCTGAACATGTCAACATGCACGAATAACAACAAAGATTCCAGTAATTGTATCATCACTCGGTCTAGCTTTGATAGCTTCACAAACAACTTGAACTTGATGTAACATCCTATCCTATCCTAACAGAGGAAAGGTGAAAAAACGGTTATTTGGACGCCCGAAACCAGACCGACATTATCGGCGCAAACCTCTGTTCGAAAATCTATCTGCCTTCCGATGATTGATGGAGTCTGAGATACAAGGTATTTCAAAGATGGTAATTGTGCCGACGAAATTCGAGAATGTTTGAGCTATTGCAGACGCGTTGTTGTTTCGCCAAGTCCGAGAAGAAATATCCACAATGCTTGGAACAAACGGAGAGAAACCCTTCCGAGTCAAAAAATCGAGATTTAGCTCCATTAGGAGATGTAATAAAAACGCAAGAAATCGAGCAAAAATAAATCTGAGCATCTGGAATTTGCTAATGGGTGAATGGCAAGACAAAAAATCAGCAATTCAATGATAATTAGTAGTAAGCTATTGCAGACACCTTGCAACACATTTCAGCTTAGAGCTAGACTCTAGAAGTCATGCCATGTTGAGAGCAGTTGATGAAAATTCATCAATGTCAAAATGCGACATTGGCCCTGCAGAACTTATATATAATCTGCTTTCAACTTTATTCAAAGTTAGGGGGACAACAAAAACTTAAAAATTATTGATTTTACATTTCAGGAAATTTAATTTGTATTCTTGTTTGGTATTGAAGTTTTGCTCAATAGTTGCGTAAATGAGTATCACTGCGTAAAATCTTGGCAGCATCTATTTTGCTTATACAAAGCCACGATTTCAAAAACTCGCTTCAGAACTGTAAGAAAGACGCGATTCAATATGTTTTTGCTAAGCATAAAATAATCAGGAAACAGTTTGTGTAATCCATTGCGAAAATCCGGATACGAACAAACCGAACAATTATGATACTCTGGCCGTTCTGATCAGAAACAAGGGGATTTCAACCATCTCTATAACAATGTATCTATAACAATGTATATAAATAGGGTTCTGTGTAGGCTGATTCAGATTTGAATCTGTTTTTAATAGAAACGTATATGACAACAGAGAAAGTTAACATTTCAACCATTGCATTCATTGTAACCAGGTCAATCAAAAAGCCCTTTTGGGGATATTTCCAGTCAGTCAAGAGTATCTACCAAATTAAATCAATGTTTCATAAGGTTGTAATCATAATAGTTTCAATCCTGCTCTGTGTTCCGTCATAATATGCGGATCTCCCATTATTTCCGACTGAAATGGATCTGAAAAAGAAGAACAACAAATAGAGACTTAACATTTTTGGATCTATAAATAAACTATACTTTAGGTCAGTGGTTCCCAAACTTTTTAAGAGTTGGGACCCACTATTTATTACCACAGCTTATGGCAACCCATTTAACTTTAATAAAACTTACCTAAGATTTTATCAAGACTTACCTAAATGTGGATATATAAGGATTGATCAATGATTAAATATTTTTTTTTACATTAAAGTTTTTGTGCTGTTTATCTATCCTTGGCACGAATACAATAATCATATTGTGGCTCCAGATGCTGACAACCTTGGACCATCTATTTTTGTGTGAAGTTATGTGAATATTCTCAAAGGAAACTAGAGATGATTTACCATAGGGATAGGCCTACAATATAATATAGTCAATATTAAGGGCTCCAAAACATGAGTAAGAATTTTGTTGTCCTAACAAGTTTCAATTTACAATATATATATTCAATTAATTTTTGTTTTCGAAAACACTGTATTTTTCAAGCCTATCGCACATTAGCTTTACTGTAACTCTTTCGAACATCTCACATTGGCTTACTGACTACTGTCATAAATTTCCTTATAAATCTTACTCTATTTAATGGCCAAGTTTCTATGTCATATTTTCGCACTAAAGTACATCAGGTGTTACACATGAGCTTTTAAAACAAATCAAGTACAATTAGTAAAGTGGGAAATAAAATAAAATATGAAAGAATAACCTTGAAACATTACTTAATTGGCTTGTTATTATCGATATATTGCCTTTCATTGAGTTGATATCTCTCTAACAACAACCTACCATTAAAAACATCAAGATGTGATAACATAATGTCGTCTCCCAAAACGATTTCTTTGGAAAGCTGAGAAGATGGTAAACAAGGCAATCTTTGTGCACCTTTTGCTGTTGTGTTTATTTCCATTTGAAGTTGTATTGGAGCATACAAACCCTTAAAAAATATTCAATATTTTGACAATTGCAGTAACAAACTAGGATAACATAGGCATATTATTTGCATTTTAACAAATATTTGGATAAATTAATTGATCAAACAAAACAAAATCATGTATTATACCTGTGTTCGTCGTAGCATGTCCATTCTAATATTGAGCATATTAGCACTGTAATCTTTCAGTGAGGATTCAATAGGATGAGTTGATCCAACCCCTTTCTGTACATCTTTGAATCCAGTTCTCAAAGTGGAATTAATAACAAAATCATCATTTTCTTCACGTGGTATAGATAATGTTTCTTTCATATTGCAATGTAATAATCCCTGTGATTCCTGTTTATGTATATAATAAATTTTGTTGATATCTTTTTCTACTACTGTATGGAGTGAGAAAGAGGAATGGAAGGTAGCCAATACAGACTTTCCAGACCACGGATGAATCAAGATATGATTTGGATTTCCAGTCATTTTGCCAGTAAAAATATAGGCTATCTGTATCTGAATTTATGGAACATTTGGGTTTGTTAGGTTTAGGATTGTACCAGTGCTGGCAGGTAACGTCTGTGACAAATAGCAATCCATGAAAAAATCATCAGAAAAGTCTGTGGGATGAAAAGATGTTAATGTTATACCGGTACATATAAAAATCATCCTTTGCAGGCCATACAGAAAAGACCTGACAAACATCACTAAAGTTTAACAAAGCTTTAATTCTATAAAGTGCGACTTTAAATCTCCATCTAAATGACATCAGCTGTTCGAAGACAAATTATTAGATTTATTATTATCAGCGCGGCGGTGTGGCTAAGCGCTAGGAATACGCTCGCCATCGCACCTCTAATTACTCTGCGTGGGTTCGAATCCCATGCAGGGATGATTATGTGCGAGAGGATTGCTGGACTACTCGCTGTCGTTGGGTGGTTCACGAAACCGCTGGTCGGTAACGGCTTCCTCCTCCACCAAGTCCATGCTTTCGTAAACAAACAATATAACTAATCCCATACCCGACTTGGAATGGTAACCGGACGAGAGGCCATGGTTCGCCATATGGATAAGCCGTCTTATCGGCTTTCCGCTCCCCCGGGATAAATATGTAAATCCTATCCTATTAGACTATCTCAGTATCTGTAGCCTTCCTCTGCACTCAAGACCAGACTGCCAGAAGACTGTGAAGCTGAAACATGAAACCTATACATCTGAAACAAGTAGGCCTGTAGGCCTAGGCTAATGGGCTAACTACAGAACTAACACTAAGCCCATGCAGTCATATGCAAAATGGACAATACCGCAGGGTACGAAACCGGTACAGCAATACCTGAATACGGTACTGCCAGCAAAAGGAAATCACGAATATCAGAATATAGCCTACCGTAACATTAGACTATGAATATCAATCTCTGAACTTGTTAACATTCTGAAATCCACATGGATAACCATGAACTGGCAGACACAGGGCTATCTTGCTACACGAAAATACTCAGCAATAACAAAAATAATAGAAATACCCGGCACTGTCAGACTGTACCGGGGACGTACTGGAATATTAACAACTACAGAAATATGACTAAATAAGAGGAAACGAACGAGTGGCACAAAATAACAAAACTTACCATCACGACCCTTCCTCTACAAATTGCCAAAGTGAAACAAAAGTCTGGAATTGTCACTCTGAAGTTCCAAATAATAGTAGGCAAACCGATTAAATGATGACGCCGCAGTAACTGGAAATCGATTTGTGAAAATGACTAAGCAATATTAAGCTATGATTATTTTTTTCGACCCTTGACCCGTGAAGAATTCTTTCATTTAATTGACCAAAATTTATTTTGAGGGAATTTTCGGTGATTATCGCATGTGAACGAACTAGATAATATGTCAACATTGATATTAAGTAATTAAACAAATTGCCAAAAGGATTTACACGTGGGTTGTCGGAGTTAACCCCAACTGAACAGAGGCCAAATAAGCATGCCTTCTTGTGGCCTGGAGTCAGATTGCGCAAACGGAGATCTTGCAACATCTACGGAGGAACAAAGTTAAGTACAATTCACGATTCTTCCTAACTTAAACGCAGGGGCCATTAGCTAACATTAATCGCCAATTTTTTTCCAAGTTGCAGACGAGAAAGAATCGACAAATAACGAGATGACAATGCATTAAAGACAAATAACAGTTGGACATTGCTAAACGACCATGGAACGACAAGACGAATACTGATGATGGCTCACGAACATACGAATCGAACTTTTAAAAATATTATGAGGTGAAAAATCCACGAAAAACTAATCAAAATGATGACATAATGAATCAACAACAGACGAAGGGACTTTGAAAAGAATTACGGTATACGAGTATATATTAAACGCGCGCTCAAACAAAGTATATATTTAACGCGGCAAGAGATGGAACGAATGAACAATGTAGAATAAAGTGTTATGTTATTTTATGTTCATAATTTTGATTAATTTTATAAGTTACAGATTTTTCATCTTGTTGGGACTCGCTTCATCCTTCTCCTATTCTTAAGGTAAAATTCTTCTATTTCTCTCTGTCGTTTTAAAATTCGGCTTCCAATTTTTATGAATTCCTTGAAGGTAGGGTAATTCGGATGTTTATTTAAGTGGCATAAAATCGTTAGGCCAAATGATTGCCCAACAAAAGTAAATGTTTAATTGCAAAAGATTTTCATAAGAATGGAAATTAACGGTCAAAAACAACCCCATTTTCAATAGAATATGGTATGTTTCTAAATCACTGACAACTTTTTAAAACGGAATCACACTTTAAGCTCACCAATATATTCGTCTAATACAGGGGTTTCCAAACCGCGGGCCAACTCCGGCCCGCGTAACGATTTAAAATGGCCCGCCGAGCTTAAGTGAAACAATGAAATAGATTTTGTTAAAGTTTACAATCTAGAAACCGCCAATTGTTATGTCATTATCACAGTTTGAGCTCGTGTTCATGGTAACAATTCGATTATGCCGGTATCTCAATTATACGTACCGTATTAGGATTACATAGGGCAGTAATTTAGTTATCAGCCGTTTAAGAAAGGTTAGAGATGTCAAATAATATACAAGACTCTGAAAACAGATGTTACTCCGATAAATGGCATTGTTCGTATTTCTGTATTGAAAAGAATCACACTTCAGCGATTTGTCCACTTAGCCAACGAACTATTCAAGTTATAAATCAATACGACATAAAGCGCCATTATGAATCAAACAAACATGTTTAAAAAAATGTCAAACGTGAATCCACAGAACCCCAGCCAAACCATTGCACACTTTCGGGCACTACACTCTTCCGGCCCGCGAACATCCTTTCGATTCTAATTTTGGCCCGCGGCCAATAAAGTTTGGGAACCCTTGGACTCTAATACGAATATATTGACCAAACACATAAGCAAAGCGCTCTCTTTTTTTCTCAACGCCCACAGACGGCTAACTTTTTTTTTCAACGCGCTCCTACCCCAACAAGGGGATATCAAGGCTAACTAAGTCATTACTCGCGAGTTTTAGGGTTAAGGTGTGATGAAATATGTTAAATTGAAATCATTGTTTTGACTGTCAATATCAAATTTGAAACAGAGCCATTATATAACTAGTCTGGAAGGTCCAACGACTAACATACCTGGAAGGCCGTATACTGATCTGTTGTTCACAGCGTCATCTAGTGTTGGCGTGGGTAATTCATAACCACGGCGTCGTCTGCAGTATATTTTAGGCTGCTCGCTGTTAACGGTATTCAAAGTTCGAATGAAAATGGATTTATCTGAGGAAAAAATGCTTGAATTTTTTGATGACGTGAGTTACATAGTACTGATTGCTTATTAAAATAGGTTTTGATCCTGAAAGAATCAATAGTAAGAGTTTATAGTGTAGCAAGTACATAAGGATAGTTACTGTGTATTTTAATATTTTCACCACTTATTGTTAGTAGTGCATGTTATTTGCCTGAAACAAGGTCGTTGTCCCAATTTATTTCCTTTATGATATATTTCTCTCACTCAGTGTAGCTTGTCTTTGCCGTTCTTTGTTAGTTAGAAATTTGGTTTCATCACATATACTTGCTTTAGGGGTTTCAAGTGTAATTCGTTATTTGAATCAATTCGATTGTGCAACTTTACAATATAACAATTGGCATTCAATACATTGTGTGCTTTTTGGCCTCTGAAGGAGTCAAGATCGGAGTTACACTCTGTTAACGTGTGTTCAATAACACGGGTGTGTGGACACGCAGATAGGGTCGAATCTTTGTTGCCCTATATTTTGGTGATACCCGTTCGTGATCAATAAGCAATCAACTTCAATTCAGCAACTGGAATTTCGTCAATCAAAATGGAAAAGAAATTCATCACCAATCGAGTCAATGGACAATACGTCGGCATTTCAGGAATCAAGCAACCAACCAAATTGCAGTCTTTGGCGGTATGTCAATTTATTAAGCAGTCAAGAAGGCCAGAACAAGGTAGATTTTTGACTCAAAACGAGGAATCTGGACCAGGACCTCCTACGATCAGACAGTACTAACTCAACTTCAACTCTTCAAGTTTAACGCCCGAGTTCACGCTCGTGTATTTTCATTTTCCAAGCATCAACGCCCAAATTCTTTGAATTTGTGTCTCATTATCAACCTATATATTATAACTATATATTTTGTGTGTCAACCGGATCAGGAGATATGGACTTCAGCAGCTCAATCCGCCTCATTACAATTTAAAGTTACCAGGACAGCTTCATATTATTACTGGATTTTCAAATGTGTTTATCGACAAAGCAAGCTACGTAAAAAAAAAAAACATTGATATTATCTACGCAAGCCGATTTTTTTTACACCAAGAAGCAGCATTTAGCGACCTACTGTTTGACGAACGTACGAACGAACATCTACTTTATTCTCTCAAGTCGATCATCATCTATTTCAGCATCATTGGAAACCAAGTCGAACCCAAATACTCGTGACCCGCGTGGAAGGGTCCTCTCTATTTCAATCACATAACACGAAAACTTCACTCTCCCCTAGCTGATTTAAGCCAATGCTCACCCAATTCCGGGTTTTGCCGGAAAGGTGCGTTTACATTTGTCTGGAACGTTGATGATACGAAAGTTTGCAGGGCCCGCGACTCTCCGAAATTCAACGCTACCACACTCTTGTTACATTTCAATTCATCGGACAATCTTCCCAGATTGAAAAATCCGAGAGTTGGACAGGTTTTCAAAGCTTAGAGGAATGTTTTCAACGAACGAAATCTTAACGTCAACATTATTCTTCAAATCAACTATTACGCTCATTATTTTACAAAGCAGAAAGAAGTCGATTGTCCAAACGCAATGGCTTAGTTCTGGGTGTTATCGAAGATTTCGTGAAAATCTGTAGATTTCACCGCAAAAGATCCTTCAACCGGAGGTATCTCAATCAAATTGGTTTTCCTGTGTCGTTGCATTAGTTGGTCATCAGCGACTTTGATGCAGAATTAAATACACCAATACATGGCAAATTTTACGACATATTATTCAATCAGAAATCGTTATTAGCTAGTCTTACAAAATTTAAAAATTAGCAAACTAATTTTTTTCATTGTCGGGGGGAATTGTGTAGCAAGTACATAAGGATAGTTACTGTGTATTTTAATATTTTCACCACTTATTGTTAGTAGTGCATGTTATTTGCCTGAAACAAGGTCGTTGTCCCAATTCATTTCCTTTATGATATATTTCTCTCACTCAGTGTAGCTTGTCTTTGCCGTTCTTTGTTAGTTAGAAATTTGGTTTCATCACATATACTTGCTTTAGGGGTTTCAAGTGTAATTCGTTATTTGAATCAATTCGATTGTGCAACTTTACAATATAACAATTGGCATTCAATACATTGTGTGCTTTTTGGCCTCTGAAGGAGTCAAGATCGGAGTTACACTCTGTTAACGTGTGTTCAATAACACGGGTGTGTGGACACGCAGATAGGGTCGAATCTTTGTTGCCCTATAATAGTACCGTAGTTTAATATATGAAAGTGGAGGCCGTTTTTGTTTTGCTTAAAATTTTGGTCAGTATTTTTACATCACATTTGTTTTTCTTTATTCAAGCACTCCGGCACTGTTTTAGACCCGATTTTATATATTTCACAGCTTGATGACGAGATAGAAGGAAAATGGGGCATATCTGTAGTAGAAATCGACTACGGAAGTGTTGATTGCAAGAAGACACTGCAGACTGCATTGAATGATTTGAACATCACATTAAATCAGGAATCACCACTATGGGCAGATGTTATAGCGGATATGATGGAAATTTCTAGGGAAGAATCCAGAAGTAAAGTGACAGCTAAATACATTGAAAAATTGCAAAAGCCACATTCGAACAATTTTGAAATCTCTCATTTGGACCTAAAACGCATAATCAAAACTGCAGCACCGAAAATTATAAAAGAAGCGTTTCAAGTAACCCAAGTAACTGAACCATTCATGCAAACGTCAATAACCAAAGGCGACAAAAAGATGATTGAGGACCTAGCTGGGGGGTTGCTAAAATGGGGAATAAAGGGTCTAGGTGGAAAAGGTGCTTTCTGGTGCCAAAACCAAGCTTCGAGGCATGATCTTCCCAATTGCTTTGAAGAGCGCAATGTGATAACTTGGAAATGCAACTCAATGTATCTATTTGTTTATACAGCTGCAGTCAAGCGATGATTGCTGTGGCGTTTTAAATCAGACACCAATCATTGCTGTGCTGTAGATGTAGTGTGTTAATTCTTTCAACTTTATTCATTTAACTATTGAGCCGCTTACTGTTAGCATCAGCAATTCGATACGTATTTGTTTTCTTGTTTAATAACATTTGCTTGTGTTATATTATTTTAGATTCATTCTAAGAGTGCTTTAAATTTAAGTTGAATAAAGCCTTATATCAAGGTACTATATTTCTCATTCATTACACGCAATAGAGGCGGTCTCATATCAGCATCCGAAACATTTGTCCTCTTCCTAATCTCTGTGGAACGCGAATTCCGGGCTCAAGTATGCAAAAGGGTAATAGATGAACGGCGTATTATTGGAAATATTGACATGGACCCCTTCAGCCCCAGTGAATCCAGTATTCCGACCATTCTTGTGAGAAGATTTATTCAAACGAGGGCCCATATCCATTGCAAGACTGAAGTGCAGAACAACGTTTCAAAACAAAAAAAATATGGACCCAAATCATATGGACTTCGGAATGGTTTGAAAAATTATTTTTCCAAATAATCTAATTATTACACTTATTGACTCAAATATGAAGAATCACACAGACCTGGTAGAGAAAAATGACAAATGCACAGACCAATAATTGATAGCTAATTTTAAAACATAGATGCGGTTTCACAAATTTGAATAAAATTATACGAGAGATAGGGGAAACTTTTTAATTTGAATTCAGCCTCTCAAATAGGAGGCATTTTTGACAAATAAACCATCGATTAATATTCATATGAAAATATGACCAAAATACGCTTCTAAAGTAGGGGTCTCCAAATCAAAACATGTCGCGGGCCACTTTTTGAATTTTATTGGCCACGCGGGCCGCAAACCAAGAAATTAGGTACAAAAATGAGTATCTGAATTTGCCATAATTATGAGCATCGCGTCTGTGTAGCGTATTTAGGTATAACAACTATATAAATCTCAGATTATAATTATGGATGTTTTCCCGAGTATACACTTCCTTATTTACTGCGGTGCAAATTTTGACGTAATAATACACATTTTAGAAGCGCTCAGATACTTTTGCCATTCAGACAGTCTGTCGTGGTTGAATTTTGGATTTCAGTTGCAAAGGAATATCCGGAGTTATTAACTGATGCAATGAATGTTCTGTTGCTATTCGAAACTACCTACTTATAACCTATGCGAAAGGACGTTTTCATACATAAAGAACAAATACAGAACAAGGCTAGAAAATCATCGAGTTACTCCCAAATTAAACCTCGAATTGACATGTTGTGCTCGAAACACAAAGCTTATAATTCGCATTGGTCATAATAAACGCTATTATTCATTTTATGTGCTAAGTTTCATATAATTTTATGCAAGAAAATTGATAGGGTCAATAATAGTCTTAAAATTCATACCTAATTTTATGCTTACCAAATGCTTGGGTTGCAAGAAATTAGAAAAAGAATTTTTGGGTCGCGCTGAAAAGTAGTTGCGGACCACTGCTCTAGAGGGTCTTGGTTTATTCGCTGTGGTAAAACATAGCTCGCACCACTGTCCAAAACAATACGAATAATCGCAGCCATAGAAATAGATGTCATTCTCAAGCCATTTTTTGTGGCATCACTGAGCAGAATTTTCTGGAGATTAACTTTTCCCACTAATGGCCGACTGTATGCCTTTTCTTCCCAATATCCAGGTATTTTAGAAAATCTTTCTCAAGCCATTCTAATCTTTTATCATAGATGTTGTAAAAAGGCTGAATGTCTTGATCACGCACATGAAGACGCATACAACTGTAGCAGATGTTGGGTCGTGTACCAGCATAAGAATACGCTATTTCACATTGAGAGCTTAGATATCTGTATTGATACAATACCAAAAATAAATTAAAAAAAAATACAACTAAATAGAAGTATATCTGACTAAATGCAAATATATCTTACCTTAATTTCAAGGAAAATCTGCCATTATCTTCTATTTCTGAAACACTTCTGGGAATCCATGAACTATTTGTAGAAACAATATCATATTCCAAACACGGGGTGAGATCAATCAAGTTTTTGAGTAAAATTGAAATTGCCGATGATATTGTGGAAGCATGAATTCCAGCGAAAGCGCAAGAAAAGGAAAATTGTTTTTGGTCAAATTGGCAAATTAGAAGGCTTATTTCCGGTGTCGCATGAAATGAGCTTTGTATGTGTGACAACCCTTGTTTTGCCTGTTAAATGACGTCATGTGATATCGTTTCCATATTTGGTATTCTAGCAGTTTAGACGCTGCGACACGGTCGATCGGTTCTCGGGGGGCAGCGTGGTCTGTTGGTGTATGCTGTGTGACAGAGTGCAGTCGTCTGAGTGTTTCGGTTTGATTGGTGGGTTTTGAATGTCTGTGTGAATGCCTCTGGTCTTCAGGGATGTTTGTCTGTGTTGTGTGACTGTCGGATGTTTTGTGCTGGACAGTTGGCTGACGTAGGGACCATGTTATTGTTTTTACCAGTACAGTGCCATTGCAGTTCATTTACCGTAGTGTTGTATTTTCAGTTTTATCGTGGAATTAGCTTTCATCAGTATTGTTCAAATGTTGTGCACCTATAGAATTGTTCATAGTCTTTTTAAATGCCTGTCATAAGTTACTTTCGGCCTGTTTTGCAAATTGCAGTAGCTAGTTCATTGTACCAGATTCTAGGGGTCATTTGGGTTTTTATTCAGAGCTGTCTTGGATTTCAGGGTTTGTCAGTGTTTTTGTTGTGTATGTGGTCTTTCTTGCATTTTACTGCCTGGTATCTGTTATTTTTATTTTATGCTTTTTGTTCCTTTGGGGAGTGTTTGGTTGTTTTGGATCGTTTACTGTTCGAGTTGTTAATAAATGACATAAAATAGCATAAAGACTTGGACTATTGAGAGAAAACTTGACGTCAGATCATATTAGAAGATATTCTGAACCTGGATAATTATTTCATACATTGCCGGTACGCTACATATGTATTGATTTAATGTATTCTCCAGTTTTTCAAGGTGAGACTTTCAAAAGCTGAAATTATTTTATTGATGGAATTGTAGTTAATAATTGCAGATTGAGATGATGAAGGTGAACAGTCATTTATAGATGAATATTTGGGAACAATTCTTCTTGGTGGGCAGGAGGTACTTCATGTGATTTTCTTGGCAACAATTTTGTAGGTGATGCTCCAAACTTAATCCAACTTTTTTTATTGGCCCTTTGAATATCTTCATCCTTGAAATTATCAGCACAAATTCTAGCTTTTCCGTCCTCAACTTTGCTTTTAAAGTTAGGAGAGTAGCGATATTTAAACACAATCTGGATGCAATAGAAAATTACTTAGCAATTAATATGTCAAAGTCATAAGTGAGTTAATAAATGGCTAACACTGGAATACAATAAGGCACAAAATAAACAGTGAAAACTCATGACATCACATACAGCAGTAGCCTACACCAGGGCTTCCCAAACTAGGTGCCGCGAAACGAATTCTAGGGGCCGCGAAGAGAACACCAATTTTATACAAATTACTATATCTGTTGCACTTTTTCACTCTTGATTTGAAATACAATTTTTAAAAATAGTGTAAAACGATAATTTCATGATTCCGAGTGAATATACATCATCATACCGTGTTTTCCCGAAAATAAGACATTGTCTTCAATTTTCTCTCGTACACTGGGACTCATTTTTGGGGGATGTAGAGAATAACGAGATTTTTTCAATATACAAAATATGAATACCGATATATATAAATAATATGATTGAATATGATACCAATTTATTAGCACGTTTTCATTTAAAATAGCTGCTACGTATAGATTATTAACCATTTATAAAGTAGATTTCTTTCTATCGACTAGGACTCGGTGGTTTTCGAACTTCATTGTATTGTGACGCCCTCCAGAAATATGCTCAAGTTGCGACTTCCCGTGAAACATACCGTACGTATTAGTACATTTCAATATAATACCTTTTTTGCAATGAGTTTTATATAAACGAACAAACAGAACCTAACAACAGTCAGTGAAATCGCATTTATTGGGCCATGGTAGAAAAGCCTGCTTTATATAAATACGAAATCGCAAAGGAGATGGGGTGCGCAACGGTTTTTGAACCAAGGAAAAATAATCGTCATTTACAGAAAACCATTTAAACTTATTTATTATAACGCCATCACGAAATTTTGCGACGCCCTATAGTAGAATTGAAACTTCCACGGGATTAGGTGAACAAATTGCGCTATCGACGAAGTCATTTTTCAAGGCGAGCGGTTGTATTAAAATCATTTTTAAAATTCAGGCTTGGACTTATTTTGGGGGAAACACGGTAGAATCATCGCGCTTGCATAACAATGCATATTCTGATCGTTTGAGCCGATTTGCGTGCTTGCACAACAATGCCGGCTTAAAACGCTAAGCTAGCGGTTCCGGAAAGCGATTTGCTCAGTGCGCCTCGAAACAGTTACATATTATATTTATTTCAAATGTTTTATTGTTTCTCATTAAAGCAAATAATGTGTATATATGAATATTCCAGAATATCAATCTGTTATATACATTGATTGATCTCTTCGGTAAGAATGGACTAGATGACAGCTATTTATCTGAACTGTCCAAATATGTCCATAAAAAATTGAGGGGTAACACCTCCTGGTCATACCCTCAAGATTATCATTCAAACAAGGAATAAATGCAACAATATCTTGATTGATGCACATGATCATCCCGCATGAAACGCCCACGAATAACGGAACATTCAAACCACTTAAGATCACAGCCACGATGACCCCAATGCTTTCAATTTGACTGGAAAAAGAGCAAAAAATAAATCCATTAGTGTCTCCAGGTGAAACGCACAAGATGCTGCAAGGGATCAATATCAGACCATAAGAACCATAAGCAGTTTATTCTCACATGCAAAGCATACAAAATATACCAGTCACTCTCATTCTTCAAGTACAATCAAAGTTTTCCAGAATTCAAAACCTCTTATTCGCGGATTTTAGACAATGATGAGAAGTACGAAATCGTCTCTCCGTCAACAATAACATCATATCATGCTTACACAAATTGAATCATGGTACCACCCACATATTACAAACCGATTCCTACAAATCTACTACATTAAGCCTATCAAGAAAAATCAGCAAGGGCAAAAGTTGACTTTACATAGTTGTCATGTGTCAGAATCGCATTTTAAAAATTTGATATTAATAAAAAATAACGAGGGATTCACCTTCACAACTTTTCAACGATTATACGTTTTTCCCAATGAACAATTTTACAAAAGATCGCATGCCCAACTTTGTATTTATTGATAGCGTAAGGCAGAATTCGGCAACCTAGGGCCCGCAGAGTAATCTAATCCGGCCCGCGACGCTTTACTGAATTATAGTAACAAAACAGCTGTTTTATCGATTATATTCCTTACTTAACAGAATTTATTGTGAGGCACGTGTAGACTAAATTATATTATAATTTAACAAGTATATAATTTACAATTACTCGTTTAATGAGCCTATAATTTAATTATAATTAGACAAATGACAACAAAACGCAGAAAAGTTGATGCTAAGTGCAAAGGGTTCAATAACGCCGAAAATATTCAAATGGAATTTTTTGGTGGAGTAAGGTGTAAAACTGTTCTCCCCCGAGAACTCTATGTTCCAATGTGCCACAGATATGCGAAATGCGAAAACGAAGCAGTGTACAGACCAGACGTTGCAAAAAAAGGTCGACACTTGCAAAGAAATTGTGACGAACGAGAACACCATCTAGTCAAATAAAACATTGGTAGAGCATTGGGCAACTAACTTTGGGTACAACATCTTTTACAAGTCATTGGACAAACTAGACAAACACCATACAAATTTTAGACAAGAGAACCAAATATATATCAGTTAATGTAGAAAATACCATCGCCAGAACACCATCTAGCCGAATAAATTATTGGTAGAGCATTGGGCAACTAACTTGGGGTAGGGAAAGGTGGGGCACGTTGGGACATAGGGCACAGTGAAAAATCAACTATCACACCGATACTATATCCGGAATCCGGTCCGCAGTTCGATGTTTTAATCCGCCCTTCGGTGAGTTACAATGTCCCCGCACACGGACAACGCACGGGGAGAGCGACACAAGCTATGAGGTGAAATGGGTTTTGGGGGGTTGAAACTAAAATTTCACTATTCCAGTTTTTTCTTTCTTTTACTTTAGAATTTCCAACGTGACAAGCCATGGTATGATATTTTTTAGCTTTAGTCTACTGTAAAATATTCATAACGTTGGCGAGTGGATGTGCCTTCCGAATTTCGCCGTGGGATGGTCTGAAAATATTTGTTTATTATGGGGAACAATGGACCGGGGTTCAGTGGAACATGCCCTACATGGCACAATTCGACAGTGTTTGATACAATAAGTTCTTAGAGACCTAGAGATGGGTTATGTGCTGTGTAATATTATGGTATCTTTTGACCCATGGCCAATATGGAATATATTCGAGAATCAAGAATATTTCCAGATTTAGATTTGAGAAAAAAAATAATTTAATTTGTTTGCTAAATATTTTGATAAAATATCTGAAATATTTCGGTTGAACATTGATTTTAAAAATCCTAAATCTTCAAGTCCTAAGTCTTCCTGTTTTTTAGACGATTATGATGATTGATTGCTTATTTTTAAAGAAATACATCGTTGCATTTTGACAGAATGACCCAATTGTGCCCCATGGTATGTCCGGATGTGCCCTACAAGTGGGGTACAGTGGGACACTTAACAAACGTTTTTCAAAGCATTTTGGTGGTAAGATGTGCATCGCAAGGGAATTTCTCAGTCGCTGAATAAAAACTACATTTACCCCTCTCTGCACAGTTAAGTAAATGTGCAGAATAAACGGCTCAAAATATGCAAAAGAAAAAAAGTGTCCCAACCTTCCCCTACAACATCTTTTACAATACTTTGGAAAAACTAGACAAAATCATACAAATTTCAGACAAGAGATCTCAATATTGGTTAATGTAGAAAATATGACTTCATCACCAACCCATACCATACACATAGTTAGTATTGAGATTCGGATCGGTAGTCGAATAAAAAAAAATTCAACAGATATGGCTCTGCAAATAACGGGCCCATAAAAACAGAGTTTTATAAAAGTTTGGTCGATATATTGAGCAGCTATTGCAACTCTCACGAATTCCTAATAGTGGGAGACTTTAATATCATCTTGCAACCAATAAAAGCTATAAGAGACTTCAAACTTCGATCACCAGAAAAAATTTTCAAAACTTTTTTCGAACCAGTAATATTTTTGGACACTTTCTGAACGAAGTATTTAAAAAACAAATCTTCACTTATCATTCCGGATCAATATCCATAATTCATATAACTTGGGTCGAGACAAATGATTCCCACCAATGATATCGCTAATGAGCTTATCCAAAACATCCAAACAAGAGATTTTTATGTTGGAACAACCTGTAACCAGCGACGAAATTACAATTCTATGAAATCCTTGCGAAACAACAAATCATCTGGGATAGACGAAATTAGTAAGGAATTTTATATAACTTTGTGAAACACTACAAGAATATAATTCAAACAAATGATCCATGTTTTTTCTTTCGACCTTCTGACATACATTTGCAAAAATCAAGACAACGCAGAATTCCTAATCACCATTTAGAACAAGATACTTGGAATGAACAGTCATTTATAGATGATAGAATGTGAGACCAATTTTGGAACTATGAAGCCTTTTATTCGCTAGGCTCAGAAATAAAATCTTCAAACAAAACCTACCTGTACACCAACTCGATGTCCCACATGGTATCAGCATATCGGGCATATATTTTAAATCTTCATAAGACTGTCAACTTATTGCGGAAGAGTAGAAAATGTCAGAAAAAGAAGCTTCTACTGGGTTAAAATGTTACTTCTTAAAGAGTTCTTTACCCAGGTCTTCAAATTTATATATTTTAAGGCACATTAGAAGTTACCGATAAATATCTTTTCTGTTTTCATAGAGTAAACGCAGATGTCCGAAGGTGAACTCAGCGAAAATGGAAATCGTGTGATATTACTTTGTTCATGGCATGTGTAAAAAAAAAGTAAAGTGAGAGTTTCAGGTGAAAGCAGATATTCCAGAAGATCAATCTGTAGTATACATTGATGGATCTCTTCGTTAAGAATGGACTAGTCAGTGATTCCCAAAGTGAGCGATATCGCCCCTCGGTGGGCGGAAACGATACGGAGGAGGGCGAAAAGTCGAAGGGGGCGATTTCGCGAAACCTGTTCATGTTCGGCGCATCGTGCACTTGATTACTGTACTCTGTGTGATATCGTAGGTTTGAATCCCGTGGGCGATTATCACACGCGAAAGGATTGCTAGACTCGTCTCTGCCGTAAGGTAAGGTAGTTTGCGTATCCCAGTGGTCGGCAAAATACGGCCGGAGTAAAATAATCCGGCCCGGGACGCTTCATTGAATAGACCTTTGACCCCGGAAAATTCTTCCCATACTTTATACCATTTTGAAATTTTCGGTGCTTATTTTAAAAGTGGTTTTGCGAGTTGTCGCCTGTGACATGAGGTATTTGTTTCAAAATATCCTTATTATTAATTCAACAATCTGTTTTTTGAAAGTACCTAAGAGAATTTTAGCCTAGTTTATCACAGCTATTTCTACACTAATTTTTGATTACTGCAATTAAACTGAAGCTCCTAGGAAGACAAAGTGATCATTGAATTATTTAATTTATTTTAAGTTTCCGAAACACAACTAAAAACTAACGAATATAATTGAAAAACACGAAAATGAAGTAATGTTTACGATCACGCCTGAAAATCTGTCTGAGTGAGAAAATCTACGCTCGAGGAGTAAATTACATTTTTTGCGTAACAGAAATTATCGTGAGACACGTTTAGACTAAATTATATTATATATATCCTAACGATTTGTTGAACAGCTTTAACGAGCCTACAATTTAATTATAATTAGACAAATGGCAACACGCAGAACAGTTGACGCTGAGTACAGGGGTTCGATAGCGCAGTAAATATTCAAATATACTGCAATGTAATAAGAAAATAAAATTCATATTCTATTCGAGAGATTAATCAGTGCTTAATTTTTGTAAGAATGTATCTTCTTAAAGAATACCTTTATCTAAATTTCACAAACCATGCGAAAATATTCAGTTCGACGTTTGGAAGTACATTTATTGCAAACAGTTGAGTTCATGAATTGTCGCAGTTTTCGCGCGATGTTCTGTTTTTAACTTTCAAAAAATATATGCGTCCCGCAAAAGACTAGCAACCCTTAATTTTGTCCAGCGAGCGACAAAAAATTTGCCGACCCCTGGGCCGCAGCCGATAGTCGGTCACGGCCTTTTCCACATCCGAGTCCACGAATCTAAAACGAATGTCTAATTAATTCTATGGACTGGTGATCGGACTGGAGGCCGTGGTAGGATGAGAAAAATTAACTTTGTTTTCATTATTTTAATGTGAAATGAAGTGAATTGAGGGAGTTAAACGCTATAAGGCAAGTACACGGCGGTTTTTGGAAAGGTAGAACCCTGGATTCTTTCATTTCCGACTTCTTATATAATGAAAACCGTTTTCCAGTCGGTTACCATTGCTATCAAAACAACGAAATCGTTTTTCCATCAGTAAACAGGCTGATATTAGATTGCGTCTGACGAAAATGTCACCAAATAATAAAAAACTCGCTGAAGAACACCAAGCTCATCAATCTCATTAAAAAAACACTATAAACTGTGATTTGTCTTCTTATTTGGTCTGTAATATATTCGTTTCTGATTTTACATTGTTTTTGTAGTGCCGGGGGCGATGAAGTTGTATAAACTACTGTAGGGGGGCGATGGTAAAAAAAAGTTTGGGAACCACTGGACTAGATGACAGCTACTTATCTGAACTGTTATATATATGTCCATAAAAAATTGAGGGGTAGCACCTCTTGGTCATACCCTCAAGTTATCATTCAAACAAAGAATACATGCAACAATATCTTGATTGGTGCAAATGATCATCCCGCAGGAAACGCCCACAAATAACGGAACATTTTTATACCACTTAAGATTACATCCACGATGACCCAAATTCAGTAGCTTCTAATTTGACTGGGAAATGAGCAAAAAAACACATTAATGTTTTCAGGTGAAACGCACAAGATGCCGCAAAGGATCAATATCAGACCATAAGCAATTTATTCTCACATGCAAAGCATACAAAATATACCAGTTACCAGTGGCGTATCTAGGGTATGACAGCCATTGCTCGTGACATGGGCGCAATTCAGATTGGGGCGCAGGAAGGTGTAAAGTTTCAATCGTAAAATGTCTCAATAAAATAATTACAAATTGGAAATAAATGAAACTCGTATTTTTACTCAAATAATAACTTCTCAATGATACTCTCAAATCAAAAACAGTCGTTAAAAATTGTCAGTCAACTGGCCGAGGCGGTGCAATTTTAAAACTTTGTCATGGGCGCCAATTTACGTAGATACGCCATTGCCAGCGACTCATTCTTCAAATACAATCAAAGTTTTCTATAACTAGGCAATGATGGGAAGTACGAGATCGTCTCTCCGTCAACAATAATATCATCATGCTCTCACAAATTGAATCATGATACCACCCACGTATTACAAACCAATTCTAACAAACCTACTACATTAGCCCATCAAGGAAAATCAGCAAGGGCAAAAAGTTGACTTTACAAGTTTACATCAGTGGTCGGCAACCTTTTTTAAGTGACGGACCGGTAAAGCCTGACGAAAATTTTAGCGGACCACCTTTTATACAAACGAACTAAGCTTATGCAATAAATTATACGCGTTAGGAAACTTATGTTGACAATATACTATAAAACGAAAGCCATGCTATTTAATGCGAGATCTGTTCCAATATTGGAGATATGGTCGACACCGACACATGTAACGTGTTCCATACAGCCTACTTCGATATTTCGTTTTTTGTAGTTATCAATATATATTGAAAACCAGGCCTCACATTAATAAGATGTTGGAATAAGTAACAATGCCTGTAAACCTTCTGTCTCTAGTCTGGGTATTGATTGATGTTTGATTGAACATTTGATTTTATTATTGTTTGTTTTGCCATAACTAATTTTTTACCCGATAGGCATGTGTTAACTTATGATTATCCTGATTCCTGAAGTATAGAATTAGCACTGACTAGTCATGACCGGTTAGCTATGAGCAAGTAGTGGAGTAGTCACTAGTCACGTTCCTAGCGAGAATCATTTTGTTCGAGAGATCTTATTCCAACTGATGTGAGACTTTCTTATACGGGCGTTGAGGAAACAATTGACCCAGCGTCAATGCGACATAATGACATGGGAATTGTTTGTGAAGTCAGACATGCTGCTGAAATGCGTTATGTTTGTCTGGTTTAGTGCTTTTTTGATCGTGGAGTATGTGGTTAGACTGTATAGGCTTCATTAGGGCCTTGTCCGTTTCTGTGTCACTTCTCTGCGGACCGGTAGTAACCTTTCCGCGGACCGGCGATGGGCCGCGGCCCGGTGGTTGCCGACCACTGCTTTACATAGTCGTCATGGGTCAGAATCGCATTTTAAAAATTTGATATTAATAAAAAATAACGAGGGATTCACCTTGACAAATTTTCAACGTGATACGTTTTTCCTAATGAACAATTTAAAAAAAGATCGCATGCCTAATTTTGTATTTACTGATAGCGTAAGGTGTAAAACTGTTCTCCCCCGAGAACTCGCAAAAAAGCTGGACACAGCTGGCTTTTTGCTATTTGGGTGTGCGACTATGGCGGTCTCTGGTAATTAAGAACTAGATTGTCCATAAAGTATTTTTTTCAAATCGAAAAGGGAATTTATCGATACCATATATTGCCTTGGCCCTCACAGATGTGTTAAATGAACTGAAAATACATAAAAAACTAATTAAAAACAACAAACCTGCTGAGGTAATTTCGAAAAGGACTTTATAGAGCAAACTAAATATTACAAAACGACAGTGGCGGCGCGTGGTCATTTTGACAACCGGGGCAAGCTACTGCGGGACCAAGTCACCCCCATCTACGGGGACAGGATGAGCGCTGTAAGTTCTCCCATCATTTTATGGGTATAAAAACCATTCCATCGGTAACAACCAATCGGCAAAAGCGACAATTTTTAACGATAAGAAAGTGTCTTTAAAACCGGTCCAAGTCAAGGGATTAATAAATATAGACATAGTTTATTTTGAAACCTCTTTCAAAAGGAAAGGCAATATTTACCCAGATAAATACAATGACATATTAACAGAAACTTCGGGAAAGCAGACAAAACCTAAAATAAGGTTTAAAACGTTACTATGAAGAAAGGAAAGTTAATGCAAAGATAAGGACATGCGTCGCTCACTCATAGATATATATGCTGCTAGACTTCTACTGCTTGAACATATATGCAACACGGCGCGGTTTCTTGGAAGCAAAATGCTCAATAACGCGCTGATTAAAGTCATGCATCCCAGAAATAACGTCTCTGTGAATGGATAAAACAGCCAAGGAATTTAATCTATCTTGCTTCATTGTGTTTCTGAGATACGTTTTAATACGCTTCAGCGTGCTGAATGTTCGCTCTGCGTCGGCGGAAGAAATAGGCGTCGTCAAAATGATGTCCAGAAATTTTGCAGACGCCGCAAAGGTAGTTACTAGAGTGTTATCTATGAGGAACTCATAGAGCGCGCAAGTTGATGTGATGTTCAAAAAAGTTTGATTGGTGTATATACATCGCAATTCATTTTCCAATTTACCCACGTTTATCATGGGGTAAAATTTGGAGACAGTAGCCAACAAATGGATGGGAAATTGACGTGCAAATTTTTGAAAAGTTTTTGGGGTTCATCAAAGAGAACGCGGCAAGGTGTTCAGTGCGCAGACGATCGCCTATTTGATTCACCAGAATGTCACAGCATTCCTTTGCAGACAAAATCAAACGCTGCGTTGTTTGCCCGCGGCGTAAAGAAGCACTCCATGTGTCGTCGTATTTTATTGTTTCCCGGATACGAGATACAGCATCGCAGAAGTCTGAAATACACGACTGCACAGACGCTCCATCTATTGACTACAATGCGCCGTATAATACATCCACGTGATAGAATATTATGGAGAAAAAATGAAAACTCACCATCTTCTAGCAGACGCTTTAGACCTGCCGCCTCCCTCACAGAGCGTTCGTCCCAAACCGGAGAGCTCTGAATGCCATTGAAACACTCAATGAGCTCAGACCTAATTTCGGACACGCCCTGCACCACGCTTGATTGGAAGTTCCAACGTGTTGGTGCACAAGCTGGGAGACGGCGGCTACATATCTGGCGAAGGAGGTCAGAGCGCTTCGGCGAAACGGAAAAAAATGAAGAAAACCCCGAAACATTTGCAAAACATATACGGACGAGAGGAGTATCAAGACACATATTTTTAATAACGAGGTTAAATTGGTGTGCATAACAATGTAAAAAATGCGCATGAGGAAAATCTTCTTTTATATAAACTTGAACACCATGTTTCGACCCACTCATGACTGCCGCGCCGTCATAAGTTTGAGCTATCAATTTTGTCTTCGCGTTGTAAGGCTGTAACACTTCTTTCAGTACAGCCGATATCCCGCAAGCCGTGCGATCAACGATTGGTACAAAGCTGTGAAATATCTCGGTAGGTTTACCATCTTTCACAAACCGAAAAATCACAGCCAGTTGGGAAACGCACGTGATGTCAGTTGTCTAGTCAGACTGAATCGAAAGGTACTGGCAATTCTCAATTTCCAGAGCCAAATGTTGCAAATAAATTTTATGCATCGAGTCGAGCAAATCATTTTGGATATCCTTAGATGTCCCTTTCGAAACAGTTGCGGCATCAAGATGATCTTTCAATACTGTATCTAGGGATGCGGTGTATTCCACCATATCCAAAAATACCCCTCTATTAGAAGAGCCAGCCCGTTCATCGTGCCCACGGAGGGACAGCTCGTGACAACCGATGAACTTCAAAACATCTATCAATCGACCGAGAACATGGCGGTTTTTCTCGACGTTTTGGTTGTGCCGACGAATAGAAACCGCGCGTCCCTCATCCCAATGTGCTGCAATATTAACATTTCCGAATGTTCGGTATTTTACTGCATTGTCCAGATGCTCCATAGAGGATTGATGATCCCTGGCACGCTCGGAAAGATGTTTAAGACCTCTAAAACCAAATTTACACCAACGTGAGTCACGGGCGGTAGCAAAAAGTAGGCAATAAAAACAAAAAAGTGCATTTTTGTCCTCGCTGTAACACAACCATTCGTGTTTTTTATACCAAGTTTCTGCGCAGAATGTACGCCGACGCTTTCCTCCGTCATGGGATTGTTCCAGTGAACAATTTTTTGGTTGATAAGGCCCAAGACGTTGTACCTCTAATTTTTGTTCCAGCAGCAGCTGCGAAAACGGAGTGTGAAGTAATGCATCAACCTTATTCATTATGAGGTCTAAGGCTAAGAAATGCGAAGCCGGAAAGAAGTGAGGAGCTCAAAAGGAATGTGGAAAATCGAAAGCAAATGGACTAAAGGTCTCTAACTGATTCAAATAGCGAAACAAGCGACAAAAACGAAGGCGAGGAAACTATCAACTCTTCAAGCTACCAACGAACGAGAAGGAATGCGTGAATATGTCAACACGTTGTTGTAAGAAACGTCGGCATTGTGTCGTCATAATTTCGGGGCTAGCCCCGGAGATTTAGTAAAAGAAACAGAAAACAAACGCGGCGAGTGGAAGATAAAAGAGAGAATACGATATACAATGAGCAACCGGGGCAAAATCGGCGTCGCCCCGTCGACGTTCGGCGAAGGCTTTGCGAGCGAAAAATGAACCATGTCGGGAGAATATGGCTAGTGTAGACAGTCTGTGCAACCGATATTGAGGTATTTTTCAAATATTTTTTATTATACCGAAAAAACTGGCCCTATTGACGCGCCGCCACTGCAAAACGATCTTAAGTTGTAGTGAATTCAATTAGTGGAACACCCAATAGTTATTCAAATATATTTAGACAATACGTGTATAATGATATAAAACCTATGGTTTAAATGTTAACTTGTGTGAACCCCTGAGCTGTATGGTCGGAACCCTGGTTTAAAATACAATACCCATTGCAATACAGCATACTGTCTAATTTTGTTAAGAGGACGTCTTGTTATTTGGAAATATTAGTATGAGTTAGTTTCCATGAAAAAAAAAACTTAAATACTTTAGTAGCACTATTCTGTCAATATTGATGGGATGTGCGTATCATTCTTTCCTCGTTTCTGCCACGGCTTAGATGGCGGCACTGTTCCCACCAGGATGTGGGGCGTGATGCTAACGCTTAGCACTAGGAGTCACACCGCCGCACCAGTTAATTTATTGAAAAACGAAAACACCATGATGAAATGAAATACACTGTATATAGAAATCAATAAAAATAAAAAATAGGATAAAGTAACTGGCTAACTTATTCCATACCTGGCATGGACTGGTAACCAGACAAGAGGCTCTGAAACGCCACTTGATTAAGCAGATTTATACCTTCCTATCCCCCAGGATAAATTAAATGCATACCAGACATGGACTGGTAACCATGTCATAGGAAAACAATATAAATAGAATGAGAAAAGAACGACATGAAAGAAATGTATATAAGAGCAATATAAATAAAATGAATAAAAACATGTCAAGGCGAGGGTAACTGGCTTACTAATCCTATACCCGACATGAACTGGTAACCAGGCAAGAGGCTGCGATAGTCGTATGATCAAGCAGCCTAAAATATCTTATCCCATACCCGACATGGACTGGTAACAATGGTGCACCATAATAAGCCATCTTATGGGTTTTCCAATCCCCTGGGATAAATTCAGGTTTATTGCAAAATGAACGTAAAAATCACTATATATAATAATGATAAACACCAGCTATAATAATAAACAATAATAATAAATAAACACCCACCATAATAATAAACAATAATAATACGAACACCAGCTATAATAATAAACAATGATAATAAATAAACACCCACCATAATAATAAACAATAATAATACGAACACCAGCCATAATAATACTAAACACCAGCCATAATAATATTAAACACCAGCCATAATAATAAACAATAATAATAAATAAACACCCACCATAATAATATTAAACACCAGCCATAATAATACTAAACACCAGCCATAATAATATTAAACACCAGCCATAATAATATTAAACACCAGCCATAATAATACTAAACACCAGCCATAATAATATTAAACACCAGCCATAATAATATTAAACACCAGCCATAATAATAAACAATAATAAACACCAGCCATAATAATAAACAATAATAAACACCAGCCATAATAATATTAAACACCAGCCATAATAATAAACAAAGCACAAGCATAGTGCGTGATTGCAAATTACATCGTTTTGCTAACATCGGTTGTGCTTCATTTATTATCAACAAAAGCACAAGCATGATATGAATTTTCCATTTGACATAGCGGGCTTTGTATTGCGTCTTGCACATGACACACATTTATTAACGCTATATATTCTTTCCAAATCCCATCAATGTTGCAATGCTGCCTGGCATGTTTAGTAATGTTTTAAATTATTTTTATTTAATGTCAAGTTCCAAGGTACTAAAGCTTTATAGGACGAAGCTTAAATACAATAAAATTTTGCTATAGTTTCGGACAATTAAGGTAACCCAGACTTTAATATTACCAAATTATTAATAGGTTCGAATGTTGATAAATTTTGATATATTGATAAAATTTGTAGTGACATGGGTGTCGCTGCGGACGCTTGAACACGAATTGAACATTTGATTCCTTGGGAAATTTGCAGTTACCAATCTATTAGCATCAGAAAATGCCATATATATAAATAGCACACAATCAATAGTTGCCCATTCATAATTGTTTATCTTTCAAAGAATGTGATTGAAGTCTAATGTCAAAATATTCATAGTATTTATATTCATTACCGGTACTCAGTGGCAACTAGCGATTCAACTATTTCATCATCTCATATACAGAGACCTCAAAATTAGACAAAGAGAGGTCATTACAGTTAACAGGGTCCAAGCCAGCTAACAACATGGGAATAATTTTGCTCAGAGGACACTTTGGCCTACGCTTCGTCACTAGTCGGCAAATGAATCCACTTGACTGCAATTTTTGAATAAAAACGTAATTGGACTAATTATTATCAAACTAATCTGAATGGTAAGTATTTACTCAAATTACATTTTAAAATCATAATAATTCTGTCGGCAGCTATATAAATAACTTCTATAGTTTGTGAAATATTCTTGATTTTTCCCAGTTTTACAATATTTTTGCAAAAAGTCTGTTAGAAACAATACATAGGAGATAGGATACATGTTTTTTTATGAACTAGTTAGTATTTGTTATGAGAATCATTAACCTACTGGCACTATTGGCAGACAAAAAATCAGGTATTTGGCGTTATCTGCACTGAGGTGAGTTGTTGGAACCAAAATAATAATGGTCTGAAATTGGCCCATCATCACTTTGTATTAAAATACATGTGATTATGCAACAAGACAAAGAATCGATACGGCATCTTGTCACACGGTTCCTACAGGCTATTACAGACTGTTAATACAGCAGGACAAAATGCAAATACGACTTTTCAAAACATGTCACAACGAATCACTTTATCAGGGCACCATCAGATGACATCCTACGGGCAGATATGCTAGCCAAATCCGCTGCCCTAAAAACATTTGACAACACAGTCAAGAATTTTAAGACTAGGCAGCAGTAATGAATAAATCAGCAACCCTTCATGCTGGCATGCCAGAGCCCACCACACAACAGGAAAACCGTCCTAGATGCTCATCATGCTTTATAAACTGGGTAGAATCCATTCAGAAATCCCTTTCCATTGCTTGGGGCCTTTCACATTTTTACCCTTGGATGCCCGCATTTAATAGTAACCACTGACCATAGCCCACATATTGCTATATTCTCAGACAAAAGCCTAGATGGAACAAAAAAAAATTCAAGACTCCTTGGCTGAAAGAGCACACATTCACATTTTTGATCCACAATTTAACACAACCCTGGTAAATGACATAGGGACCATAAGCAATTTATTCTCACATGCACAGCATACAAAATATACCAGTCACACATTCATCAAATACAATCTAAGTTTTCCAGACTCAAAACCTTTTATTCTCGGATCTAAGAAAATGATGGGAAGTACAAGATCGTCTCTCTGTCAACAATACTATCATCATGCTTATCACCACAGATATACAGAATGCGAAAACGAAGCAGTGTACAGAAAGACCAGACATGGCAAAAAAACGTCTTTCACAATAGTTTGGACAAACTAGACAAACACCATACAAATTTTAGACAAGAGATATTAATATTAGCTAATATAAAAAATACCATCACCAGAACACCATCTAGCCAAATAAATTATTGGTAGAGCATTGGGCAACTAACTTGGGGTACAACATCTTTTACAATACTTTGGACAAACTAGACAAACACCATACAAATTTTAGACAAGAGATATCAATACTAGTTATTGTAGAAAATACCATCATCAGAATTCAGAACACCATCTACTTTGGACAAACTAGAAAATTATTGATAGAGCATTGGGCAACTAACTTGGGGTACAACATCTTTTACAATACTTTGGACAAACTAGACAAACACCATACAAATTTTAGACAAGAGATATCAATAATAGTTATTGTAGAAAATACCATCATCAGAATTCAGAACACCATCTACTTTGGACAAACTAGAAAATTATTGGTAGAGCATTGGGCAACTAACTTGGGGTACAACATCTTTTACAATACTTTGGACAAACTAGACAAACACCATACAAATTTTAGACAAGAGATATCAATACTAGTTATTGTAGAAAATACCATCATCAGAATTCAGAACACCATCTACTTTGGACAAACTAGAAAACACCATACAAATTTTAGACAAGAGATCTTAATGTTAGTTAATGTAGAAAATACCATCACTAGAACACCATCTACTTTGGACAAACTAGAAAACACCATACAAATTTTAGACAAGAGATCTTAATGTTAGTTAATGTAGAAAATACCATCACTAGAACACCATCTACTTTGGACACAAACTAGAAAAACACGATACAAATTTTAGACAAGAGATCTTAATATTACTTAATATGAAAAATACCATCACCATCACCAGAACACCACCTACTTTGGACAAACTAGAAAAACACCATACAAATTTTAGACAAGAAATCTTAATATTAGTTAATGTAGAAAATATCATCACCAATGTGGAAAATACCATCACCAGAACACCAACTACTTTGGACACAAACTGGAAAAACACGATACAAATTTTAGACAAGAGATCTTAATATTAGTTAATGTAGAAAATACCATCACCAGAACACCATCTACTTTGGACACAAACTAGAAAAACACCATACAAATTTTAGACAAGAGATCTTAATATTAGTTAATATGGAAAATACCATCACCATCACCAGAACACCACCTACTTTGGACAAACTAGAAAAACACCATACAAATTTTAGACAAGAAATCTTAATATTAGTTAATGTAGAAAATATCATCACCAATGTGGAAAATACCATCACCAGAACACCAACTACTTTGGACACAAACTGGAAAACACGATACAAATTTTAGACAAGAGATCTTAATATTAGTTAATGTAGAAAATACTATCACCAGAACACCATCTACTTTGGACAAACTAGAAAAACACCATACAAATTTTAGACAAGAGATCCTAATATTAGTTAATGTAGAAAATACCATCACCAGAACACCATAAACCAAAAAAAAATTATTGGTAGAGCATTGGGAAACTAACTTGGGGTACAACATCAGATTGATAGTCAAATAAAAAAAAATTTCAACAGATATGGCCCTGCAAATAACGAGCCCATAAAAACAGTTTGGTCGATATATTGAGCAGCTATTGCAACTCTCACGAATTCCTAATAATGGGAGACTTTAATATTATTTTGGAACCAATAAACGCTAAAAGAGACTTCAAACTTCGATCACCAGAAAATTTTTTCAAAACTTTTTTCAAACCAATAATATTTTCGACACTTTCTGAAAGAAGTGTTTAAAAACAAATCTTCACTTATCATTCCGAATCAATATCTATAATTCATATAAATTGGGTCGAGACAAATGATTACCACCAATGATATCGCTAATGAGCTCATCCAAAATATCCAAACAAGAAATTTTTATGTTGGAACAACCCCTCACCAGCGACGAAATTACAACTCTATAAAATCAGTGCGAAACAACAAATCATCTGGGATAGACGAAATCAGTAAGGAATTCTACACATAAATTTGTAAAACACTATAGAATATAATTCACACAAATGATCCATGTTTTTTCATCCGACCCTTCTGACACACATTTGCAAAAAATCAAGACATCACAGAATTCCTAATCACCATTTAGAAAAAGATACTCTGAATGAACAGTCATTTATAGATGATAGAATGTGGGACCAGTTTTGAAACTATGAAGCTTTTCATTCCCTAGGCTCTAAAATAAAACCTTTAAACAAAGACCTGTACAGTAACTCGATGCCCCACATTGTACCAGCATATCAAGCATATATTTTAAATTTTAAATCTTCATCAGACTCTTAACTTATTGCGGAAGAGTGGAAAATGTCAGGAACAAAGCTTCTACTGGGTTAAAATGTTACTTCTTAAGGAGTTCTTTACCCAAGTCTTCGAATTCATAACATTGAGTGATAATAAATCTTTTAAGGCACATTAAAAGTTACCGATAAGATATCTTTTCTATTTTTCAGAGAGTAAACGCAATTGTCCGAAGGTGAACCCAGCGAGAATGAAAAGAGTGTGATATTACTTTGTTCATGGCATGAGTAAATAAAAGAAAGGGTGAATTTCAGGTGGAAGCAGGTATTCCAGAAGATCAATCTGTCATATAGATTGAATGAGCTCTTTGTTAGGAATGGACTAGATGACAGCAACTATCTGAACTGTCCAAAGATGTCCATATCACCTCTTGGTTATACCTTCAAGATTATCATTTAAACAAGAAATACATGCAACAATATATTGATCGATGCACATGATCATACCGCATGAAACGCCCACAAAGAACGGAACATTCAAGCCACTTAAGATTACAGCCACGATGACCCCAATTTAGTAGCTTTTAATTTGACTGGAAAATGAGAAAAAAAAAAACATTAATGTCTCCAGGTGAAATGCACAAGATGCAAAGGGAAGCGAGCTACATGCTCAATCTGGAATTTAGTCAATAGAGCTTTGCTGTGAACTGCACACAACTTTTAGTTTGTAAACACCTTGCGACATTGTGGGTATAAAAAATCCTGGCTGCGCCCCAGCTATCTACATCCTACAAGCTGACTAAGCCAAGTTCGATACTCTCAAGACATGGTAGCTGTTCGAATGAGATTCTTAAAATACAGATGCAACAAAATGAAGCCCACCTGACCCTTACCTCAAAATGCAGTGGCTGTAAAGGCAATGAACACAATTCATCAAGCCAGAGGAAACTACATTGCAAAGCATTCTGCAAAACATGAGAGAAATGTAGCAAAACGAATCACTTTGCAACAGTGTGTTGACAGAAAGACTCTGCAATGGAGGTAACAGCATATGCTAATCATTTTGAACAGAGAAACAACACAACAGTGATCATAATCAATGCCACCATAACAGCCCATGATGGTTATCTACGCCACAAACAGATTTCTACATATCTAGACAGTGGAGCCAGCATATGCCTTGTTGGATTAGCCCTTTTAAACACAATCTTTTCACAACAATGTAATCTAACACAAATGTAAGAAAGTTGTGCAAGCAGTTGAAAACTTTCGTCTGGCCTATCAGGGCTCTGCGGTGGGGTGCATGAATATGCTTGCCAACGCACCTTTGATTACCCTGCGTGAGTTGGCAAGTTCGAATCCCATGAGGGATGGTACGTGTGAGATGAATGCTGGACTCGCGCCACCGCAGGGTGGCTCATGTTAGATGGTTGACTATGGTTTCCTTCACCATCAAGTCCATGCTTCTGAAAACAAAATAACTGGCTAACTAATCTCATACCCGACATGAACTGGTAACAAGACGGAGAGATCGTGGTTCTCCAGATGATTGAAATGTCTTATCAGCTTTCCCCTCCCCTGGATAAATATGTGAATTTTATCATATACTTCCATGCCACTATCTAATTCTCTACTAGGCAGCAAGTTCACAGACAAAACTGTATATTTCTCCCGAAATTATACTCTAGCAGAGATACATGCATTGAACCCGGCATCCTTCCCAATTCCAATAGATGTCATCCAATCACTATCATAAGGGAAATGTGATTGAAGGTAGGACAGAACAACTCTGTTCATAGCTACTTTGATTAGCAAACACAACAGACCCCAACCCCCAGTATGCTACCCTTTATAGCTATCTGAAAAGAATCTATGCGAAAAACTAAAAACTTATTAAGGATCCTTAGCCAAAAGCCCTTTTAACAAGACTGGTGCATTCCCTCATAGGATGAGGGAACAACTACCTACCCTATAAGGAAAATTCACTAGTGCTATTGAAAGTGCTTCTAGGTTTAGCTTTTCGCACATACTGTTTTCAGATAGCTGAAACGATAAGAATACTGGTTGTTCGGGGCGAGGGGTCCATGTTTGTTGGCTAACGCAGCTGTGAACGGGGTTGTCCCTTGGAATTGGAAATGATGTTGAGTTCAGTGCATGTATCTCTGCTAGAGTATAATTTCGGGAGAAATATACGGTTTGGTCTGTGAACTTGCTGCCTAGTAGAGAATTAGATAGTGGCATGGAAGTATAGAATATGATTTACATATTTATCCCGGATGAGGGGGAAGCCGATAAGACTGTTTAATCATCTGACGAACCACGACCTCTCGTCCCGTTACCAGTTCATGTCGGGTATGGGATCAGTTGGCCAAGTATTTTGTTCTCAGGAGCATGGACTTGATGGTGAAGAAAAGCCATAACCAACCATCTGTAACACGAGCCACCCGTGGCAGCGAGGAGTTCAGCAATCCTCTCACACATAACCATCACTCAAGAGATTCGAACTTGCGAACTAATACAGGGTAATCAAAGGTGCGGTGGAGAGCAAATTTTTATGCACCCTACTGCAGAGCCGTCACATGCCAGTCATAAGTTTTCGACTGTCTGCACAACTTTCTCACATGGTGTTAGATTACATTGTTGTGAAAAGAATGTGTTTAAAAGGGCTAATCCTGCAAGACATATCCTGGTTACACAATCTAAATATGTAGAAATACATTTGTCACACAAGATTACCTTCATAAGCTGTTATGGTGACATTGAGTAAGATCTCTGTTATGCTGTTTTCTGTTCAGAATGATTGGCAGATGCTGTTACCTCCATTGCAGAATCTTTCAGTCGACACCATGTTGCAAAGTGATTCGTTATGCCACATTCCTCTCAGGCTCTGCAAAATGTCTTGCAATGTAGTTTTCTTCTGATCGAATGAACTGTTCATTGCTTCTACAGCCATTGCATTTCAGAGGCATGGGTCTGGTGAGCTGCCTTTGATTGCGTCATTATCGTCAGAGAACTGGTTAAAAAGTTATAAAACAAAACTATGAAAATTAACGAACAGTTTGGGCATTACACAAAAGAAAATATGAAAAGATTGATGATCAATGCTGGAAAGAAAATAGTGTTCTAGACATAGTCAGCTTACAGATGAAATGGAAAATATGTGCCAATCATAAAGTCTTGCCCACGTCCATTTGTGGTTGACTTATTTTTGGCTATGGATTATTTTATTTAGACTGTAGCATTGGTCAGTAAGAATAAGATGGTCTAAGAATTCCCCTTTTCTGATGATTCTTGTAGCATGGGAAAATGGAAGTTGAATACCACTGACATGTATATTTATGAATAATACATTCCTGCAGGTTACATCACATATCAACCTCAACACTACCATTTGTACAAAAAGTGGCTCTGAATGAACTAGAGAGAGAAACTAATTACAAAATTAAATGACCTCTTACTGGAGTGATACAACCAGTGTGCAAGAGAACTACCAGAACTTCCCCCAGTATATTTGCTACACCCAGGAACGCAGCCAAGATTTTCAATATGGGGTTTCAAAACCAGAAATTCCCATTCTATTCTGCAACCGCAATTGTGCACTCCTTTAAAAGAGCCAACTTTTTCAGCATATAACACGCGTCACATAAAATATTCAATCATGTCAGCTACAAAAATCTGAAATTTCTTTTCATATTAATATAATAGAGTCCAAGATAACTCACGGTTACGTCTTCTTGAGTCAAAAGAAAAACATTACTTCTATAAAAATACCAGCTGTTGACATAAAAATATGAGATAAACATGCCTAATTTTATTTAGTTTTGATCATTTTTTTTGCAATTTTGTCATTGTGATAGGATTTAGGAATGCAACGGAATCCCAGAGAAAATTAATTCAAATAGTTTACTTCTACCATTTATCCATTTGTAAATTAAGTTTCAAACACATAAAAGTATCATTTCTAGATACAATGGTTCACCTAACAAATACCACCTAACTGAAAACTTCATTCCAAACCAACACACACACACCAGACACCAATATCTTTTACATCCTGCAACACAAAGCGTATTTACCAGGACATTCCCCATGGACTAGCAGTGAGAATTAGACAAAGATGCCCAACTACAGACTTCTTTGATGCAGTGAAACTCTCAAGCAACATTTACAGAACAGCAATTACCAAAAATATCTTTTTAAAGAAATCTATCTTGCAATCAAGTAATAGAAGCTTTAAGTGTAAATGGAATTTGCATACAATAAACGATAGAATAACAGTAACCTCCAATCTGGCGGTTAAATTTAGACTTTTTTTTAATTTTCTCATTTCCGGTTGGATACTTTCAATTGCAAGCAAGACCCAAGACAGTAAAGTCAGCACTAAACAAAAAATCACTTTTGTTCTAGGATCACGGTGACAAATACAATATTTTATATGCCAAATCTATTGTAAATCGCAAAGACTTTGTATCTCTATGGCACACATTACACAATCACTCTTGTATTACGACCACGGGGACAAATATAATATTTTAAACACCAAATCTAATGTAAATCACAAGGACTTCGAATCACTACGGCACACATTATACTATGTTGAAAAATTTGAATATGTATATTGTTAAAACAATTATTCTAAGTTATTTTTCCTAACTTCCAAATAAATCAACTTGTTTTTCTGACACTTTCGACAATTTATTTAGTATCTTAATAATAATGTGCATAAACACAACTTAATAAATATATGAGCTTGGTTGGATGAATGGAAGACTGAGTTTAAGCACTAATCATAACTGATTAATTTTAATAATGTTTGCTAACATTGGTTGGTTCAGCATATAAATAAACTGCTGCTGCAAGTAGTGACTATCTTTATTGTTGAGTAACAATAGAGGCACACACTACATAATAGAAAGTAAACGACATAGAAAGATAAAATGAATGTTCAACAAAATTATGTTCATTTTCGCGGCACACCCTTTGAGAATCGCTGCTATAGACATTAATTGTAAATATCCAAATATAGGGCTCGGAGTTGGATCATCATGTTCGAGCTATATGTAAGTCATCCTATCTATTAGAATAACTGGCGCATTGCGACATGTTTTAAATATTTTTTTTATTCTTACACTATGATAGAATAGATCAATAAATAGCTGGAAGCGCTATCAACACTTTGAGTACCTGAATTTGACAGCCAGGGTACAAAAACTAAAATTGGGTTAGGTATTTTTGTGAAATTCAAACCTTTACCAAGCATACCTTGTCGACAGATCACAGCATTGATTGATAAAAACAGCAGGATTTAAGAAAACTTACCACTCTACAGAAAAATATTATTCTTTGAATTTTACCACATAGATACTTTTGAGGATTAATTGTCATCCTGTAATTGAAAGACGGTGTCGTCTTTTTCATATCATGCAAGTGCTTTATTTATCTTCAATACATACAAAAAATAACACTATGTTTGTTTCAGTCAATGAATTCAGCAGGTTTGAGATGGAGTCTGATTTCTGCAAGAAAATATTATATTTATTAATGAAAAGATGGAAAATGGTTGAATAGTTTGCTTTTACGTTCAAAATATTATATATTTGATTGCAGAATATCTAAAATGTCCAAAAAGAAAATTGCATAATTAGTACCACTATGAAAGCAAAAATATGTCAAATAGTCAAAAACATTCCATTTGTCCCCAAATTAATGAATCTGCATTATTGAATATAAATAATTTTAGATGTATTCATACATGAGCAAACTTGAAAACCTTCATAATATTTCGGACTAGTATATTCGCATATTTCAGAACTTTTTTCCCCTTTCCAACTGTATAAAAACTACTTTATTTATTACAGCTTTAATGGATCCTTAACTAGTCGCTCTCCCCAATATTTTTTAACATTTTAATCCTTCTAGAAATAATCCTAATTGAATATTTTAGACATTAAACAGTCTTTAAAAAAAATTTCTGTAGTGAGGTATTTGATTAGGACACTATTAATATTAAAAAGCTAAATATTTGATCAAAAAAGATAGCAGCGTTGAAAAAGACACTTTACTGATGTTAGCTCATATTCAAGCTCTCGCTTCACACAATGAAAACAAAAAGGAATGAAGGTGTGCTCTTGGATTTTTCACCAACAAAATCAGAAATCGTCCTAATGACCCCACTCTCGAGTTTTTGCGTCAGTTTTGTAGGAAATGAAAATGATTGCTTACGATATTTGTGTACGTCGTTTCAATTTTATTAATCGCAGGAAATTCCAGGATTATATGGTGAAGATCTTGGAAAATCAGGATTTCAAATCTGGTGCCGAAATAGCAACTCTATTCTTTATGATTTTATTTTTATTATGTACATTTTTGAATGAATATGAGTTGTAAAGATAATGAATGAATTGAAATATTCACAATTGTTTCTTATGAAAAAATATGTTTCGGCTCCCAAACAAATAAGAGTTCAACACCAATTCTGAACCAGTTATGTTTGACTAACAAGGAATCACTGTGTATTAAAAATACCTCAATTAACAAAACTCATTACTGAAATCAGAAAAAAAAATCATTATAAATGGATACCTTATAAACGCTGAAACACATCACAATCTTCCAAGGCATAAAATCTCCAATTCATCCGTGATGTGTTTCCCGTTGTGTACCGCTGTGAAAAAATTATAATTGAATAAGTTTGTCATAACTTTAGTAATGCAAAATTTCATAAACTATTCCTGATAAACAAATATCAAAGTAAATGAACATACAAAGAAATATCATATTGATTGTATCCAATTTCAACCATATTTGAGGAATTGATTTATTTTTGACATCACATGAGGGACAGCTGGGTCAAAAGGATTTTAATGGTACAATGGCAGGTAAAGTGTTAGTGTTAATTGTGTAGGTAATACAGAACCAGAAAGTTCGCGGTCTTTCAGAAAACAGCAGTCCCTTACAAATTCTTAAATATCAGTGGATGCCTGCTCTGTGACCTTATTCAAAGCGAAAGGTGTGAATAGGTGTTGAGTGAAAAATGCTGCACAAACTTTATTTGTAATTACCAAGGGCTGAACTTTAGATTAGAGTTACACACATTTCCATAATATATACGAGTTCAACTAGCGAAGTATTTTTTCTTCACTTCTTAGAAGTGGTAAATTTTATGTCCTTATTGAAAATACTTACGTTTAAAATTTGTTTGCTGAATGAATTGTTTCAGAGTCGGTAGTTTCCTATTTTGCTGTTGGGTTCCAAATTTATGTTTCTTATTATGTTGTTGCTTCCCACTGTTTTTTGGTTGTTTCTGAACTTTGGTGTTTTTTTTCGATGGAATGTTTTGATTTAGGAGGTCCGCCCATATAGCTTTGTCCGACAGGTTTTGGTGTTTTAGACGTCTTATCCGAGTCATTATTCTCGTAGGTTGTTTTCTGGGTTTTGGAGGATGGCTGCAAAGAAAATTATAACAATTACAAAAATGCAAATGCATATAAAATGGTGAACAAGAGCCGTTACTACAAAGAAGCATTAGGTTATAATGAGTATAAAATTTTACCCACAAATGTGAGGTATAAATTTCGCTTTTTTGAATTCTGGAACGTTGATCTTAAATTTCAGTGAAATGATGAAATAAAATAAAGTCATGCTAATCAACTGATGTATGCATTCGAATCTAGTAGTGTTATTTGAGAATTAACTGGTTAGCCTGGTGGTTATTTTCTGGGATAAGTAACTTGCAACCAGTTTTGTTAGCACTTACAAAAAAATAGTTGGGAGTGAAGTTTCATTTTACTTGAAGCCGTAATGACCTTGCAAGCTCACTAACAAAAATTTGTCCTGAGCTACTTGCCAACTTTATGAGGATTCTAGAAAGCAATTTTCAATAGAGTTTCCCCAGCTTAAAAAATTTTTCTTACTTTCTTTTACTATTACTTGATAATTTTGTCATATCAACCAAAATAAACTATCTATTTGGATCTCTGTTCTTTCCAATATTTCTCCAAGTGCCTATGACCGTGTTTATCACTTTTGATATGATATTATACAAATACAATATGGAATATTCTGAATTTTATTCAATGAAAAACTTCACCTTGAGTCATGATTGGAAGTTGAAACTTTTTCAGTTTGAATCTGAAAATCAAGTACAAAGAATATTTAACTACATGCCAACAGCCAGGGATGAAGCACAGCTACAGAATTTAACACTATGTGAATCTTCTTGAATAAAATTCCAATACTAACCTAATTTTTTTCTTATTTAAACACTCTTTATATTATAAATAAACTAAGCCTAAAAACACACAAACCTTACGTTGGCGTAGGCTCGAAATTTTCATATAAAAATAACTATTTAGTTCATTCAACTTTTAAAAACTGAAAAAAAATTCTCTGTATCTACTTTCATATCAGTTGCTGCTTGTAATATAGAGGCATATTCTGGTCAATGGGCATAAATAGCTGAGGTTTAAAAATTTAGAATATCGAATAAACTAGATAAGTGAAAAATAAAGAAAGTATTTTACCTTTGCTATGTTATCTGATTTTTTTTGACGATAATTCTGTTTTTTATTGAAAAATGAGAGTCTAAAAAGAAAAAAGTGGTTAAAGCATATATCAAGGTTGCAATTCAGAAAAACTCAAATTTCAAATTCTAATTCTAAGCTTGGCAGTTGGCACATCACCATATGGTAATGAATTAAGTAGACCAGGGCTTCCCAAACTAGGGGCTGCGGACCTGGAAGCAGGGCTGGGGAGCCGGAGCTGGAGTCGAAGCCTGGAGCCGTTACATTTTGATGGAGCCAGAGTCGGAGTTGGAGCCAAGCTTTTCATAACAGATGGAGCTGGAGCTACCAAAAATTTAGTGGCTCCAGGCTCCAGCTCCTAAATATCTCATTTTTTGTTTTTCAAATTTATAATTTTTTTCTGATAGCGTTACAAATGATAAAATCTTTTCTTTTCACCTTATAATTCATTTTAAAAATTTGCTCGGTCAAGCTCAAAAACCCTAATGGCCAGGGATTTTCGAAGAAGTGATTTTGGAATTTCCATGTAACATATGATTTTTTCGTGGCGTTGAATATCCAATCCATTTCAAATGTCCTCAATTCTGTTCAACGTATCTCGAGATTGAGTCGTTTTACGACAAAAGAAAGGTTTAACTACTCCAAAATGCTCCGCAGCAGTCCCCTGGCATAAAAATGTATGGCAAAGTGTCCCATAGTATCTTGTTTTGATCCATAACATAGCATGTTCTGGAGAAAAGTCTCATCAATTTCCGTTGTTATTTTTTGAATATATAAGAAGTATATCGCGAGTAAGATTTATTGCGTTTAGATTTATTTTAGTGACTGTATAATTTTCAAAGTCAACCGGTAAATAATATGTCGTAGGCAAAAAAAATAATGAGATTAACAAGACATTTTTTTTAGCTGTTGGGAGTCTCCTAGAACAAAGTTTATGTTTTCCTTTTCATTTTAGTATCTTATAATAACTCTCCAATGTGGAAATTCGGCTTGCGAATTGACTTCTCTATTTATCTTTAACATCTCATCGCTGATAATTATGAAAACGCCTCGATTCTAGAACCAACTTTTGGCCTGATTTGGGAGAGGGGGACGGCATCTAATTGGGTGACGATGGTAATTTCCATTATTTTGGGTTATTACAATAAGTTTCATTTAATTTTAAACGAACAAACAAAACCTAACGACAGTCAGTGAAATCACATTTCAATGGGCCATGGTAGAAATTTTACGACACCCTAGCAAAATTGAAATGACGAACTGCCAAGGGACTAGGTCAAAAAATGCGCTTTCGACTAAGACTTTTTAAAAGAGAGCACTTCTATTAAAATCGGTTCCATCACATTTGAACCCATGACAATTTCACCTGCATGCTACTGCACCTATGGAAATATTTTTTGTTTTACGGATATTTGAATCCATATTAACCCTAACTCATGGGTTTTAGCACCCACACATAGATTGAACCTGCGGATATATACATGGGTTCAAATGTACGGTCACCATTAAAATCATTTTTAAAATCCAGGCTTGGTCTCATTTGCGGGGAAACAAGGTAGAATCATCGCGCTTGCAGAACAATGCTTGTAAATGTTTTATAGTTTCTCATTGTTGCAAATGATGAGAATGATCAAATTCATTTGACCGTTCTATGTTGTTTACTTTCTGTTACGTAACAGAAAAGGTAAACCCTACATGCTGCAATTTTGTAGGCTGCATTTATTCATTTGCTGAACCGATTTTATCGAACATAAGTGATTTTTTAGCATTTTAAAGAAAAACCAGGCAGAGGTAAAAAAGAAAAGTTAACCTTTTGCCTTTTTCCCTTAGGCCTATATGTTTATAAACCTCAAAAGGCATAAAGTACATATTAACGATGACAAAATTGTGTTTTATTTAGGAGCAGCATATTTTTCGTGTAGGTGTGTTTTTCCTGATAATTTGGAGCCGCACTGCCTTATGCTAGTTTAATCAATAAGAGTGAACAATTCCAGATAAGGACCATGCCCTCGGTGGCCAGACATCGTAATTCACCATTTAGGCCTGCTTTATTTAAACAAACACGAGCCACGGCTGGACTGGCTATGCAGCAAAAAGCATTTGCATCCATTACACTGAATAATTGAGTAACGTTAATCTGAATAAATATATGCTTGTTTATGTTATTTGAGTAGACTTACTAAGAGTGAGAATTAGCTGTGTCAACAAAATATAGAAATGCATATTTCGAACTGTTTAGCATTAGTAATGTGAACAAGGGCCGCGAAAAATTTCAATATATTAAAAGGGGCCGCGAGCTCAAAAGTTTGGGAAGCCTCGAGGTAGACAATCTCACACAGAAAATATATTATTGTGCAACCCTAATTTTGTCTCTATCGTACAATGAATACTCCTTCGATATTGTGATGACCTATGTGCAGTTATAACTAAATTACTGCTGATATCGTGCATATTGATGTTTTCAGAGTTATAAAAGGAGATGACGTCTCCATTAACTTGTCAAAAAAGGTCCTTAAAATTGGGGTTTCGAGTGTTGAGAGTTTAAAATTGCACATACTCCCAATAATTTATTTACTCAATTCTGATGACATCAGTTTTAATAAGGAATGCAAAGCCTGTGGCTGCAGGTGCTATTTTAATCTCATTTTCATTAGTTGTCTTAACTCTGGAGGTTTTTGTGTAATTTTCAGCAAAATGATTAACAACAACCATTAATATAGATGAAACTGTTGCCCAATAAATTTTAAAGTGCATTTAGGGATGTCTCTAAATCGGAGCTAGGGATGAGGGATTTGATGATGGTATTGTTACTGTACAACAGCCATAAAAATGCAAGAGTGCAATTATTTGTAATAGTAATAGACGTATAATACACAGTATTGCCATCATAGGTAATTACAAATTCCACTAGAGCTGCGTGCAGCTTTAACAGGCTTCCCGCGTAAAAAAAGCTGAAGACGCGTTTTGCTCACTGGAGCGTGAAAGCGTGGTCAGTCATGCATAAAATTTGCAGTTTACGATGGGGGATTCATTATCTGCATGTGATGTAAATTTCAAGTCTCTAAGTAGTGTCGTTCTGGAGAAGAAGACGAAAATGTTAAATCCTATATTGCTCACTGGAGCGTATCGCCGAGGTCACTCATGCGTATCCTTGACATATCGTATCCGGAACATGTCCATTAATCATTGTTATGAATTTCAACCCAATAGCATGTATCAATTTTGGGAAATCGCAAAAAAACTGAAAACGCGTTTTGTTCACTGGAGCGTGAAAGCGTGGTCAGTCATGCATAAAATTTGCAATTTATGATGGGGGACTTATTATCTGCGTGTGATGTAAATTTCAAGTCTCTAAGTAGTGTCGTTCTGGAGAAGAAGATGAAAATGTAAAATCCTATATTGCTCACTGGAGCGTATCGCCGAGGTCACTCATGCGTATCCTTGACATATCGTATCCGGAACATGTCCATCAATCATTGTTATGAATTGCAACCCAATACCATGTATCAATTTTAAGAAATCGCAAAAAAACTGAAAACGCGTTTTGCTCACTGGAGCGTGAAAGCGTGGTCAGTCATGCATAAAATTTGCATTTTATTGTTAGTTGAGAACTTCTGCACATTTGAAGTGAATTTCAAGTCTGTAGGACCAATTTGAAAAAAAAATAACAAAAATAAATAATAATAAATAAATAATAATAATAATAATAAAACACAGGAATACAATAGGTTCCCTGCTGACAAGCAGCGGGAAGCCTAATTAAAACAGGTATTGCCATCATAAGGACAACATGAGGACATCATAAGGACCCCCAACATGCAGGGCTGGGGAGCTGGCTTAAAATCAGTGTGGCTCCAGCTCCAACTCCAGAGCCAGAGTATATTCGAGCTATGGCTCCGACTCCCAACTCCGGAGCTTCATTTTTTTAGCCCGGAGCTGGCTCCAGCTCCGGCTCCGCACACGGCGCACACTATAATGTATTTGATAGTACCGCTAAGCTTATCATTTACAAAAAGTCAATGCCTCACTGTTATTTATTTCATGATTTTAACACACACTTGGTAAGGGAATCATGAAAAATCAAGTTAACACTTAATATTGTGAGTTTCAATGGATATCTTATATTACTATATTTCCCGGCTGTTATAGACCCCATTTTCTGGCCTGAGGCATCTTATTGGGCAGCTAGGCTTGCTTGATTTCTGTTGCCAACTGATCAGCGTATTTTTCGCAGATGTTTTCTCAAACATGATTTGTGTTAACCGTACATTCGGGTTGATACATTTTATTTTGTGAAGAAAAGATTTACATATAGGAACCGATAAAGAGCTTAAACATATGGCGAACCACGGCCATACTTAAATTAAATCACATTTGTGAATAAGTATGTAACACAAATTTCACTTGGTAAATTGCTTTTGAACAATAGAATTGCACTCTGAGCACTATTCTATAAACTACAGTTGATGCAGGACAGAAAACGTGAAATGCAATAATCTTTGTACATGGAATTTTGGAACACTCAAAAATAACAACTTACCTATTAAAAGTAGTTTTAATTACCGTATTTATTCGAAGACGCCAAAGGGTCTGCTAATCATGATATTTAATTGACTTCGTATTGCCAGCTGTTATTTGTCATATTCCCTACAAACATTCAAAATGATTTTCACTACCTTTTTAACTTGAAATTACCATGTTGTTGTTATGAATAGTTAATTTTGTGAGTATGATTATACCAAACAAACATGATCTGTTTCTAATCATATAAAATTATTACCGCATGGCGCATATTAGTGCATAACTGACCAACAGAAAAGCAATTTTTCTGTCTTCTTATTGGATAGCTATAAAAATAGACATCGTCTTTTTTTGCCTGGAAATACAGTATATTACTAAATGTTATCGAAATTAAAGTGAATAAAAACTAATTAAACATTGAATGCCCATCACATAATTCATACGAGCATTTAAAATGAATTTGTTCTTAAGAACAGTATCGCTTCTACTAAATCTTCTTTTATTGAGGCTCGCAGGTCCGAACGAATTATGCGCAGGGCCGAAAACAATCTTTCTAAAGGCTGGGGTTCAGGGTGCGCTTAAGCGCCCTGAGAAAATTTTGAAAAATAGGCACCAAAATAGGCCGCAAGATTGATTTTAGATACTGTAGTTGGGTGATAGAATACCCGAGGAATAACAAGCACGACTTTCAAAAAGGATTTGGAAATGATAGCGACTAATGTAGTTAACTGCTCATCTGGAGTACGGCTTCGTATAAATGTCTACTCATATCATGGTCAAGTTTATTTTTTTCCATCCAGTAAAAATAACAAACGAAATTATGAAAAAAGTAAAATTGACACACATTTTACTGGGAAGGGAAATCGCTGGGAACTGATTATATCAGGCAGCGACACCCAAGGTTTGTTATCTAATTAAATTTGTAGTTGAAGTTTATAAAACACTGTTATCTCTGGTGAGTATGGTTTTTGCAGTTGTACTACCAATATTATCTACTGACACAGAGGTTGAGATTGACCCCAGAGATAAGAGATGACCCCAGATAGCGATGTTAAACAAAAAAACGACTCAATGTATATGAATATTAAAAAAAAAACGAATAGCCAACATAATTTACTTGCATTTTTGTAGATATGTGTACCGGTAATTGGGGTTTGCTCGAAAACTGATGTTCAAAACGTGGCTCCAATTTGTTACATTGTATTTGCAATACCGCACTCTAAGTGATTATCTGTCAGTCTGGGCCGTAGCTTAACAGGAATAGAACAAGAATAGTTTGTTGGCAAAGAAGACAATCCGCTGAAGTTTGATTCTTTTCAATAGAGAAATAAGAACGCTGCCATTTATCCGAAAAACGCCTGTTTTCAGTGTCTAGTTTTCGTTTTTGTGACATCTTCAAGCTTCCTTAATATAGGGCTGATACGTGATACCTAAAAGACTGCCGTACGCAATCCTAATACCGGTACGTAAGTTAAGATACCGGTATAATTGAATTGTTACGATATACACGTGCTTAAATTGTGATAATGACGTAACATTTGGCGGCATCTACAACATAAAAGGATGAACACATTTAAATTGTTAAACGTGTTAGTATTTATTCACGGGTATAGTTTCACTAATGTTCGGCGGGCCATTTGAAATCGTCTCGCGGGCCGTAATTGGCCGCGGTTTGGGAACCCCTGATTTAAAGCATAAAAGAAGTCTCTTTTGAATTTGGAAAGCGGTGATAGATATGAATTTGAGTTTCTACTTTCCTTCTCTGTTCGACGATGTTTGGCTTCAATTTCAAGGTGTTTTTCAAAATCTATTTCGCATTCGGAACCAGAATCAGAGGAGTTCCTTAAAGGCCCACTAGCACAGATTGATTGGTCTTCAAATTGTGTAGCTCGTGATCCACGGTGCATTCGAACAGCTATATCACGTAGCGCTGCCTTACCTCTAATGAGCTGTTCTTCACTTAGGGTAACCCTGTACATAGGATCAACATAAATAGCCGCTAATAATACAGGGTTATCGAGGAGACATTTTTCTCTGCGCAGCATAAATGCTTTTATAGCATCTGCAATGATGCTACTGGATTGTGAAAGTTTATAAATGAGGTTTTTCCACTCTTTATAAGAAGACCCTGGTGTCAAATCTTGTGCCTGTAACCTTTTGGGAACTAAATAGGGCTCCCGAAGTAATTCTTCTAATTGATGTGTCTGTCGCCATTGCAAATCAGTCAAGGTTATGTCTGGATTGGCCATGTCAATTAAACTGTTTTTTATTTCTAAGAGCCGCTGAATCATTAAGTGGGTGCTACCCCACCTAGTGGCTTGATCTATTATTGCACCTTTTCCTGTTCTACGCTTCAATATAGCATCTTTTTTAGGCGTCCTGGCCATGACTGAGGTTTGACGTAGCTTACTTAGTAAAGTGTGTACATGCTTTTCTTTCAAACCATCACGAATAGCAAGCTGAAGGGTATGTACTGCACACCGCATGTGCTCAATTGTATTGACAGCTGTTATGCTGTTTACAGCAATAACTAAAGCTTCATCTGATTCACCTTCATTCATTCATTCATTCATTCATTCATTTTTGTCATGTTAGAGACATTATCTGTCACAATCGCTAATATATGTTCTTTTCTAATTTCAAACTCTCTCAGAACTTCCTCAACAAATTTTTGAATAAATTCACTTGTGTGTTGAGCTTGTGTATCCCGTACTGATAATGTACGGATGGCTATTTCATTTTTATAATCCACAAATTGAACATTTATAGCGAAATAATTAGTTCTGTCTAGTACAAGCGTCCATTTTCAAAAAACAAAATTTCCCATGTAATATATCCTTTAACACTCTTTTCTGACACTCGGCTTCCTTCACCACCATATCTCTTATATCATGTCTCTCCAGTGATACTCCCAATTTGTTGGCCATTTCTCCATTTAATCCGAGGAATGCTTTCGAAGAGAACAGTTTAAGTGCAGCTGCATTATTCACCACCAGCTGTATGATATGTCTCTGGAACTTTTCTTTAGTCATGGAAATGGTCACTTTTTGACTTGTGAAGTAGCTTGAGACAGAGGTTTGTCTACTTATATCGCTGTCTCTCTTTATGTCTTCACTGTCTTCTTTTTTGACAGACTCGAAGACATCAAAATGATGTCTTTCCAAATGCCGCTTCAAATTTGAAGTTTTATTGATGAACCTGAGATTGCAAACGGCCCCATCTTTCTTTAATACCTGGCAGATTAGTGCATTTTTATCTCCACTCTCTTTGAAATATTTGAACACTGCAGACTTTTTACTTTTGCAAGCCATGGTACAAGGGTTGCATTCTTACAAATTAATTTTCTCTAATTTAATATTAACTACTATTTAAAATGAAATATTATATTGTCATGAATGGCATTAAGATTAGGTAAGCATTTTCTACAAGCGAGAAATTGTATCGTATACAATATACATCAACTGGCCATTCCAACACTTAGGCATGCAAGCCAGCATGTCATGTTTCAGCATTGCTTGAACATGCCCAGACATGTCTACGTGGTCGTTACTGTTAGTTACGTCACAAAGGTAAATTAGCGATCGGCCGATCGCTTTTTTCTTGTCCACAATTGCCGATGTATTGCGCAAGCCACACCTGTATTACAATTAATTATTGCGCAATCCCGATTTCGACTAAATCCACTGAACACACTCCATGTGACCTACCGCGTCACATCATTATATCGCGGTGCAATTTACGAGACGAAGACAAGAAAACAAATCGCATTTTTTTCGGAATCCATTTTACGTTATATACAACCAAGCTGAGAAAGTCGATGACCTAACCTTATATACGACACTTCAGATCTAAATTCGGAAATATTACATAATATTTAGGGATTCCCAAATAGTCAAAACGCCCCTCTTTGCAATATAGTTTTGATTTTTACTAGTAGTCGTTAGCGGCAATGAGGTTTTTTAGATCGCCGAAATCAAATTATTCGCAAATAATATTTCTGAGAAATTTAAGCCGTCTGTTTTTTTTTTATCTACAAAAGTATTTTTAACACTTGCCAGTAAATACCATTTATTAGAAAAAGAAAAGCAGTGAGGAGTTGTAATCAGGTAATCGTAAAATAGCCGGTTGCATTGGCCACTAATCGACATCAATAAATATTAGTATACATATATATATGGTAATTTGATCGTATAGCAAAAAATGAATTAAGTGTGCAACCCCGTTAACGACCGCGACTGCTTGTAGTTCTCAAGCATGAAACTTAAGTTTCACAGAAAACAGTATATCAGAATGCATTACCGCTATTTTCACGACAAAATAACTTTATCAGTCCATATTGCTATATCAAAGTATTCCGATACTTTTTCAAATTTTAAAGTAATAGTCACTTTTCGCAAGCTGTTTGTTTGTTTCGTTTCCGTGCAAAATCTTCAAACGATTTTATGCACTTTGTCATGTGTTTTTAAGACGACAAAATAGAATTGTTAGATTGTTTGGTATATATATTCATTTTTCAGTGCGCGTTACAGCATTCTTTCACGGTTGCGTGGTGGATATTGTCGCCATTTTCGCATTTATTTCCAGTTACGTCGGGAAATTATTAAGTATGTAAAGTTATTATTAATAACTAAACGCACTCACTTTTAGAAAACCTTCCCGCAAAGCGTTTATTCTTGCCAATCCCGCGAGCGAATGGAAGTGAAATCAAAATTTGAATATTATTATGTTCACACGTCTCGCTTAGATCCAACCAAGGTCATATATTAAATAAGTTGTTTTCATACGTTTTGTTACGATACCTCAATAAACTTTCGCAAGTCGGAAAAATAAGTTGCTTTATTGGGAAGATTAGGAAAATATAATTTATACTTTTTCTTGCGCTTTGGCGAATACTTTTGTTTATAATATTTAAAAAAAACGACTTGTCAGAAAATAATTTTCTATTGTGCTAAAAATGTGACCCATTACCGATACCAGCACTTGCCTTATTGTTTTATTCTGTTCAAAGTAACTCAATGTTACGTCGACTTACGAAATAATAAAAGAATCTCTAACATAAATGACAAGCTACGGACGTAAAATGTGTGGAAAACTGCCCGATTATAATTAATTTTGATTCATATTTTTGCGATCTTGCCAAATCGTTATCGCCGTTTAAAAATACCAAGATCCGTGATATAATCTAACACTATTTACTTTAGAACAATAGTAACTTGATTAATTATACAACTATTTAGTTCTGTTAAGTGTTTGGAGACGCCAGAAATTATAGAATTAAAATCGGCGTAATTATTATTTCTCAACCCTAGAAATTATTAAAAAATCAGAAAAGTAAAAAAAAAAATAATTCTATTGTCAGGAGCTGGAGCCGCTGAAATTTCTGGCAGCTCCGGCTCTGGCTCCAGCTCCATCTATCATGGCCAGTTCAGCTCCAACTCCGACTCCATCAAAATGTCACGGCTCCATGGCTCCAAGCTCCAGCTCCGACTCCCCAGCCCTGCCAACATGTATCCCAGCTTCAAGTTACACGTACCATGTTCCTATGATTACCGACTCCATAGCTCCAAATCTATACTATTTAAAATACCAGCATTTTCTGCTAAAACTAACTTGCCCTTTTCCATTTTTGTACTCTCTCAAAAACGTCATTATCGATAATAACCCTCCAGTTATGACCATACATGAAATGGATAATTACATGTCACGGGGCATTAGGAGAGTTACCTTCTCACTCGAGAAATATGCCGTGTAAAGGTGTTCGTGGGGCTTTTTTCGGTTTGATGTACCACATTTTTTAGATTCGCATATTGGCCAAAAATCGATTCGATTGCGAATATTCGGTTCGCTTGGACAGCCCTAACCGAATGGATCAATCTAATCTTCTGATGCATAGTTCAAATGAATCAATTCCCTAATTTTTAATTTAACAATAACATTTTTTGACTAAAAGCATTTCTATGTTATGTCCACTTCTACGGGATGAATATGTAAATCCAACATATGACTTAACAGTCAAAAATATCCTTACTAATGTATAATCAACACTTTGGTAGAATCTAAGAACATACCCAAGTATATTGTCTTTGTCAGGTTTTTCATTTGGAGGTGGAATAACTGAAATAAATAAAAGAATGTTATTATGTGCAAATTTAGGTTGTTGGTAAATGAAAGTGAATTTGTAAAGTTATCAGATTTTAATTCAAACATTCAATCTTTAGCCAAATACAATATAAAATCTAAAATTGTTCTATTTCTAGCATACTAAGAAGTAGAGGAAGTAGTAAGACACTAATCTATCATTAAATCCAATGCAGCAGCAATTGCAAAACCAAATCTTTCCTTCAATTGAAAATCTGAGTCCACTTTGATTAGTCAGTGGTTCTCAACCCATGACCCCAGTTGGAGTTTATTTTCCCCTTGTTGAACGTGGATTGTTTGAACATAATGGATTTGGAATTTACCAACCAAAATACCACTATAACAATGGTGAGCGAACCGCTGCTCACATGCGGCTCGCCAGAGTTTCTGTGTGGATTTTCTCGCCGGCAATAAATACTGGTACATATTATCCATATTTAACTAAGAGAAACTGTAGCGTAACAGTTTTTTTAATTCATTAAGCGGTCAAAGAATATATACTTTGCAATATTGTTATTATACGTTTGCGTAAAGTTCTTCAGTTCACGGTATTCTAATATAACTAATTTCAAAAATGACAGGCTCCCACATATTTTTGACTTGCTGCATGCGGCTCTTATACTAAAAAATTTCGCCCACCCCTGCACTACAACGATAAACAGGGGGGCAATGAGTGCTAAAGACTTTTGAAATGAAGCCACGAGTCCTAAAGCTTGGGAACCACTGCACTAAATAATCGTTTTGATTATCTTAGTAATAGTAAACAAAGTAGAAAAAATGTACTTACTTTTGTCTGAAGGTTTCGGTGAGTGAGATTTCCTATATAAAAAAAAGAGGATATTTATTTTACTTGTCATTTGGAATAAAAATAGTATGTAGAGTATGAGAACAAACAAAATAAATATTAAAGTAAATTTGCCTTATCAAACAAGAAACCAATGCTCAAATATATGGACATCGTTAGCAGTAAAGCAGTGTTCACTATTAGCGCACCTTTTTTGCGAAAATTCAAAGCACTTTCACACTTCTTTTCAGGGACTGCGAAATCACTTTTTTCGATTTTGAAGGGCAAAAACTCAAAGTTAACAAACATTTTCGTGTGAGTATGAAGTTGACAAAAAAGTTGCGTACTAGTACTTTTGTAACCCAATTTTTCATTACAAAACAACATTTGCTGTAATTCTAACCTATGTGGTGCATACATGGGAGATGAAGCTTTTGCATTAACAGCAAAATTCTAGTTTATGATATGATTAACATACAAGCGCACGGAATCCACTTCTCCCGCAAAAACGCTCTGCGGCGTCCTCAAAACTAGACGTTGGAATACTAGGCAGTGAGTTTCTTTTAACAAGAGTGAACAGATTTGCAAAATCACCAAATTCACAGTAACAAGAGTGAACAGATTTGCAAAATCACCAAATTCACAGTAATCAGTATTTTATTTTATCCACCATACATGAAATATTGTAAACTAATGAATACAGAATGTGTAAAAGGAGGATAAACTGATAAGTCGAGGTGAAAAGGAATCTGGGCGAGTATAATAATTTTCAGTTTTTTCGGGGTCGGCTTATTATTCAATTCCGACCATAAAATACCTTGGGCGATAGCATCCCCATAACGTCCCGATCAAGTCAGTTTAAATAAATCGGCGTTTTCGCGCTGTGAATCTGGAATTTCAACGCTGTGTTTATCATATTTGAAGTTGCCGCATTTGTGTGTGCATCATGAGTGGAGGTCATACTCATAGATGATTGATACATTAGACATTGCAAACATTTTGTGTTCTACAACTACCGACAGGGCTTGACACGGATATGATATATGTATAATAATTAATGTAAAGTATATTTAATTCAATTTTTGAAATAAATTTTACTCTGTGGGATATTATCGCCGACTTAAAAGTTTTTCCTTATGGTAATATCTTTAAAATGATGAGTGGCAGGCTGGCAGCATTGCGATGAAGCGGAATAAGTGTTGCAATCACAGTTCAGATATGTTTTCAATTTGCAAAAATATGAATCAAAACAACATATAATCGTACATGTTTATGTCCACGGATTGCCTTGGTGTTTTGGAGCAGTGATACTTTATATATAGTCGCAATCGCAGATTAAATAAATTAATGAAGCAATACATTTCGCTTTGTGGAGATTTCGAGGTGATAAAGACGTATGTTTGATACTTTATCTGTATATTTATTGTCCTTAATTAAATTGTACTTTTCCGGACTTTATGACAGATCTTGGGATTTTCATAACGGCGATAACGAATTCGCAAGGGCTCAAAAATATGTATCAAGACTAAGTATAATCTGGCGGTTTATCTCACATTGTTATGTCCGCAGATTGCCATGTTATTTTAGATCAGCAATGCCTTTATTTGGTGGATGCAATTGGGAGTTATCTTGAGTACAATCAGATTAAAATTAAAAGACAGTTGGAATTCCCGCAGCTGTCATGAATTGAAGATTACCCTACGAAAAAACGATATTACGGGCTATTTTAATGAATGCGCAAACGCAGCAATTGCTCAGAAGCTGTTGCATGGTAATTTGAAATTCGGATTTTGATGCAATCTTATTGTGAGGTTATATGCAAAAACCCATTTTTCAGGCCTAAAAACGGACCTCGGCTTATTTGCCAGGTAGACTTTTTCGACAGAAATATGGTATTTTATTTTTGTACTCGCACGGAATTGTCAAAACTGAAGAAGTCGCCAATAACGCGTGCAATTGCCTTCTTCTAAAATTACGGATTGTTTTCATCAGCGTGTTATTTAGGCCGTGAAAGCCTATTCATTGGTAATCATAAATTTAGACCAAGATAAAAATGAGAATATCGGTCAGAGACCGAAACTTATTGATCGAAAGTTAGGGGATCCCCCAAAACAGAAACTGCAGTTTCGATTCGAAAAATTGAGAACTCCAAAGCTGGATACAAAATGGTGTATATGAAGAATCTCCATATAATAATCAGAAGTGTATTTCTGTAAGATGGGTTTGCACAATGAAACAAAATGGTGATAAAATGTTCCCAAAGGCTAGACTTGTTGCTCATGGTTTTGAAGAGAGTAATTTGGAAAATATTAAAAAAGAATCACCAACCCAACATGTTGTAAAGATTCAATGCGAACCGTCATAGCTATTGTGCAACAAAAATGATGGCAATTAAAATGTATTTACGTCAAAACCTCATTTCTACAAGAGGTGGAGCTTAAGCGAAATGTTTATCTTATGCCACCCAAAGAAGCAAATTGTAAAGAGGAAATTGTGTGAAAATTGAAAAAAGTGTATATGGACTGACTGATGCTTCACTGAAATGGTATGACAGAGTTTGAAATTTTATGTTAGAAATTGGATGCAAGACTACTCTTGCAGATCCTGCAGTTGTTTATGCTGCAGATCCTGCAGTTTTTTATTGGCATAATGACATTAATTTGGAAGGAATTTTCACTGTACATGTTGATGACTTCATGTGGTCTGGCAGTCAAACATTTGAAAGGAAGATTATCACGAAATTACGAGAAACATTCAAAGTGGGAAATGAAGAAACATCGTGTTTCAACTTTTCAAGTATGTGGGTCTTCTAATCAGCGAACATAAAGATAGAGTCTCATTAAATCAAAATGAATACATTTCATCCTTGAATCCTATTCATTTGTCTCGCTTTGCAAGACTAACTCATCTTGAAAGCAAAGTCCATCAGTCTAAAATAGGTCAACTGTTGTGGATTAGTACTCAAGCCCGACCTGATATCTTACTTGATACTTGTGTATTGGCCACAAATTTAAAGTCTACAACTGTGGAAGATCTCCTCAGAGTTAACAAAGTGATTGGGAAACTAAAATCAAATTCAGTAGATTTAAACTTCTGTAAAGGATTGATGTAAAGGATTGATGTAAAGGATCTTCTTCTCCGGATTAAAAGAGTTGTTAAAATTTCTTTGGCTGCAGAAACACTTGCTATGTCAGCTGGCGTAGATAAGGCAAGCTTTGTTAGCTCATTGTATAAAACTGTATAAAGAAATCATGCATGGAGTTATAGATCTTGAAAAACTGGCCATCAAAATTGCAACTGATAATCGCTCTCTTCACATGTTATAAAGTTTACCAAGCAAGTGCAAGATAGACGACTGAGAATAAAGTAGCAATGTTGAAAGAGATGCTGTCCAACAAGAGATTACCAGAATCCGATGCTGTAACAGCTTGCAGATAACTTGACTAAAAAAGGGTCATCATCGTCAAGTTTGCTGAACATTATACAATGCAATAAAATTAATTACTTTTAATATTAAATAATGGGGAGTTTGTGAATGTTTTGATCTGATTACTTTACCAGACACTTGTAATCAGAGTGCCATTACTTGTTGTTACTTGATAATTATTACTTGTTTACATGTTTGTGTGAGGGTACAGCTTTGGTGATGATGCAATATAGTTTGTATCAGGCCTGATGAAGGACCTGTATATGTGTATATATATGCCATTGGGGCAAATAAACTTTTCAAAGAGATTACTAATTCGCTTCACAAATATCGCATCCCCGGGTCAGTAATGATAATATCGTTCGCTTAAAATTAGGATCGTAATTTACAAACTGTGATACAAGTCCTACACAAAAGATGAGAATCAGATGAATATGCAGATAACTGCACACACGTATACAAAAAATTCCACGGCTGTCAACAAGGATTTGTTGGCACATTATTATTAACATCGACACAAATCGCGATTGACTGCTTGAGACGTCGCGATCAATGTGTTGTCCACCCCTGATATAAACCATTATGACGCTGCTGACATCTGCGAGTTATAGTTCTCTCTAAAATTAATTTTCGCGATTTTAATGTTTTATTTCTAAATGCAGGTAACTGCTGACTACGATTTAATTGAAATATTTGCCACAAACACCGTCAGGCAAAAAGTGGCGGGCTCTGTGCAATTTCGCTGTGAACGACCATTCACTTTAGTTTATTAAACGGATTCATCGCCGTGAATTGCAATTTTGGTGCAATGTTTTAATTTTACCGACGTGTCACAAACTGGGTCATTTTCAGATCAGAGTTCAATCACTTATTTCATTCAAATCAACTATTCTGAATGATGGTTTACACTGAATTTCTTTCATTATGACAATAGAATTACGGCTTCCTCCACCCTCAAGTCTATGCTTCTGAAAAAACTAATAACTACCTTATCCCATACCCGACATGGAATAGTAACCGGACGGGAGGCAGTGGGTTGTCATGAGGTTATTAAGCTACCTTAACAACTTTCCTCTCCTCCAAGATAAAATGCCAATCCTATCATACGACTTAACGGTCAAAAATATCCTTACTAATGTATAATCAATACTTTGTAGAACCTAAGAACATACCCAAGTATATTGTCTTCGCCAGGTTTGTTTTTATTCGAAGGTGGAATAACTGAAATAAAAAAAAGAATGCTAATATATGCAAATTCAGGTTGTTAATAAAAGAGTTAATTCGTGAAGTTAGCGGATTTTATTTTAAACATAAGGCAATTTAATTTTTAGCCAAGTAGAATATAAAATCTAAAACTGGTTACAATATTTCTAGCATACTAAGAAGTGGAGAAAGTAGTAAGACACTAATATATCATCAAATCCAATGCAGCGGCAATTTCAAAACCCAGGGTATAGGAAATTGTGTAGGCAAGCAGTGAAGAGAAATTTATTTTTTTTTAAATAATACCACCTTATCAGTGGATGCTTGTCTGGGGCCCTGTTCAGAGCAAAAAGAGTAAACACAGAATGAAAAAAATAATACACGATTTTGTAAGCATGGAGGGCTGATTTTATACGTGCTTGCACAATACTTGTGAGTTGTTCCACTAGCAAAGTATTTTGCCTTGCTATCGAAAATACTTACTTTTTGAATTAACCTGAGTTTTTTTGAAAAAGCTGGAGGATGGTGTAAGAGGAGTGAATCGATCTCTTTTCTTCACACAATACGAGTCGGAAGATCTTCTGGAATCTTCCGACTCGCTGTGGATGATGTCAACATCTGAATGAAATGCATAAATATTAGCATCAATTAACCCTTTCCATGCGATTTTTATTTTTTATTAAATAATCGCATTTGCTACACCGACTTTATGCATTTGTACCCCCACAACTAATCGATTGACTAATGAAAAAGTAATGATCCTCTGCTGCCCACTGACGGCTCGTTGGAAAGCTTATTTAAAGAGCTTGCAATTGGCGATTAAAAAAAATTTTGTTTTTAAAAGGGGTGGTCTGAGTCACAAACCGGATAGAAAAAAGGCATTTTTTTTTCTTGGGTGTTGAAACTTCAAACCGTGATAAAAAATAGAAATATTCGCTAAATCCTTTACTGTTACCGCTTCTTGGTTGGCAAACAATAGCATAATATTGCTGTAGCAATTTCGTTATCTAACTCAAAATACTTTGGTAGATGGAAGGGATAATATGTCTTCTATTACCACCCAAAAAACACCGAAAATTGCATAAATTTCAAAAACACTCCCTCGGTCCGCCGCAAATAAAATTCCCATGGTAAACGAAAGCGAGATTTACCGTCGCTTATGTTAATCTCGAAGAAGACTTCTTATCAATAAACTAAAACCCGGAAAAACTAGACCAACAGTTTGCGACCGATTGCTAAATAAAACAGTGGAGTACATCAACGTACCCGCCGCAATCTAGCGAGTTTTGTCGTGGGTACGTATACGTGCCCACCGCACGGAAAGGGTTAATTGATATAAATTCAAATTTTTGGTACTGAATTGGGTGCAGGTGTCAAAGTCAAAAGTTTGAATCTTCCAAGAGTCTGGAGTTGCCATTCAAAACTCATATTTTTGATGAAAGAATCTCAAATAGCTTTATGTTGAACGAGCATTCTCGATAGTCAAATAAAAAGGCTTGTATATGCCAGAGTTTGTGTTTTTATAGACTGGAGTCAAAATATAGACTGCAGTCATTTTCAAATTTTGATTAATAGGAGGTGAAAGTAGAGTCAATTTTCTCGTCCGACTAACTAACCTCTTAATCGTTTTAATTCCTCCAGCTTTCGTATTAATATTGATCTTGGTGACGGATACCTGTGGAGCAAAAGATAACAAGCAGAATGAAATACAAATCATTGTAAAATGGTAAACAAGGGTGATTACTGCAAAGTGGTTTTAATTACCATTAGATAATAATAAGGACCATATAATTTTAACCACCCAAGCGTTAAATATTTCTGCTTTCTTGAAACCTGCAATGTGTGTTCCTAAATTTTTAATCTGAATACTTTTTCAATCCTAAATTTTCTTTTAAACTCGAATAATCGAATTGAATAAATTCCTGTGCCAACATAAGCAAAATATTAAATGTTCCTTCCTCTCGGTACCCATGAGGTACGTATTGTAAACATTTTTACAAACCATATTAGTTACGAATTTTTATGTAATAATGAAACATCTATCTTTTTTGGTGAATCAATAAAATATGCGAAATTGAACCATATTTGGGTTTTCGCTTGACATCAGTTGGGTAAATTATTTAAAAATGATTTGACCCTGAAAGTTGAATATTCACATGTGGATCAGTGTTCACTATTAGCACACTTTTTTGCGAAAAGTGGGAAGCACTTTCGCAACTTTTTTAGGGATTGCGAAATAGCACTTTTTTCCGATTTTAAAGGGCAAAAATTCAAAGTTGACAATTATTTTCGTGTGAGTGCAAATAAGTTGCGTACTAGTACTTTTGTAACCCAATTTTGCATTACATAATGATATTTGCTGGAATTCTAATCTATGTGGTACATACATTTGAGATAAAGCTTTTGCATTAACGGAAAAATTCTTGTTTATAATATGATTATTATACAAGCACACCGATTCCGCTTCTCTCACAAAAACAGTTGGCGCCCTCTTTGAAACCAGATGTCCGAATACAACGCAGTGCGTTTCTTCAAACGAGAGTGGTCATGTGACTGTCAATGACATCGATGAATTGCGACCAAAGTACTCGATTTTCTAGTGCAAATTTGACGGGATTTGGTCCTTCCGTAGTGAATTTATTTATTGGAGCCATTCAGAAAGTTCTGATACCCGATACGGCATTGTTTTTCGTAACGAATGTAAACTTAGGCAAATATTTTTTGAATTAAGAAGAAACTTTTAGCAGCATCTCACAGATTTGCGAAATCACCAAATAGCACGTGCCATTTTGTGATATTTAATATTATCTATTCATTCTCGATAAATCGAACTTAGACCAGAGTCAAAAATTAAATGCAACTATTTCTCAATGATATGCCAGGTTATGATATTATTGCCAAGAATATTTGTGAGTATATCACTGGACAGAAATATTTTGCACCCCTGCTGTTTGCAGAACAACAATTCGCTAAAGTTGATTGATCGAATACACGGGAAGCATTTATTTATCATCTCACTGGCCAACATGTGGCAGAATTGTACGATCATGTTGTCCTCTCTAAATAATAACTTTTTTATTGAATGTTTATATTTTACATCTGTGTATTAATTATATGTTCTTGTTGGGTTTTCATTACATTCATTCAACGTCGGTTTACAGACATCTAATGTATAACTCTCGCAACCAAATATTTTTTGTTCTGTATGCAACCACCTGGATGGTGCACCAAAAAACGAATTTGATTTTATTGAAATTGGAACACACAAATACAGAATTTTACATTTCATACACAACTAACAGATGCCACATGCAGGCGCTCAGCCAGGATTTTTCCAACAGGGGTCTTACGGTAAAATTAAATACCGGTAAGTGCTTTAATCGTACAATTTACAACGACTTAAGACGTCTGTTAAATAAATTCCAGCAGAGTTTCGTGTAGCTCGCCTCCCTCTGTAGTCGTTTGGTGAATATTTGGTATGTGTATTTCAAGAATATACCTGCTTAATCTTTCTATTGCCATTCTATGAGTATTTACCTACACATGATTAGAGACGGGCAAAATCGGATTTTTTCTATGGAGAAATCATTTTAAGAGAAAAGTAAAACTCGTGAGTATCAATGGTGTTACAATTGTTTATATGCACAAAAACATTGATTGAATGTGCATGAAATGTGTGAAACTATTACTCGTGGTAATTCAATGTTAATCTTTTTATTGCCATTCTATGAGTATTTACCTACATGTGATTAGAGACGGACAAAATCAGATTTTTTCTAATGGAATAATTTGAATATTTTTTTTTTAATAGAAACTTACTAAAGACTGAAAACTCTGTAACAAGGCGGAGTTTTAACTGTCTAATTTTGTCACAATTGCGGATTATTTTTTGTCATCGTGACCGTTTCAGTGGCCGACATCTTAATTATTGTTGCACTATATTTTAAAGCACTTTTATCACAATATTTCTCACGCAGCGGCGGACATTGAATTTTTTTTATATTTCAAGCCGAACTATGAGTTCACATCGGCGAGAATATTAAAGACACTATTAAGTAGTAAATTCATAAACATTTTATTTCTATTTCATTCTCATCATCTGGTTCGATAACAGTTTGTAAATTACGGTCCGAGTTTTTAGCGAACAATAATATCATTACTGACCCTGTGATGAAAATATTTATAAAGCTAACAATAGCTGACTTTTTATGATTTTAATTTCTATCGTTTGTGTGGTATTTTCGTATTAAATCATGAATAATAAATAAAACACTTTGCAAAATCGCCATTTCATGAATACTCAGTGTTGCTCTGAATCAAATATACTGATTAAATAAATCGGCAATGATAGCAATTCTACATGGTCAAAATAATATTCCCGCCTGAACTCTCTGGAAATTTCCATAGAATACATTATTCACCTGTCTTACTTTATCTGGTTTGACGTTTCTAAACGTAAAAACGGCTTTGAAGCGCTTGAATTGAACTGATATGCTAGGCGCAGAAAAAAAATCACCACAACTGAAAGATTTCTCATATTTATCATTTCCGTCTGTTAGCGACAGTCGTAGGTGAATTCTTCCTCGTAACTCTTACTTCGAAATTAATGTTAATAAATTTGATCTTGCTTTTTAATGCGTCGTGATTTGAATTAATGAAAATGATTGTGTAGGGAGTTTGAAGAGAAGGTCTTAAATTAGCTTATAACAGTCCTTTTATATGACTATTATTAATTATAAAGTAGGTCAACCTATGGCTCAAAATAGCGGGATGCCGACTTTCATAGCGAATTCGTGTGATCTTTCAAAAAATAAAATAGGATGAATAAACATGACATCAATCCATATCGGTGACCGGGGATGTTATTTAGCACATGCTTTGTACAAATGACCACCTCTCTGACTATGGCCGGTTAAACTAATATCGATTGCTGTGTGTATTAATCGCTGTCTGTTGGATGGAAGGAGTAACGAAAATTTGCGAGGCATTGCTATTCAGGGAAAGGAGTACCGTTCGCAACTGACACGGTTGGTTGATTGCACAAAGTTTTGTTCACGACATGTGAGCTTAGCAGGTGTCCTTTGTTACCGATGAATTCGCTTGTTTTAAACAAAGGTTTAAACCAGTGGTTCTTAAACTTTTTGAGCCGCGCCCCCCTTTGAAAATATTTACAAACTTCGCGCCCTCCCCATTTTTGCTTTGAAAAAATGCTTTTGTGATGGGCAGGTTGCTATTTAATAAGATGGCACTATAAGAGTGTTGGTCTCATATCGTCATTGCTCAGATTGTTTAGGCATAAAACGCTTCGGAGTACAACTTTGCCATTCACTGTCGTATGTATAAAGCCAAATAATGGTTGGTCATCATACATTCTCGTATTTCCCCTCAGTTTGTAATACCTGGTAAAGACAAACTAATTTTTAAGTAAAACTAAACACGCAATGAACCTATGCTTTAATGTATTTTCTGCTTAAACGTTTACATAAGAACTTGAAATTTCAATCAATTGTTTACTTCATCACTATTGAGCGATGCCAAAATTATTTACTGTGTTTTAAAAATAAGCAACAATTACAGACTTCTTGGCTTGCCTAACGTTTCAAACAAAATGGAGAAGTACAAATGAATTTATGTAAATTTAAAAGCAGTTCATTTTTTAATGTGGACGTTTCCTCGGCCCTTGACCACTGAAAAATAAAGTCGCTAAGGGGTTTGCGATTGCATTTTGTTTAAATCTCGATTGTTTTCGTAAGCGTGGCCCGCTATGCCGTAAAAATCTTGATTTTGGTGATTTTTCTCCCTAAATCAGAAATTTCCCTCGACATATTCTTGTGTCGCGAAGACGATTATAATTACTTTTTTTATTTTCGAATAGAACCATGACATCTCTGAGGAAAACGAGTTAGTTTTTATTATATAATCATCAGCGACGAGATGCTAAAGATAGAATAAAGTAGTGAATCTGCAACCAAATATTTCTTTATTGTAAAAGCGAGATTATAAAATACTAAAAATGAAACTGAAAACACCATGAGTTTTGTTTTGGGGTGGACCGCGACAGATTAAAAACACTTTCTTAGACATTGCAAATCTCATGAATTCCTTGTGCCTGCGGCACACCAGTAGTGTTCTAAAACTACCGACTTGAAATAAATTTTACTCCGTGGGATTTTATCGTAGACTAAGGAATTAATCGAGCATTGCGATAAAGCGGAGTAAGAGTTGCAGGGACACCACATAATGGTGACATTGGCAAGAATACAAATCAAAACAAAATGTAATCGGGCACTTTGCCACACATTTTTATGGTTGCGGATTACCGTGGTATTTTGGAGTAGTGGTGCTTTTATTTTATCGACACAATCGCAAGATTTAATTTATCACAATCAAATGAATAAAGCAACCATTTTAAATGAATATTTTATTCAACACGAAAACCATTACATATCCGTTGACAAAGTTGGGTTGGCTCTTATAAGGACTGGCGTAATGTCGAGGACAGACTCAGGATTCGTACCGCGGGGATTTCGAGTCGATGAATATGTATTTTAATTGTACTAAATTAAGTATACTTTCTGGGATATTATACCAGATTTTTCTAATGAAGTCAACGAATTCGCATCAGTGCAATATATATCAAAACGAAATATAATCGGGCAGTTGATCACACTTTGATATGTCCGCGGATTGGCGTGGTATTTTAGATCGGTAATGAGTTTATTTTGACATGAGTCACCGCAACCGCAAGTTACCTTGAACACAAATGAATTAAAATAGAGAGACATTTTGAATTTTTTTAGTTATTACGAGACGGAAAAAATTATTATACCGCGGAAAAGCCGGTATTTTTAATGAACGCGGAGACCGTTTCAGGAGCCGTTACATGTAAATTTCCGATTCCATCTTGTGACCTCTTGCGCCCCCCCTGTGAGCATCTCGCGCCCCCCTAGGGGGGCGCGCCCCCCAGTTTAAGAACCACTGGTTTAAACAAAACTCAGTTAACAGGAAGGCACCTTTTTTCTTAATAATTTTTCTTAATATTAACCGAAGAAGGGCTTTTTTGAGTATCTACTCTGTTTGAAAAGAATTTGAGCAGAAACTAGGGCACCTAACTTGCTGAAATCGGCAAAAGCACTTTCGCACTTTTTTAGAGTTAGAGTTAACACTGATGTGGGTATTTTACGAACTTTAAATAAAAATTTCACCTGTAGTTTTGATATCTGTAGTTGTGGCGGTGTGGCTCATGTTGCTAAGCGTTAGGAATATGCTTGCCACCGCACCTCTGATAATTCTGCATGGATTCGGAGGTTCGGATCCCATGAAGGGATAGTTATGTGTGAGAGGATTGCTAGACCTTTGCCGCCATAGGGTGGTACACGTAAGCGGTGTTCGGTTACGACTTCCTCCACCATCAAGTCCATGCTTCTGAAAAAACAAATAACTAACTTATCCCATACCCGACATGGAATGGTAACCGGACGGGAGACTGTGGGTTCCCATAAGGTTATTAAGCTACCTTATCGGCTTTCCTCTCCTCCGAGATAAAATGTCAATCCTATCATATGAGCTAACGGTCAAAAATATCCTTACTAATGTATAATCGATACTTTGTAGAACCTAAGAACATACCCAAGTATATCGTCTTCGCCAGGTTTGTTTTTATTTGAAGGTGGAATAACTGGAATAAAAAAAGAATGTTAATATATGCAAATTCAGGTTGTTAATGAAAGTTAATTTGTAAAGTTATCATTTGAAAGGCAATTTAATTTTTAGCCAAATAGAATATAAAATCTAAAATTGGTTACAATATTTCTAGCATACTAAGACGTAGAGAAAGTAAGGAGACACTAATATATCATCAAATCCAATGCAGCGGCCATTCCAAAACCCAGGGTATAGGAAATTGTGTTGGCAAGCAGTAAAAAGAATTTTTTTTTTTTTTCAAAAATAGTACCACCATACAAATCGTTGGATATCAGTGGATGCTTGTCTGGGGCCCCTGTTCAGAGCAAAAAGAGTAAACACTAAATGAAAAAAATAATACACGATTTTGTAAGCATGGAGGGATGATTTTACACATGCTTGCACAATACTTGTGAATTGTTCTATTAGCAAAGTATTTTGCCTTGCTATTGAAAATACTTACTTTTTGAATAAACCTGTTTATCTTTGAAAAAGCTGGAGGATGGTGTAAGAGAGAATCGAACTCTCTTCTTCACACAATAAGAGTCGGAAGATCTTCTAGAATCTTCCGACTCACTGTGGATGATGTCTACATCTGAATGAAATGCATAAATATTAGCATATTTAAAACAATCAATTGGTACAGAATTGGGTGCAGGTGTCAAAGTCAAAAGTTTGAATCTTCCAGAGTCTGGAGTTGCAATTCAAAACTCATATATTTTGTGAAAGAATTTCAAATAGCTTTATGTTGAAAATTCTCAATAGTTAAATAAAAAGGCTTGTATATGCCTTATATATTAGTTTTTGTGTTTTTACAGACTGGAGTCAAAATTTCCCTCAACCTGGAGTCATTTTCGAATTTCAGGGGGTGAAAGTAAAGTCATTTAACTGACTAACTAACCTCTTAACTCTTCCCTTTCCTCCAGCTTTCGTTTTAATATTGACCTTGGTGACATAGAGCTGTGAAGCAAAAGATAACAAATAGAATGAAATACAAAATAATGTAAAATGGTGAACAAGGGTGATTACTGCAAAGAAGTTTTAATTACCATTAGATAATAATAAGGACCATATTATATTTTTAACCACCCAAGCTATATATATTTCTGCTTTCTCAAAACCTGCAATGCGTGTTCCTAAATTTTTAATCTAAATACATTTTCAATCTCAAATTTTCTTTTGAACTCGAATAATCGAATTGAATAAATTCCTGTGCCAACATGAGTAGAATATTGAATGTTCCTTCCTCTCAGTACCCTTAGCGGCGTATTGTAAACATTTTTAAATACCATATCAGTTATTAGGAATGTTTATGTAATAATGAAACATCTATCTTTTTTGGTAAATCAATGAAAAAATATGCGATCTTGCACCATATATCGGTTTTGCTAAATTACTTGAAAATGATTATAAAGACCCTGAAAGTTAAATATTCACATGTGGATATTTTACGAACTTTAAGTAAAAATTTCACCTGTACTTTTGCATCCAGTAGTTTAGATTCCTAATCTTTTTCACGTTCTGGTTCTAAAAATCAAACACAAGGGAAATTTAATACAAGCCCACAACTACTAGGTTTACTATTAGGGAAACTTTCTTGAACAAAGTTTCAACAGTAAATACTAAATGTGCTTTTAATACTTTTTCTCATAAATAAATAAATGTTTATACAAACAAAGAAAACAAAAGAATACCTCATCAAAAAACATGAGAAATTTTTTTGGTCAAGCTGAGGGATTTCCAAATTGAATCCAAAAATTTAAACTATCGATTATAAATGATTACCGTAGTTATATTACAATTCTTGATTTTAAGAATACTTTATTTATTCAAAATATTTATATAAAAAATTTAATTTTAGAGCCATTTAATTTTTCAAAACCATAATAACAAAAAACTTGTTGAATCATGTATATTACTTGTTTCTGTCAACTGTCTATCGCTAAACATGGCAATTTTGAGTAAATGTGAATACACTCGGGTAGAGCTCGACCGATAACACTTTTTGACGTTGATACCGATATATCGGCCAGCTAGTGGCCGATAACCGATACTGCTATGCCAATATTGATATAAATCATATTTTGAGCCACAAAATGGGCTTTTATGATGTACCTCATGAGTGTAGTAGTTTCATTTTGATATCTATTATCATTGCAGTAGAACTTTTATTTAACTAACTCAACAAATGTTATTCTGTAACTTTTTCTGCTACTTCAATATCAGTCTAGCTATTTCCAGTAAAAGGATTGTTAATTTGACGATTTTAAATATATCTATGGGCATAGGGCATTAGAAAAATTATAAATTGATATATTTCACAGTGAATCGTGATAATGATAAATTCCTTTGATATTGTGATAGCATATGTGCAGTTACATGTGAAGTTTTTAATAACTTTGTTTCCAGAGACTCTTAATACCTTATTTAGTCAATAATAATGAATTGAGTTTTTTTTTGTAATTCTCAGCAAAATGATAAACAACCATCAATTAGTGCGTTTACATGGCAACGATTATCGTGCCAAAACCGTATTTTGAGCGAGTCGTGTTCATGTAAACACTTTGGTTCGGTGGCCGATCATGACTCAGCGTGTTTGCATCGTGATATTCCAGCACGATTGCACAGGGTAGATTTGCAAACACGATGCTTTCTTCACACGTGCGAACGGGGGCGCGCTGACGGGTTTACTTCAGCGTTTTCTAGGTCGCTTGCTCTGCGCTTCTGTGGACCTAATGCAGTACCGTACCGGTAATGCTTGCAGCGCGACAGCGTTGCAATTGCAAGCGAGTTTGAGCTTTTTGAAGTAATCATCAGTAACGCTAGATAGAATTCTTTACTTGCGAAAAATATGTTAAACTTCTTTCTGAACCAACAACGGCCTGTCCTGCACAATGCAATACCGGTACGGTGCCGTAACTGGATACCGGTATAAAATATTAAGTAAAGTGGCGGAATTCTAGTGCCATAAATGGCTGAAACGTATGTAAGGGTTCAAGTTCCGTGGATTATGAAATTTAGCAAAAGATACAGTCAGACAGTAGGATGTTTTATCTGTAAAATCAAGTAGCCTAAGCAGAACTGATACGAGTCAGGGAATAGTACGAGACAAGAATAGGGCTATGGGCAGCCAGGGCAGGGATGTGTGGAGCTTTTCAACCACAGCTAGCAAAGCGAACGATGTACGTGCCCTACGTTCTAATTTGGAATGTAGGGCATGTTAGTCTATATATATATATATATACTGATATATTCATAGGCTACATCAAAAATACAGTACCGGTATCTGACCGGTACTGTTCTTGATTTTGAAAATTTACCAACTGTAATTTATTGACATAATAAATTCCATTCATAGCAAACCGTTATTTGGTTTACTGATTTATATTTATCGCAGAAAAGTAGTAGTGCAGTTTATGTTCATGAGTGAGATGGAGTCTATGTCAAATCTGAAAGTTAAGTGGGAAGACAACGAGGTTAAAACAAAGCTTGGCATTGTTCGAGAAATGAATCTGGTTGCTCTGCTTGACCAAGAGGAGTCTAGATCAGAAGTTTTGTACAAAGAAGTTGAGAAACAGTTGACAGCGAAGGGATACAAGAAAAGGTTTGGAAGCACAATCGTTATGTTATACAGAATACAGTTTCAGTTCTGCGATTCATATATTTTAGTAATTTCTGAAAAGTTATTTCTACTTAATTTTTAGACATTTGCAATTGAATTTTGTTGAAATAATATTAGATACGAACTATGTTAAATTCTTGACTAGCAGTATGTTTTCAATTGGCTGGTTACTAAAGCTAGATGTTTTTTCAATTGTAGTTTCCAACAAATACACTATAAAGTGAAGGCCTTATGGTCTACTTTCAACAAGATAGTACGTCTGCATTCTGTTGGTGGGGCGGCTCACATAACATGTGATTATTATGATGAGCTTGATGAAATCTTCAGCCACCACCCAGATGTTGATTATACAAATATGGGAGTGGATCCCTCAATCACAAACGCTGTATCACTAGGTAACAATTTTTCTTTGATGTTTTTGAGGCTATGAGCCAGAGGCTATGGTTCAGCATATGATTAAGCCGTCCTATGAGTAATATACTACTATGAGGGCTACTATGAGAATCCTATTCTGTTATCACCCTAATAATGTCATTTTAGCACAAAAATTTATTATTATGGGAAATTGTCGACTGTCTTTTCAAAATTGTTTTGCTTATGCTTAGATGTTGAAGGAGATGCAGCTTCAACTACAGAGACATCTTTTGATACTTCATCCAATCATGAAGAGAATCCAGAATCTGGTTTGTGTCTATATAAATATTTGGTATACCGGTATATTATATGTCTCAACCAAAACATCATGCTACCTAATTGAGAGATGTACTGATGCATTGATATCGGCCAATATTTCGGTATCGGCTAAATAAAGAATGATATTTTGATATTGGAACAAAATCTTGCGCACGTAACTCAATGTATAAGTTTGGTATCTGTATCGGCATTTTTAGTTGGTATCGGCGACAAAAGTGGTATTCTTACATCCCTTTCAATTTGAGATAAGTCTTATTTAATTATATTTCTATAAAAGTTTAACTAGGAATTGGGCATTTTCTAGTTAAGTGAAAGTCTCTTATGCCACTGTGCAGGAAAAAGACCTTCAGTTGACTTTAAAATCCTTTTCGAGAAACAAAGGGAGTGGGAAGAAAAAATGATGCACGAGCAAATGGAAGCCCATGCGCAATTGATGAGAGAGACTGTGCAACAAATGGGGACGATACTCTTTGCACGTGTGTCTCAGCTTTCAAAAAAACGAGGTAAAAGCTTATGTTTCGCTTAGGCGTATATATATAAGGAAATTCCCTTAAAAAAATTTACTCCCTCCCTCCCTTTATAATATAAATAGATTTTCTCCACCAGAAAGCTTAATGAAGGGAAGGTATTGCACATCAACATAATGGAATGACTGCAGGGGGACAATTTGAATAAATTTCTGCAGATAGACTAGAACGGTTGTGCAAAGCCTCTGCACGCCCATTTTTGAACTCTTTAATATGGTTTATAATCTGTATATAAATGAGCATCATGGTAGAATAGATAAAGTCAGTGACCAAAGCAATAATCCCAGATTGCTTGGGAAATGTTGCTGTAGTGTAGTAAAGCGTTGAAAATCGCCCAGCATTTGTAGTTGATATGTACTGATATTTCGGAATATGTCAGATAAAATATATGAAGAACTAGCAGGATATTTGCGAAATTTGTATCTTTGCTCTGTTTCGTATGAATGAGAAACTTATAAACACGTACAAGATAGTTAACTTGTAAAATTAAAAACATTTTGCAAAAAATGAATTTAAAAGCAGCCGTGAAAGATGAAACTGGCAACTGTTTTCAACTCCAAGTACGATGCCAACAATTTTAAACCGGATCGAAATTCAATGGTGTCCATGTAAACACGAGACATATTTTGGCGTTCGATTGTCCGAAATACGATGTGGAAACGTTTTTTGATAAAACGATTATCATGACCATGTAAACGTAGTAAATGTAGATAAAACTGTTACCCCAGAAATTCAAAATTGAATTTGGGGAGGTCACAAATTCGGAACTGACATTGCTTTGAGCTACATGTACCATGTTTCTGTGATTACTACCACACCAGCTTCAAATCGATTTTATTTATAGGGCGTTTAATGCTGATATTAAATTTGCCTTTTTCTCACTGTGTACTCTCTCAAAAACATCACTTTATAAAACGCATTGTTACTCCAAATAATAACTTTTCAGTTATGATCATGCATGAAAAGGCTAATCATGAGACACCGGAAATTAGGAGAGACACCTTTTTAACGCAAAATGAAAGCGAGAGAAATAATGGGAAACCAATTACGCAGGGGCGGGAGCCGTTGTAGCACGCAGCCCGGCACTTGCTGAGTATGATCGATGTGATATATTGGCAAACACGCAATATCGGCCCGATATATTGGTTGGCCGATATATCGGTCGAGCTCTACACTTGGGACATTCAGGTTTTTTGAAAGAGGAAGGTGTCAGGAATAGGGCTTGGCGCAATATTCTTATAACAGATAGCGAATATATGACATTTTACTATTCGAATGTCCGGTACCAGGCGACCTGCACCTTTTTGAATTTCAATGTAATTCGCGCATCTCTAATTCCCTCGTGAATTGCACAAGAATTTACCCACGGTGCTCAATAACAGACAAATTAAAAAAAAATTTGTATTTTTGCTATGATGTTTCTGCTTTCTCTCTGCACCTGATGCATCATTTCAATTCCCCATTTTGAAAAAGGCACACAAACACCGTTCTGCAAATTTTTTTCAATTCCGGCTGGTGGCATGTTATTAGCCATTTCATGCATGACCGGAATATAAAATTCTAACAAAAATTAATTAGTAAAATGATGTAAGCATATTAAGTCGTCAGAATCTGAGGTATATAAATGGCATAGATTTGAAACTGAGAAGTAAAGTATTTTTAAAAGCTTGTATTACCGTAATTTCCGGCGAATGAGTCCGTTTGTGGGCCATCTTTTTATCCATTGTAATTGTATTTCTAAAACAAAAATTTTAATTATAGATCACCTCAAACAATAATAACTTCAAGAAGATTGAATGAGACTTTATGCATAGACTCTCTACTTCAGCTATATCAGTGGCCAGGTAGGCAGGCAGTCAACATCATATGTTAAAATATTAGTAAAAATACAAAAAGCTCTGGTACTTCAAAAACTCTAATAGCTTCGTACCAATCAGTGAGTGCTTGTGCAAAACCTTGTTTGAAGCAAAAGCCACAGAAAATGCTGTATAAAAAATTGTGAGGAAAATAAACCTAGAAAACAATGCTTCGATCAGAAAAATGTTCACACAGACCCAAATACATCAATTCTAGCTTCGGATTTAGGTTAAAAGCAAATCAACTCACTAATTTTTGATTGAACGATAATATAATTTTAACCAGAAAAGCATGTTTTATCTTTGTTCCAGCTGGAAATGTACAAATTCAAATTTGCAACGCTGAACAAATTTCAAAATTTTTAGATTGCAATTTGAAAGAACTCGAAACTTAGACTATGGGCCTCGCTCTATTAAACATTAACAATCACTGATCTCCAACTATTAAAATCTAGCTTCTGTTTCTTTTTTTAATTCAGCGCTTGTGTTGCAATTTACATATATAGAGTTCAAATCACCCTGGATCGAATGAATTAGGAAAGCAATGCTGAACCAGAAAGGTGGAAGTCTGTTCAAGAATAGTAGTTCCTTACATATTGGTAGATATCAAAGGATACTTGTACAAAGCCTTTTTCGGGAAGAAAGGAAAACAGAAATCTAAAAAAATGGTATGGTACAGTATTCTACTGTATTATATGAAACTCTGATCTGAACTCAACACAGTGATCTTTGCATAAACATGTGTAACTCTCAACTAAGAAAACATATCATACTTGATTTCAGCAAAGATGTTTCCTGTTGGAGCCGCTTTTTTTGCTGACTTCGTTGCACCTATCAAGTCAAAAAAATGTGATGAGCTTTTATGGGATTCTGATCTAAAATTCCCAAGTCTTAAGTCTACACACAGATTGTATTTTTGTATGATAGGGTAACTTAGAAAATTTAAATTTACAGTATTATAAAAAAATGATTCATATTATGTCTTTACTTTGGTGGACTATCAGTGTATGAGTAGAATTAATAAGTACTGGGTTTTGAAAATGGTCCATAATGTCTTTAACAGCTGATGCCAATGTGAACACACGGGTATACCAGAAATATAAGACTTTAATGTTCGCCGACCCGCAAGAATTAATACCTCCAAAATGGAGAAAGTGTGGGATTAGAGATTACCAATTTTGGGGTGTCGCAATAAAATTGATCGCAGTGATAAAAACACATAGCCTCCATGGTGAATTTAACAAGTAAAAACCGCTCTGTTGCCGAAAAAACGCTCTTCATGTTTCTTTAAATTTCCGAAGTGATTATCGACCTCCGACATTCTAGACCTCGGTTGTGTATGAAAAAAAATGTTCGTGGATATTCGGTATTCATAAAAAATATTCGAAGTATTTTATTCAAAAAAATATTCGATCGGCCCACTCCTAACTACTACCCATATATTTTTATCAAGCCCCCACATACCATAGGATTCATAATGACGTTCAGGTATTCCTGCAGGCCAAAATTTGAAAGTATACCAAGTGGGTGTTATCAACAACAAGGACAAAGGTCCTAACATGTCAGCCGTGCTTAAGATGTTCTCTATTTTAAAATCGGAATTTTATTAGGACCAAAGTCAAACTGGATAGGGGAGAGATACGTTAATGATTTAGACATAAAAGCAATACAACACGAGGTAATAAAGAGCCTTACTCACCACTAGGGCAATATTATTGCCCTTTACTAAATCTGTCTCTATTGTACCAAAAATACTTCCATTTCGATATTTGAATAACGTATATGCAGTTACATTTAAAATACTGCTGAGTGCTGATATTTTGCATAACTATGTTTCCAGAGTTATAAATGGAGTAGGCCTATGGAAATCACATGTCTCCCCAAAAACTGAGTGTTGAAAGCTGAAAATTGCAGACTCTCAATACCTTATTTACTCAATTCTAATAGATCCAGTTTTAATAGGGCAGTTGTAGCCTGTATGTACTATTTTAATCCTATTATCATTAGTCTTAATTCTTGAGATTTTTGTGTAATTTTGGTCAAAATATGAAATAACCATTAATATGAAAAAAAATGTTAACCAAAGATTTTCAAAATTGTAGCTAGTTTGATGATGACATTATTATTTGATGAATTTATTGTTACTGTACACAGCCATCAAAATGCAAGAGTGCAGTTATTTGTCTTGTTACTGGATGATAAATACTAAGTATGGCCATCATAAAATCCCCACAATGCGTGCTTCAGCTGTGAGTGAGCAGCACCATGTTGCTATGGATACTGACTTGACATGTTCTAATTAATTCTATTTATAAAACTATCGTTTTCTGTGGATACTAAATTGCCCTTTTCCCTTGTACTCTCTCAAAACAGATATTGCAAATAATAACTTCAGGTGCCGGAAAAACTTCAGGTGCCGCTGCTTGCCTAATAAAAAACACTGTACAAAACAAAGGGTGGTCGTGAGGATATTTTCTCTTTATTTAAAGTTTTTCTTTTTATAATAGTAAAACATACCTGGTGATTGCACAATTTTTGCTTTTTCCATTATCTTTTGCCTAAAAAGAATACAAATTTGCAATGGAACTTGAAAATGGAAATGTATTCAAACATTCAAAGATTGTTCATCGATATTTCAAAATGGGTAACTGTTTCTTCTTGGGAAAATGCAAGAGTGATTTGTCCTGACACACTCTTCTTATATTACCTGGAAAAATTTGTCTCATCATTCCAAGGAAAGTAATCTATTTATCTAATCAATTTACCTTCTCACTCTACTTCTCTTCTCCTCCTCCCTCCTCGTTCTCCTCTCTTTAAACTGAAAAAGTTTAATATTTTAATAACATTCAAAAATACAGACATTTTTGCGATTCTGGGTGCAGATAATTTATTTTGTCTATTGCCTTGAAAATGAAAACGGTTAAACAACATCCCGGTGTCTAAAATGCATGAAAATATTATAATCAATCATTTTCAATATAGTCACTTCTTTATTTCGCACAGAACCCAAAAACCACTGAACTATGATTTTGAAATAGATTTTTGAAAATAAGGTTGTGAGTCAATGTTTTGAACAGAACTGAAAAGTCACAATATTACCATTTTTAAAATTTGTAATGTTATCTAATATAAATTTAATATTTATCAGTTTATCCAGTCAAAATTTGGTTATCTTGAAGTTCAGAAGTTAGCTCGGGTCAGAATCTTGGAATTTTAATTCTTTTTTTTGCTTAATCTGGGCAAGCCATCTGACAGCCGAATTTTAATTCTTTTTTTTGCTTAATCTGGGCAAGCCATCTGACAGCCATAGTCTGATAGGGCCTAGTTGTTTTACTGAAAGCAGGAATTCAGATGAACTGGATGAAAACTTCTAATTTTGAATTTGAATATTAAAGATTTAGAAGATTAAAATATTCGGAACACATAACTGCATAAGGACTCCTGGGGCAAAACTATTTTCTTATAGCCTACAATCAAAAAATATATAATGAAAACAAATAGCTGAATAGTGTATTGTTTTTAAATTTAGCTTTTTAATTTAGCTCTTTAATAATTTATTTACATATACATGCTGTACATACCTCTTCAACAATTCTTACTCCTCCCATATTAAAATCACCTTAGTATAATAGCTGAATAATGTGAATATAGTACCGTAGTAGATAGTCTATGACTGTATGATAAAAAAGTACATACAAAATTAACAATACAATAACTTTCACAGAACTTGTCAACTACACAAATTCAAACCGGCAGTGGTGAAAAACTTTCGAAAATATAAGAGAACCCAAGGATATTGGCACCATAGATTTAACGTTATACGTAATTACTGAATTATACGCTATACCGGTACCTAAATTTCAGAAATACAAATAAAATTGACAGTCCCGGTAACGAGCTAACGTTAAATGTCCATCGCCGTGGCGTTAATGCACACAGTACTGGTAACAGCTAACGTACCGGTAGCCCTATGTATGTACTGATGTACCACGGTACGGTACACGTGGTACGTAGGCGATATAAACTTAAAAGTCACCTTCAGGGTAGACACGAACGGACACGGGTCAAAAGTCACTATATTACATTCATTGATTACATTATCAAAATTAATTTTATGATTTTGACCGTAAATGCGTTGACACTGATCGCAGGACTAAGCAAGCGGAGGTGGTACTTTTTCACAATAGTGAAACCGAGCTGCTAGTATTTATTACCATAATGGCTAATCAAGCTTCTTTTCCGTTTTTTTTTCTTTTTTAAGAGTAGTCTATATCAACATTGCATGCATTTCGAGCAATGTTGTAAATTTTTTGAGTATGAGTTTCTCCACCAATGTCCTGTTAACAGTTAACACCATGAACTTGATTTTCACAGCTGGGTTTCATTAAGAAGAACTGGACAATACTTCGGTGTTTGCTTGATGCTATTTTTATGTCAAATTTCGCTATTTTATACTGACAAATTACAGAACGCGCGGGCTTCCTATCCGTTTAAAATTTAGAAAGAAAAGTAATATTTGCTCAGAAACTCCATAGTTATAACTAGGATTGGATTATCCGGACAACCTTATGCAGATGCAGGATGGTGGTTTTAATGATAACTATATATTTTGTTGTTGCTATTTTTGTGTTTGGGATTCCGGTAAATTGTCGGGAAAATGAGACAAATTGATGCGTGTTTTGATTTTATGTACTTTTATTAAATTATCCATAGTACATTCGCCAATAACCCTGACCTTCCCAGCGCAGGGGGAAATATGTTTTGAAAATAAATACAAATATATAGGATATAAACCTTAATTTAGAATGGAATTGAACGTGTAAAAGTATTACATATCGATACAAAAAAAGGGATTGAATTTGACGCCCATTATTTACATATAGTCGACTTAGTTTTCTACTTCTATTTTTAAAAACCGCTTCACCGAAAATGCACCGCATTTTGGAACCGGCCTCTGATGACGTAGTACTGAGAACTTCCAGGACTCGCCTTCATCGCGCATTTGTGAGTACTGTAGTGTTTTTATCTGTGTTTTGGAATTTAATCCTAGTCCCTTGTCGCCTAAGTTTCAAAAAGATTGAAATAATAATGTAATATAAGACAGAAATGCTAATGTATAGGAAGATCTAACTGTAAGGGGATCAAGCATTGGTGTTTCATGCCATGAACTTACCGGCACATGCAATAGCTTTTGAAGATTCAGATATTTTATTTCGTCGTGCATGAAATATTGTAACGACAGAAGTGTTTGCCAAGTTGAAAAGCAGATGACGTTAGAGACAAACATCGAGAAAAAGGAATAATTTGAATATATCATCCTGACGTGCTGAATGAATCCAGTTTAGAAACCATAATTTAAATATAGTGGGCTTCAACCAGGAAAAAGTGACTGATTCTGGAGTAAATCTTTACCATTTTATTCCGTTTTTCGGCTGTTTGATGTAATATTCAGTCAAATTATGATGCTATCAAGTCACACTGTTATATAAACTAAAGTACACATGGTTGCAATTGCAACTTACCAAGAGAGGGATACCGATAGTTAACCAGGTAAAATGAGAATGCCAGTAATACAGTATAGTTTATTTTATTCATTTCACAATATTATGCAACAAGACACTCTTGCATGCTGAACGTTACTAATCTGTGTGGAGATATTAGCCTGGACCCGTGTATGTCAGTTTCATCAATTAAATTTGTATACTTTATGTTTTCCAGTTCAAACTGCTATTAACAATACAGCCCAGCTGTCATCAAGGGTACACTTTGAGTTGATCATTTCTTGAGCGATGTCGGAGTATAACTAGAGAGAAGATGAGATTCCCAGTTCAATCCTGTGTAATTTCCACAATAAGTGAAACTTTTGGGTCCATCCAGAACAAAGTTGGTCTCTGATTATCAATGGATATATTTGTACAGAGGCTTGTTTGGATCAAAATTCCTGGAATGACAACGCACACCTATTTAAAGTCAATGCAATATTTATAACATGAGGCATCAATTAATAATGAAGATTTGTGAGAAAAGATTTATTGACATGAATGAGGCTACATAAACATGATGAAAACTTGTGATCGCTTGCTGAAATTATATAGAAAATGTAAAAACACAAGAACTCGATTTGATAAACTGCGTCAGGTATTGTTGTTTCGGGCTGTGGGCGGGTGTTTGCATTGACTTCAACATAATTTTAAGGCTAAAACGATCCTCAAATTAGAGGCTTTCGTCTAGTTCCATGGAGACATCAGAGCAGATTGGTTGCGAAAATTTGATCCAGACCCGTCACTGTGAATTTTGAAGTGACCACCAACTACACATCCGCATTATTTGAAAGCACACATATATATGCTATTTCTAAAATAGTCTATATATACCGACAATATTACAAAAGGACTGGTTAATAAGGGATCAGAAAAAAAAGAATAAACCTACATAAATTATAAAATCTAGATGATTCGAGACAAAAAATAGCCTTGTATGCGTTATTTCACTGGGAAATACGTTTAGGCGAAAGGTCCGGCAGAAGGATTGCGTATATCTTGACCTCGAATCGTCAAGTTTACTGTAATTTCTAATAATGCAATGATATTATTTGAAGATATTGGTATATATTTGAACCACTGCATCGTTTACTAAATGTACCGCCCAACAGAACTAGCATACGGTTCAAAATAAGTGGGGAACGTTGGGACACTTTTTTTCTTTTGCATATTTTGAGCCGTTAATTCTGCATATTCACTTAAATTGGCGGGACTAATGCATAGAGGGGTAAATGTAGTTTTTGTTCAGCGACTAAGAAATTTCCTTGCGACACACATCTTACTACCAAAATGCTTTGAAAAACGTCCGTCAAGTGTTCCACTGTACCCTACTTGTGGGGCACATTCGGACAGACCCCGGGGCACAATGGGTCAGTCTGCCAAAATTCAACGAAGTATGCCCTTAAAAATTAGCATAATCGTCTAAAGAACAGGGAGACTTTGAAGATTTAATATTTTTAAAATCAATGTTCAACTGAAATAGTTCAGATATTATGACAAAAATTTTGCAAATAAATTTGATTATTTCCTTCCTCTAGACTAAATGTGGAAATATTATTGATTCTCGAATATATTCAATATTGGGCCATGGGTAGAAGGAAACCATAATATTACACAGAATAAACGCATCTCTATGCCTCTAAGCACTCATTGTATCAAACACTCTCGAATTGTGCCCTGTAGGGCATGTCCCACTGAACCCCGGTCCATTGTTCCCCATAGGAAACAAATATTTTCATACCATCTCACGGCGAAATTCGGAAGGCACATCTACTCGCCAACGTTATGAATATTTTAGAGTGGACTAAAGCTAAAAAATATCAGACGGTGGTTTGTCATGTTGGAAAGGCTAAAGTCGAAAAAAGAAAAAACTGGAACGGTAAAATTTTAGTTTTAACCCCCCAAAACCAGGCGCCGCTCTACCCGTCCGTTGTCCGTTCGCGGGGACGTTGTAACTCAACGAAGGGCGGATTGAAACATCGAACCGCGGACAGGATTGCGGATATAGTATCAGTGTGAAAGCTGATTTTCCACTGTGCCCCACCTTCCCCAACTCAGAACGCCACAATTGCCTTTGACCTAATGCAAAATTACGCCGACGAGTTCTCAATACTACGTCATCAACGGGACATATATACTAAGACCTAAGTTGCTTTCGATTTCGGCAGGATTGACTTCTAAAAACTCGAATCTTGTCCACTTCATGCCACCAAAAATCTTAAAAAATTATATAAATGGAATCGAATTTTCTACAAATTTAAGATGGATAAAGGACGTGTCAATGTCAGACACGGGCAACTCACAGAGAAAATCATATGCAAAAAATAACAAAATAAAAAATCGTTGCGAGGGGCTGGCAAACTCGGCGATGGATTCTAAACATAAAAAAAATGCAACTGAATTATATTTACCGCTCGCATTTTTCTAGCAACCTGAGCAAAACAATTAAAATGGAAAAATTTGATAAAGTATAAGATTAAAATGGAAATACCCAAACTACCGTGTTTTCCCGAAAATAAGACCTAGCCTGAATTTTAAAAATGATTTTAATATGAGCCCTCTCCCCTAAAATAAGACCTAGTCAATAACACGAATATTTTTTTACCTAGCCGATAGCAAGAAACCTCTCCCACACGTTTTAAATGATCAATAATCTATGTTTTGGAGTTGTTTGGAATAAAAACTGTTAATTATAAGTAAATGGATATCGGTTTCCATATTTTGTTTACTTGAAAATCTCGTAATTCTATACTTTATAATTTTGTTTTTGATAAATAAAAATATAAAACATACCCCGAAAATAAGCCCTAGTGGTATTTTTCGGAAGAAAATTGAAATAAGACCCAGGCCTATTTTCGGGGAAACACGATAATAAGTCCCTGCGAAAAAGTGTTGCAATTACTGCAAATTAAAAAGCAAATAAAGCGGTATGAACTAATATGTATATGGCATCTATGTGGGCGCAAGCTCATCGCCGAGCCTGAGTTTGTAGAGGCAAGTGGTGGAGAAAGGAATAAAATACAACGAAACTAATTTTGTGCCACAGAATCCGTGGACTTAATTTATTGAGCGAAGGTATCAAACAACCTAGGGAAACCACTAGTGGAAATTAACCGGGCAAATATGACAAATTGAATCACGAAACACACACGGAAGCTCGCAAACACACCAATACATACCAAGAAGAAAATAATACAGAGAATAATGCAGTGTCGGAAAAGAGGGTGAAATCAGATGAGCCGACACTATCAGAAAGTCCAAACCAGACGCGATGGGAACTCAGGATGGAGTTCTTAATTACCGGAGACCCCCGTAGCCGCACACTCAAAATCCAGATCTGCTCCTGCACCAAATCAAGCCGCTCGTTTATGATATTCATCACCGGACGCCAGTGATTCAGGTCATGGAGAAGAGTCTCGTTTGCATAACCACATTTACACAAGTCATCCGTGGTTTCACATATGCCGAAAACCACATGTGAACGGATCGCAGCGGCAGGAGACTTAATCAAGCGTTTAAAACCGACGAAATTTTGAACTGAGCGAGAGAGACAGAAGTGGAGAGAAAGTGGTTTGATGTTTGAGCAACTAAACCGGAAATGACAGAAAACAGTCTTTCCGTGGTCCCATAGCTCGCCCGACCGACTAAACCATCGGGTGTTGGACAAATGGTACAACACCTAAATTATCTTCTTGCCTCTCTTGAGAGACTGCTGTCATTGATGATCGTGAACTAGGGCGACTCATAGGACGTAGTTGACCCCATACCACACGGACCTATGCGTCGCCCATCTAAAAAAGTCGACTGTCAGACCCTTAATCACTTCCTGGACCCGGTAAAACTTTGCCACATACTCGCCGAGTCGAGCAACCGAACGGGCCATGGGGTCGCCGGAGTTCAAGGTTTGAATGCCAGACGTTTTTTATATAAATGGTAGCGACAAATAATCAATTGATTACTTACCACTGCATCATACACCAGGAGGTCTTTACCTTGGCCATGCACATATTGCAAATGAAACATGTGATGGATATTGTGTATAATTTCATTCGAAGTCGTGGTTAATCTCCGCCAATTTAGATATTTTCTGGAAAGTATTAATCCCGATTATAAAGATGTTATATATTTCACCCCTGCCACTGGCTAAGCACTGACGAATTTTGTAGGAAAAAAATAAGATTATCTCTAAATTGCAAAATGTTCGACGATGTTCGTTCTATATATACTGAACTGAACATTGCCTTATTAAAACACACCTTGGAGAACTAAAATTGCCTTATCTAAAAACTTCAAATTTATTTTTCTCAGATTATAAATACGTGGATATAATCACAAAACTACTGGAGGAATTTTTTCGTCGATTTGCTGACTTTAGAACTGAGTTGAAGTTGTTTGCGTCACCATTCGATTGTGATGTAGAAGCGGTCGACGCTAGCTTGCAATTTGAACTTCTTGATTTGTAACAAGATTCAGCAGCAAAAAAAAAGAAATTTAACAATGACAACATTATAAATTTCTATTAAAGTTTGAGTGGCAAAAAAAATCCAAACTTACTGTCACATGCCATAAGAACGGCTTGATTGTTTGGATCCACATACCTGCGAGCAAAGGTTTTCAGTCAGGAACCTTAACTAATCAAAAAACGTCGGTCCAGACGGACAGAAAATCACTTGAATGCAGCATTGCAAATACAATGTACCAAATTGGAGCAAAATTTAAAATATTCCCGAGATCCGAGAAAATCACAATTGCACGTATCTACATAATGAACAACTAAACTATGTTGGCATTTCGTTTTTTATTTTTATTTATATAGGCTACATTGGGATGTTTTTTGTGTAACAAAACAAACATAAGTAACCATTTATACGAGGCCGTATGTCAGATGAGCAATTAACTTCATTAGTCGCTATCAGTTGCAAATTCCTTGCTGAAAGTCGTTCTTGTTATTGCTCGGGTAATTTTTGATACCTAACTATTATAATTGTTATTTATATCACATAACAAACTGCGACGCTAGGTATATCTGAAATCAAGCTGGCAGCCTATTTTGGTGCCTATTTTTCAAAATTTTCTTTAAAATCTAATTTAACCCCAGTCGCTAAAATTCACTCAAAAAGATTTCCCACAAAACTACCTTTACCCCCGATTAAGATATGTCAAAGAATAATCGATATCGGCCGTTGTCAGATGTCGGTAGGTTAAAACGGTACTGGCAAAGTACCTGTGGTGCGCAGCTGATCTTTGTTACCGACATCGTAGAGCATAGGTTCTCAAAGTGATCCGTGCGGAGCCCTAGGGCTCCGTGAAAGAAACCTAGGGGTTCCACAAACTAATCGATTACTGATCGGCTAATTTTGTAACTGTCTAAAGAAGCAATAACAACATTAATGAAATTTGACAACTGTGGCGTCAAAATATGGCAACATTGCGACAATTCAATTATATATATATAACATTATCTATAAGCAGCAGCGCAGCCAGGATTTTTAAATAGAGAGCCGGTTCAAAATTTGGAATCGAAAATTACCGGGTAACATTCTTCGCGATTAGGCCACTCGTTGAAAAAAGACTTTTTAAACGGATAACGAGCTTTCTGTTGCATAAAATATGCAATCCGTGGCCGATGCGAACACTTATATTGTCTTGTCAGATTTATTAAAAGGTGTTCATTGTTACTCGCCTTTGAGTTGAGATTACTGTTACGATAAATGAAATATTATTATTCTAAAATGACATTAAACAAGTGCTAAACTGATAACTTAGATTGAAATCATATTTTCGCGATATTTTGATTCGTTGGATTTGTGTTGTTTTTTCAGCCCTCAAGATTATTTTTAAGCAAAATATCGCCATTCCGAAAATCCCAGGGTCGGCGTAAAAATCTCAATGAGTACAATTTATAATTGAGCAGTTCATGACCGATGCATTGTTCATTGATTTAATTGTGTTAAATGTAATTGTGGTTGAGTCGACTTACGACTATATAAAAATCATTACTTATCAAAACTGCCTGGAGTTTGCTAGAACAAAACTTATGTCCGTTCCGTTTTAGTTTTAATATTTTATATTGCCGCTTTTCAATCAAGAAATTTGTGTTGCGGACCCACCTCTTTATTAATTATTTTTATCATCTCGTCGTCGATAATTATAATATACTAACTTGTTTATCACACAAAAAAGTAATAATTAATTATCGTCGTGTTCGTGGAACAAAATATTCGTGGAAAGCCCTTAATATCAAGGCCGGATTATGTTTTTATATGCCCTAAGCAAGTCAGATTATATATATATATAAATGATATTAATGAAACTGGTGTTTTTTCATTCTATCTCAAATTTTCCCTCAGCTGATTTTTATTGCGCTACCTACCCAGCCAGTTCGGAATGTTTCCGTACTCTGTGGGAACATGTTTCTATATTATTATTTTTTTCATTCCATCTCAACTTTCCCTCAGCTGATTTTTATTGCGCCCTACCCAGCCAGTTCTGAATGTTTTTTTTCATTCCATCTCAATTTTCTTCCCTCAGCTGATTTTTATTGCGCCCTACCCAGCCAGTTCTGAATGTTTTTTTTCATTCCATCTCAATTTTCTTCCCTCAGCTGATTTTTATTGCGCCCTACCCAGCCAGTTCTGAATGTTTTTTTTTCATTCCATCTCAATTTTCTTCCCTCAGCTGATTTTTATTGCGCCCTACCCAGCCAGTTCTGAATGTTTTTTTTTTCATTCCATCTCAATTTTCCCTCAGCTGATTTTTATTGCGCCCTACCCAGCCAGTTCTGAATGTTTTTTTTTCATTCTATCTCAATTTTCTTCCCTCAGCTGATTTTTATTGCGCTACCTACCCAGCCAGTTCGGAATGTTTCCGTACTCTGTGGGAACGTTTTTCTATATTATTATTTTTTTCATTCCATCTCAATTTTCCCTCAGCTGATTTTTATTGCGCCCTACCCAGCCAGTTCTGAATGTTTTTTTTTCATTCCATCTCAATTTTCTTCCCTCAGCTGATTTTTATTGCGCCCTACCCAGCCAGTTCTGAATAATTTTTTTTTTATTCCATCTCAATTTTCTTCCCTCAGCTGATTTTTATTGCGCCCTATCCAGCCAGTTCTGAATGTTTTTTTTTCATTCCATCTCAATTTTCTTCCCTCAGCTGATTTTTATTGCGCTACCTACCCAGCCAGTTCTGAATGTTTCCGTACTCTGTGGGAACGTTTTTCTATATTATTATTTTTTTCATTCCATCTCAATTTTCCCTCAGCTGATTTTTATTGCGCCCTACCCAGCCAGTTCTGAATGTTTTTTTTTTCATTCCATCTAAATTTTCTTCCCTCAGCTGATTTTTATTGCGCTACCTACCCAGCCAGTTCTGAATGTTTCCGTACTCTGTGGGAACGTTTTTCTCTATATTATTATTTTTTTCATTCCATCTCAATTTTCCCTCAGCTGATTTTTATTGCGCCCTACCCAGCCAGTTCTGAATGTTTTTTATTTCATTCCATCTCAATTTTCTTCCCTCAGCTGATTTTTATTGCGCCCTACCCAGCCAGTTCTGAATGTTTTTTTTTTCATTCCATCTCAATCAATTTTCTTCCCTCAGCTGATTTTTATTGCGCCCTCTGTGGGAACTCTGTGGGAACGTTTTTCTATATTATTATTTTTTTCATTCCATCTCAATTTTCCCTCAGCTGATTTTTATTGCGCCCTACCCAGCCAGTTCTGAATGTTTTTTATTTCATTCCATCTCAATTTTCTTCCCTCAGCTGATTTTTATTGCGCCCTACCCAGCCAGTTCTGAATGTTTGTTTTTTCATTCCATCTCAATTTTCTTCCCTCAGCTGATTTTTATTGCGCCCTACCCAGCCAGTTCTGAATGTTTCCGTACTCTGTGGGATTTCCAGTGTTCTTCTATATTATTTTTATCATTCCGTCTCAATTTTTCCCTCAGCTGATTTTTATCGCGCCCCTACCTTTCTATTCTATATCTACCTGGCTTCGTAATTTTTGTCGCACTTTTTTGCCTTGCGGTGATTTTTCATATTTAGAGGGGCTTTTTCGATACGTCGTGTCCGGGGAATGTGATTTTTTTCACTTTTCGCCTCTTTTTTTTTCTCTCCATCGCTGCTTGCCCGCTGCTCTTTAACCTCGATGATCTGATCTGATCGCTAGGCCTGATGGTTGGGGTTACTTACTTTCGACTATTTTTTCTTTTTCATCTCTGCACTCTCTCTCCTTGGCTGCTGCTCTCGCCTGAGCATTTTCCTTTTTGCTCATTCGCTATATTGAGCGAATTATATTATACTCTCATTATTATATTATACTCTTCTCACCCCCATGATGGCTCGGTTGCTCGCTGCTCTTTATCGATGATCTCGCCCTGATCGCTAGGCCATCCCGCTGATGGTTGGTTTCCTTTCGACTATTTTTTCCTTTTCATCTCTGCACTCTCCTCTCCTTGGCTGCTGCTCTCGCCTGAGCCTTTTCCTCTTTAACTGCTTGCTCATTCTATTGAGCCTTGATCATGAGACTTGCACTCACCCTTCCTATCCTTCTCATCTCCGCTCTCTCTCTCTGACCCTTTCTCCCCTCAACTGCTCTCTATATCTTTCGCCGCGATGACTCTTGTCTGCATTTTTACTCCACCCTTATCGCTTGGCCATTCCGCTGATCGATTTTCGCTGACTCCCATGCTGGCTACTATTTATTTCCCTTCATCTCTGCTCTTCCTGGCTGCTGCTCTCGCCTGCCTCTTTCCCCCTCGACTGTCTGCCTTGTCTGATAGTCCACCCCTACAACTCACTCCACTATGTGGGGTTCGAACCACGGTCCTAATGTCTGATCATGTCCCAACGCTTCCCCTGAGCTACGGCTACTGTTGAGGATGGGGTGAATTAAAATCTTACTTAATTAACGACGTCACACTTGACAGCCTATGACGAGGCTAATCGCCTACAGAACTGATGGCGCACAACCTGAACCCTAACCTGGTACACACACTATGTTGTTGTGCGCCATCTTGGTGCACATATTTCGGGAGCTCCTAAATTACATTGATTCGAAGCATGTGTATTCATACCTCAACTGAAAGCGTTCATCTGGGACTATCGTGTGCGCTGCTTCAACTGTTGAATGCGTGAATATCCCGTTTTAAAACTGTTGTTCATTTTAGTTTAGTTTTTAGGGAAAATGCTGAAAATAATTCAAACTAGTGAATGTGCAAACCAAATTTCTGACTGTCAGTGGAGAAATACTTATTTAATCTTTCTGTCTCTTGTGGTAACTATCCGTCGTATCTCTGGTTAACTTTTCTCTGAATTTATAAAACATCTCAGATCAAAATTGGCGATGCGTTATGCCTTTTCATAGATTGAAACGATATCAAAAACGATGCATGATATTATTTTTGGCCATCTGAAGTACCGACAACGTACATCCTAGGGTCGGATTATCCGGATAACGGTTATCCGGATAACCGAGAGGTATTTTGCTATCTGATATCCGGATTTTATTGTGACGGGTAACCGGATAATAGAGCAGTATAAATAATGCATATGCGCATTAGTGATTTCTATATTTTTGTTGAGTGGCGACTGAAATCTTCCAGAGCATACAATACCAACTTTTATTCACACTACTTTGCCTATATTTTAGCTATCCGTGGAATGCTGCAGTGAACTTCACTATTACATGCCGCTCGATTTTTTTTTGTTACGCCGCGTAGTTCAAAATAAATATATAAAATATACTTATATAATAAATACTTTGCTATACGATTTGTGAAGATATCACTCGCTGATAATACGGCCTACTTTTTCAGTTGATAATAATTTTTCTATTGCGCAAAATATTCAATTTGTGGCCGATTCGAGCATTTTAAAATGTCTTTCAATAATAACTGTGTTTAATTAACGTATCTCGCGATTGCGTCGACTTACGTTAAAATAAAAGCACTCCTATACTGCTGCACGAATAAATCCAGTTTTAATTCGTATTTTTGCGATCATGCGAATTTATCAAATTTGAGCTATTATTGCAATTCCAATGAGTATAATTTATTTAGTAGAATAAATGCAGATATTAATATATCAACATATTCGGGAGAAAAGTCGGGTGCGGTCTCGTCGGTATATAACGCCGAAAATTGTTTTATTTCGACCGGAACTGAAATCGCCGTAGTATGTTATCTATCGTCGTATCTATCTATCGGTAAAAGAGTAAATCTGAAACACACATTTTTGACTGAAAATAAAGCAGTGAATACTAACGAATTACCACGACTCTTGATTCATGAGCCAGTAATTTTGTATAATCGCTATTCTAGGCGCTGTTGAAGCGCCAAAATTTCGTATAATCGTATTTACTGAATTTGCAACAAGGGTAACTTTTCACGGGCTGTAACTATACTTATCAAATCAAAATTGGCATAATGCCGATGTTAATTCTCCAAATATTCACGCGACGATGAAGAAAACAATCGGCGATGCTAACAAAATTAGCCTGTAAAATTCGAGTGAACTTTTCGAAAAATATAAAAAAAGGGCTGTTATTACATTCGTGGTTTTTATGAAACTTCCCCAAAATAATTTGTTTGCAGGATGGTCTATAACATTTCAGCAAAGTCTAATTTGACAGACTTTGTATCGTGTCATGTTTTTCATTTACTCACCTAGGGTGATAAATGAAGTTGTTCAAAAACGAGTACAGCATTGTTTTGGCTCTATTAATTTAGTTTAAAAGGTATTCAAATTATTAAAAGGTTGCCTAATTAGTACAAACATGAGAATACTTACAGTGACACGTTAAAAAGGTGAATTTTTCAAATTAGAAAAAATTCTGACTAGTTCGTTTTTGGACACGTAGTGGTCTAGTGGACATAACGATCGTTTAAAAATTTTGTTGTTATTGTTATTTGTCTCCATCATTTTTAAAAAAAATCGCTTTTCTCTTCGAATACTGGACCAATTGCTTTGAAATTTTCAGTGGTTGAAGATAAAATTTTTCCCCAGAATGCTATTACTTTTATTCATTTTAAATATTTCTGTTAGCTCTGTGAGATTTGTTTTTGTTTGCTATGACGTCATTAAACGTTCTGCGGGCATCGGACGCCATTTTGTGTCCTACTGTACTGCTTCGCTCGGTGTGAATATATTTGTAGACTGTGACTGTACGGTAAACCGCACTGTACTGCGAACAGACGTGTCCATATATTTGGGCGTAGCTCTCTTGTTTTCAATATCATCATTTTGCTTTGTCAATAAAAATTCGTGGATTTTGTCCCTATTGTATTTTATTTTTTTCTGGGTACTACTTCTCACCGAAATAAAATGTTCGAAATGCATGATTTTGTGTGTTCATGATTTCATTCATATGTATGCTATTACAGTATATATGTACAAAGTTCGTCAATATTTCGTCGTGCAAGAAATCACAAAATATTACAGAACACAAAATACTATACTAAAAACTGTGTGGTGGTTTTCGGTCAGTACATGTAAAGCTCAGTACATTTATAATTCATATTACATATAAATGAAACATTACCTATATATATGCATATTTTTTTAAAACACAATCCATGATTTTAACTAAATATGAAATGTACTGAGCTTTAGAGGTGTGAAAGTACAAAACGTAGTCGTAAATTAGAGTAGATTATGGATAAAAATGACGTGGACTCGAAATCGCATACGAGTTCAATAAATGCATGAAACCGAATCTCGGCACCGCCTTGACTTTTACAGAGATACCTACCTTTGAAATTCCGTGAAATCGCCGCCCAAACTATCTATCATGTCCTCTTCGGCATATATATATGGGAACAACAAAGTATATGTTGGGGCAATATATATGAGTTTTCGGTTCGCACAGAAATTATTCAGTATAAAGGTGATTATTACCCGAGATGACAGTAAACGGTGGAAAAAATCGTAACCGGTAACCATCTAAAATATGTTAACCGATTAACCATTCTAATATTACTATACCCAATTACGTTCAAAACGAACTTTATTGCGGTTTAAGCTGAATAGAAAAATCGTGTTTCACCTACCTATGATCAGGCTAGTCTAATTATAAATTTTCAGCTGCAACTTCTTTCTGATATGATGGCCCACGAGCAAACGTTAAACACGGGGATTTTTTTGAATACGATGAACACAACACATATATGTACCCAGAATTCGGAGTATATATAACTCACATTCTTCTAATTTATTTCCATTCTCCCATTCGCTCGATATACCCGACCAGGACGTCAATTTCTTTTATCACCCGTGAAATACGACTTTACGGAACTCTGTGATGTAACAAACAGACAGTCTGAAAATAATACCATACTACAGCTCCAGCTATGCTTTAGAGTCGGGGTCGGGAACCTTTTTGCCCAGGAGAGCCATGAAAGGTAAATATTTTCAATTGCATTTCCCTGCGAGCAATACAGCGTTTTTTTTTCTCAATCACGTCTTAAATTTTTCCTCAGACGTCAACACATGTCCCAATATACATTTAATGTGGCTTCTGATGCTCCATGCTGTCGCTAAGGGCGTTGAACAACTGCTCGCGTGCAACACATGTTGAAATCCACGATCCTCATCGCCTTCCTTTCTATTCGGCATCTCCGTAGTTCTTCAAATAATCTGAATATTATAAGCAAACAGTACAAACGGACGGGAGGCTTTTCTTTATTGCTCAGCAACTTCATCGCTTCGTGATGTTACAAAATATGTTTCAGAATCCCCTAGTTTTGTCACAATGTCTGTCAGGCACTTGTCCTACCATAACATAGCCAGGCGCTAATGGCGTGTTCTCAAACGTATTGACAAATGTTCTATCAAATTTTTCAACTATAGTTCGAAATGTGGTAACAATAGTAAGCTTAGCCTTGGAATATCAGATTATTCTGGGAAAGATATGCCGTCATCAAAAGAGAATTGCCCCCTACCCCAATGTAAACGATTGTTTTTAACGAATTTGTTCACCTTATTTATTGTTCATCCAATAATAACAGTGGTACTACGGGTGTCGCTGCTCGATAACCAGTTTTGGTTCCCCGCGACTTCCCTTCCCCAGTAAAACTGTGCACTTTATTGTTTTCAGTTCAGTCATTATTTGAACAGTTAAAAATTGCAGAATTAATATAATCTTCCAAAAATCGAATATATGAAGCATGGCTTTTATATTGACGACTGCAATTGAAAAAGCACCTTGACGCGATTATTTATTAAATCGTTGTTTGTTTTAAGTTGTTTTGTAAGACTTTGGAATCTTATTCGAGCTGCGTGTTCGTTTAGTGACTTTTCGCAATTTCCATTCATCTCCATAAAACCAACTTCATCAGGACGGTAAAATAATTTAATTTTACTGTTCGTGGAAAATATTCTCGTCTATTATTAAACGACTCGCTACACGGTAAATTGAACGACGTGACTATAATGGTCACATAAACCACAATGCATGAAATTTGAAATTGTCTCATTGTCAATACTTGTACGCAAATTTCCGATCAAGTCCAACCATGAGGAATTTCAATTCGTATTGGTTCATGTTGCGATGGGTGCGCTATGGGATTTTATGCCGCGATTAAAATCATAGCTTGATTCGCTTCAATATCGGCCAACGGAATATCCTGCAAGTGAGGCGAGGCATATATTGATCTCTTTTAAACATTCTAGCTGAATGTTGTATGCGTGACTCCATCGCAAACACGTTGTTTAATGCCAATATTCTTCATAACCAGATTCCACCTACAATTTTACTAACTCTGCTATTTGTGAAACGCCATTGTTACATAAAGTGTCAATGGTAACACAGGTACGATTTATTTTTATTAGACCAAGTCTTCGTTTCGATTGATGATGTATATATAATTGAGATTTGAATAGCAAAGTCTAGCACAGCGATAAAGTATTCAGAAAAGCCTACAGACCTTTTACTACAACTGGCAAAGGCTGAAATTGGACACCACGTCTGAAACATTTGCATTGACAACGCTGTTTTACGAGTAGAGACATTGCGATGGTTGTTAGCATTTGATCTTCTCGTAAAGATCCTCAGGCCATGGATCACTGAATAATGCTTACCCGAACAAGCGCGACACATGTTATAAAATTTACACCAAAAGGCAAACTGTCCAAGTTCGAGACAATTGAAACATAAACTTAATTCTAGTGAAAATCTCCTTTTTACGTCATTGGACATGTACATTTAAAGAATGTAAACAATTGCAGAAGCAACTACGTTTATGTGGATGCTTGAAAGTATGACTTAAAATCGGATATTTTGCGGCTACTGAATTCCTGAATCTTTGCCACATTTACTCATTGCAACTACATAATTACTTACCATCGTACCTAGGCCGTCGACATGTCGTTTGCTACCCCGTCAAGGACGCGAATAGCCGAAGCATATGTGAACCGTCGTCGTCAAGACAACTGTGTACTGTGCTTATCAAAAAATAAGCAAATTTACCAGACTAGTTTGGTTCCAGGTGAACAATCCACGCGTCAACTGCTTCTTGGATTGAACGGTTAAAGTTAATTTTGTAGAAAGCTCGAAAGGATGCAAAAGTCTTCAATTGATACAGTATGGCGTCGTTGCATTACTGTTGAATAACAGCAAATAGTTAAGCTATTTTATAAGTTGCAATATCTGCAGAAAACTGTAGGTATGTTTACAAAACATTGTAACACAAATACTTCATCAGTCAGCCAGTCAGAAGTTCATTTTTCACCAAAATGAACCAAACAAAACTAGGAAAAAAACACAAAAAAGGAATTTCATGGTGGAGGGTGACGCAAAAAAAAACAATGCTGGTTATCGAGCAGCGATACCTGAGATAAAGGTCTAACTTTGATATAGGTAGAATAGAAAGAAGTCCATGAAATACAAATGTTTCAAACCAGCACCTTCGTCGACCCAATTAAACAGCCCTACAGAACCCATGAGGTTCGATCGAACCCATGTTAAGAAACACTGCTAAAAAACTGAGAATGGTTAATAGATAATCTGAGCTACTCGCATCAGGCAAGGTAGTCGTGGAAGCAATATAGCATAGAATCAACCAAGCACAGCGATAGCTGTTCCACGAACAGATGTTTTGAGCATGTGTTCAAATATTCAGTTATTCTAAATGAAATGAAATACTGTTACAAAATTTACAAAACAATCTAAGCAGAAAGCTAAACTTACATCATCTGTTAACCCTTTGATTTCTGCCAATCTCCTCTTCTCTGAAGATATTTGAGTTGATTTTTATCCTCCATAATTTTCAAGTAATGTGGGTAAATGTGCGGACGTTGCCTGTATCGCTTTTTATCTGAATTAAAAGAACAAAATTTAAATGCTTTGTAACATCCATTATGACGTCATAGAATAGAATGAGGATGCATTTTAAAACTAATAAAAGCCTAGCCCTGAATAATAAAAAAGTTGATTGTTGTAAACTGCTTGTCTGACTTTGGTCAGACAAAAGGTTACAGAAATACATTTGTGTAAGCGTGCAGCAGGACTCTCGAATTGCTCATTAAAAAAGAACTGGCGTTTAGTTGCTGTGCTATTGTCACTTTTCCCAATCTTGAAATTGCAACATGCAGAAATAAATAATTTACATCCTGGAAATATTGTAATAGAACCGATTCGCACGAAACTGATGATAGCTGTAAACTCGAAATAGGCAGTGGTATATTTATAACTGTTGCCCACAACTTCAAGAACATACAACTTACATTTGACTAAAGCAACATAACGCTGGTTTACTCATTAATTTCCATGTAACCAACGGTTGTGACTTTTCCGGTTTCAAATCGACACCACTGAGAAGTAACTAGGTACAAGCAGTAAGAAAGATGTAGAGTAAGCACAAATATTGCATTTGCTAGAGTCCTGAAGAATCGGCTAATACGAAAGGAAGATTTGAAGATCACATAGCCAGTATTTGAGAAGTCACAGAAAGCTGAACTCACATTATTTATTATCCCCACATTTTGTTGCTATTATCATTCTCGTTGCAGGAATTTCTTGGAATCCACACGCGTCAAAAAATAAAGTCCACTCACACCACCGTGCGACGATCCGAAAGACTTGAATGCCCTTTTCTGCAAACTCAATTTTGATAAATAGATTAGAACCGTCTTTGCCACCTGATTTGTTCTTCGAGCACATGAATACTGAAGAGGAATACAGGCATGTTCAGTGATTACATGATTTATTTTGTCATCGCTTGACAAACGAATATCTTCCCCAATTACAGTGCCGACTCAAGATTCAACGCAACTTTGAAGTTGGAGATCTTGTCACCCTGATGATCAAGGAGTGAAAAGTGAAAGTGTGCATATCCAATTCTACTTATATGCGCGACATAATGAAGCTCTGTCTACGCTTTTTGAGTACATTTACGCACAAAATACACACTACATAAATAGCATCCACACTACATATACACAGTCACACATACATTCTCACTATGGGAATATTAGGTGTATAATTCGAATTATATTTGAGTGGGGGCTAGTTTTTGGTCCTATCCTTTTTTGAATTTCTTGCATTGGCAATTTGCTTATCTTCATTGGTTTTGTTACTGTATTTATTTCATCAACTGTTTTTGGAAGTTGAGCAAACATTTTTTTTTTTTTTGAAAATCATTTCCCTATGTTATCCAAAAAACAGTTCATAAAATTACCGGGGCCGGTATGTACTGTACGAAATGTTTGATTTTATGATTTTAGTGTGAAAGGGAGGTTTGAAGATCATAGTGCCATTATTTGACAAGTCAAAGAACGCTAAATTTACATATTTTATTATCCACATATTTTGTTGCTGTTATCATTCTCTTAGAAGTCTTTTGTGGTTATCTCTTGGTATCCACACGTGTCAAGAAATAAGGTTAAATGAGTGGTCTTTCGCGTGTCCCGAATGTTACCTAGGATAGGAAAAAAGTTTACTCTCGTTCACTGAATGCCTGTACAAATGGAATTTTCTCGCACTATAAAAGAAAAATAAGAGACAGGGAGATATGATTGGCAATCTTCCAAATACATGTTATGTGGCTTAAAATAATTACATTTAATCCTAAACCAACTCTGTGATATATGAATACGTTGTGAAATTACTACTTGTCTTAGCGATTGGGATAGAGCGAGCTTTGAATCTAAATTTTTATATGTGTGGAATCCACAGATTTTCTGGAATCGTATTGAAAATCGATTTCCCTACATGTTTTATCGAGGCTTCATTCATTTTTGTTTCTACTAATTGCAGAATTCGTTATATAAGATCTACCCTAGGGTGGTCCAAGGTTGGCGTGACGCAAAAACTTTTGGCGAGGTCTCGCGGGCCGCAGCAGGAGAAAACCCAGAAGTGATAAAACATCGGGAGTTTACCCATTTGCTTCTTGAGAAATATGGTGATATTTATAGCATTTTTCTTCATGTTTGATTTTGTAATGTCCGCTAAACTTATATTTTTTCGTGGTAGAAATTACTTGGAAACACACCAGACCCCGTCATTGAACGTTGTTGGGGAAAGGTAAATACGTTTCCTATTTCTTGTTCACTTATTCTACACTTATTGTATGATGAATTCATAAATTTGACTAATTTCATTACTTTTAGCGTTATCAGGTCTAGTGGTATCGTCAAATAACAACCAAAATATATGTCTAAGATGAGACTAAGTCAGATCTGCGTTTCGTCATTGCTGTCACATGGTCACGTCTCTAAAATTGAGAAGTTACTCAAGGCGAGCTTCATGTACGAAGTTTGGATGGAAGCGCGATTCATCTCATCAGCTTGGTCATGTCTGCACAAGACAATTTATTCTCCTCGTACCGACCACGGGAAGTCATTTCCATCCTGGTCTTGAGTCTTGACGTTTATAGATACAACACTGAAATTCCGTGATTTTATCAAATATCAATCCTGACATCGGGATTAGGAAAAAGGCCAATCACAGTTGGAATAGTTTAGAAATAACTCTGCCAATAAATACACTTATCTACCAATGGTTTAGTTTAGTACACGCTAAAATTGTTCTACGGGCGCAAGGAATGTGTGCTAGGGCCGCGGTTCGGACCACCCTGATCTACCCTATAAAGCTCGGTACAAGCAGTACTTAATCATATTCATGTAACCTCTAACCTGAAATCCCTACTAACATGCATTCTTAAATCATCATAGGTTGTTACTGTTCCATCCGAATGTTGGCCAGGGTAAATATTGACGTGTTTACGTAAACTGCAAAGGCGCGTCTGACGCACTACACAATGGTATGATGTGAGTTTGTTAATTACGATAATTAGTAAATTGGAAGCGCAATAGTTGGATGTCTTGTCTCAGTCTAGCTCAGTATTCGGTGTGAACCAGTGTTTACAGGTTCTGTATTGTTGGTAGTACTCGTTATGTATCTGTTGGAAATACCAATAAGAATTGAGGTTCTCAAGTGTAATACAAATATAATTTGTGGCAGTATTACTGTCAAATTAGCACAATAACTACTGCTTTAATATTTTAGTCATAAAACTTGGATTTTAGTTACTTTAGTTTAAAGCATATTTCATTTGATTGTGTTACTTGGAAAGTCGAAACATTGGGTATATATATAATGTTAAATTTTGTTTGATTTTAATCTATATCGTGCTGATTGATTTGAAATATAGAGAGTTGTGATATTATGATACTGCAAAATTGTCTTGCCGTATGGAATATTTAGTTTATGTTCATTGTTTTCAGCAGATGCCATGTTCCTGATTCTATTCCAAGTTCCATCGTGTTGACTGTTTTGAACAAACTACACCGATTCTAAGTTGAATTTCATTGGGACAGTACATTAAGGCACATGCACAATATGCTGAAGAACTTTGCTTTCTAATATCAGACACTGGTAACTGATTCAGAAACAAATCGTTAACTTCGTGACAGGACTTGTTACTTATCGATCTTAAGATCGGTAAGTATATTGATAGGTATTTGTATGTCTGTGTGTGTGTGTGTGTGTCTGTTAGATGAACGCGATATCTCACGAACGCGTGGTTGAATCTGCTCCAAATTTCGCATGTGCATGCACCTTACCTCGGACCAGAAGCCTATCGATTTGAATTATGTCGTATAATTAGCGAGTTATTAACTAATTACCGATCTAAGATCGATAAGTCTTCGGTCTCCGACCGATATTCTCGTTTATTTATTGGGGCGCGTTGTCAACGATCTCCAACTAATAATAATTAGCTACGAATGTAAATTTTCCTTTTTCTTCCGAATAGTCGGAAACATTTCTAGAATATTGAATCTGAAGAATATACTAACGTGCAAACAGAAGAATGAACAAGTGTTCAAGTATTCCAAATGAAATGAAACATTACTAATGTTTCTAGAGATGTCCTATGTCTTAGCAAACGCTAAAAATTGCGAAATTATAACCGCATATAGAATATATCTAAAAGAAAACGAAGGGGAATAAAAAAAACATAGTTTAGGCTGTCCAACCAACGCCCCATGCACGGGCCGCGTTCAGCCCGCACTTAAATGAGTTCATAAGCAAACACTTTTAAATGTTTAAATTTTAGTACCGTATTTTATATGGGCTAAACTTTAGCGGTTCCCAAACTATAGGTCGCGAACCACTGGTGGGTCGCAAAAGGAATCTTAGTTGGTCGTGAAAAGATGTAGAGAGCTTTGGTTAATCATACTGGTAATTAGGATCGGTGGCGACTCGAATACGTAAATCTCCAAAAAAAAACAAAATAAATTAAATTGAATTTAAATTCGAATCTGTGATTGGTTCCTTTTCACGATCTTCTCAAAGGAACAAAAATTTTCTACACAAAGAATGACCACGTGGCTTTTTTACGCATAGCAGTTTTGTACACTGTACAGCACTTCTTATCGTGTTTCCCCGAAATTTAGACAGGATTTAGATTTATTTATTTTGAAGAATAACACTATGGTTTTTTTTGGAAGAGGTCTTTTGTGTTCATTTATCAAAAATAAAATTACATTGTAGAAAATCACAAGATTTTTTTACTAAATATTATATAAAAACCGACATCCATAGTTTTTATTTGTATTTTCTATACAAAAATCAAGTGACAAATATCATAATTGTGATATCACACAATCTTTAATAGTGGTGTGATCTTCACCTTACTTCAGGTTAATGAACCTTTCTTCTCCCACACATTTTAAATTTATTTTAAGGGTAGGGTCATTTTAAAATCATTTTAAAAATTCAAATTATTATCTTATTTTCAGGCCAGGTCTTCATTTCGAGGAAACACGGTAGTTTTGCGATGGTTAGCCATTGCTGTGTTCTGTATAATGTCCTAAAAAAACGAAATGAAATTAAAGTTAAGTGGGTCGCCATAAGCTTTGGTAATAAATAGTGGGTCCCAACTCTAAAAAGTTTGGGAACCACTGCCGCTAAAGTATGTTTCACGATTATGGCGTGATTATTTCGGCATTCCACATACAAATGTGGGTTCTTTTAATCACGCGTGTATCAAGTCTTGCGCTCTGGTGGATATCGATGTTTAATTTTTTTAAATTTATTGCAGAACTGCGCGTTCTGTTTGACAAATTTGAAAACTACTGTGCGATCATTGGCGACGAGGCGCTGCGAAAAATTATAGAAATGATTTTGCAATTTCCATCTCCAAATCAACTTTATTTTAAATTTTTTCTTCCGATCTGGATTTGATCTTCCTTATCGCCACTGTAAAATTGAAATGTTACCAATATCTTTGCTACTGGCCCCTGGATTCGTTGTATTTTTCTGTCGTGTCTATGTTTTTGCATTAAATGTATTTCCAACAGATACATAACGAGTACTACCAACAGTACAGAACCTGTAAACACTGATTCACACCGAATACTGAGATAGACTGAGACAAGATATTAAACTAATGCGCTTCCAATTTACCAATTATCCTAATTAATCAACAAACTCACATCATACCATTGTGTAGTGCGTCAGACGCGCCTTCGCTGTTTACGTAAAAACGTCAATATTTACCCTGGCCAATTGCAATTTCCATCTCCAAATCAACTTTATTATAAATTTTTTCTTTCGTTCTGGATTTGATCTTCCTTATCGCCACTGTAAAATTGAAAAGTTACCAATATCTTTGCTACTGGCCCCTGGATTCGTTGTATTTTTCTGTCGTGTCTATGTTTTTGCAATAAATAAAACTTATGAAATGTCGTCACTGCGGATCGGTAAACATTTCTAATATTATTGACCTAATGTTACTTCATGAACTTGTATCAACGTTTCGAATTTTACAAAACGGCCTTCTGAAAAGTTAAAAATCATGCGAAATTGGGACACATTATGCTCATCAAGAAATTGAAACAATATCATATCCACTGGAAATAAATAAAAATATTATAACGCAAATATAACAGCCAATTTTGACGCCATTGTCCGTTAGCCAGGATTGTAGGCTGATGCTCGTGTATCGTGCGCTATACTGTCCAAGCGTTTGATTCAACGATGCGCAAGTGACGTGCCGTGTCCAGGCCACGTGAGAACGGCCATTAGAGCAGTAAACTGTTACTCAAATATTCGAATATTTTTCCCAACCCGAACTAAACTAGCACTTATAGCCACGCGGACTGCCGACAAAGGCACCTTCATGACTATTCACAGGAAGTCATCCATCAATGAGGCGGAATCCTGATGCGGGGGGAGTAGCGTCAAAAACTAGTCCAATGTCCGAATTCTCTAAAAACTGAGGAATATTCATCCTTCTATCGCAGTAATCTGTGGGAGTTTGCGCGGAATCAGCGTTAAGTAGAACGACCCTGGCAATTCTTCTTGGGATGCTTCGATATCATATGACAGAATATGCCAAATTTGTACAGGGAATATTTACATTCCACATCTTTGAATTGACGAGGAATTGAAATATTTTGAAAACTTATAGAATTACTCCACTTTGACCAACACTTCAGTCTCTTATTGTTGAATTTTTCATCCCAAGCATCAAGTATTGAACTTATAACAGTAAGGGCTTTTCTATTTGTGACAAAACCTGTGAACTCCTGGTGTTCAAGTATGAAGCAATCTCTCTCGCTTCCACAGTTCAGCCCCAAGCACTTTTCAGAGTAATTCTCTCGATATCTAAATCAATACTTGTGGCGAGACGATGAATGTATATCTCACGTGAAACTGATGTGGAATTCGAAACCCAATCTGTCGTCTTGAACCCGTTATTGTGTAACATTTCAATCACGTTCTTAGATGCTGATACCAATGAATCGAACTCTATTTCGAAGTAAGTAAATCAACGTAAAAGTGTATATCGATAATTGATAATGCGCTACTAGGAAATTTATGTCCGCTATCGTACGTATCTCCCGTTAAACAACAAAAATTCGCCACATAAGATGAATCAACAGCTACGAAAGCAATACGAGGCAATAATTTATACGCACATGGCTGTTTCCAAGAAAATCAGTTATTTGTACAGTTAAAAATTGCAGAATTAATATCATTTTTCAAAAATAGAATAAATGAAGCATGGCTTTTATATTGACGTTTATAGCTGTCGGTCTTTCCAGAAAATGAAAAAGCACCCCGACGCGATTATTCATTGAATCGTTGTTTCTTTGTAAGACTTTTGAATCTCATACGAGCTGCGTGTTTGTTTAGTGACTTTTCGCAATTTCCATTCAACTCCATGAAACCGAATTCATCAGGACGGTCAAATAATTTAATTTTACTGTTCGTGAGAATATATTCTCGTCTATCTTCGAAGGACTCCCTATGCGACAAATTATATGCCGTGCCTACAGATTCGCTGGACCAATTTTATCCGATTTGTTCTTGTAGCATGGTATAATGGTCACGTATTCTGCAATGCATCAAATTTGAAATTGTCTTATTGTCAATACTTGTACGCAAATTTCCGATCAAGTCCAACCAAGAGGAGATTCAATTCCTATTGGTTCACGTTGTCGCTTCAATATCGGCCAACGGAATATCCTGCAAGTGAGGCATATATTGAACTTTTATAAGCATTCTATCTGAATGTGGTCTTCGTGACTTGATTACAAACTCGTTGTTTAACTCCAATATTCGTCGTAACCAGATTTCACCGACAATATTACTACTTCTGTATCTTGTGAAACGCCTTTGTTACATAAAGTGTCAGTGCTAACACGGGTATGGTTTATATTTATTAGACCAAGTTTTCGTTTCGATTCATGATGTATATATAATTGAAATTTGACTAGCAGAGTCTACCACAGCGATAACTTATTCAGAAAAGCCCAATGGACCCTTCACTACAACTGGCAAAAGCTGAAACTGGACACCACGTCTGAAACATTTGCATTGGCAACGCTGTTTGTACGAGTAGAGGCATTGCGATGATTGTTAGCATTTGATCTTCTTGTAAAGATCCTCAGGCCATGGATCACTGAATGCTGCTTACCCGAACAAGCGCGACACATGTTAGGAAATCTACACCAAAAAGCAAACTGACCAAGTTCGAAACAATTGAAACATAAACTTGATTCTAGTGAAAATCTTCTTTTTTTACGTCATTGGACAAAAAAACTTGAAAAATGTAAACCATTGCAGAAGCAACTACGTTTTTGTGGAAGCTTGAACGTTTGACTTAAATTGGAGATTGGAGTTCTGCCTACTTCAGGGGTGGGCAACCTTTGGCACGCGAGCCCATTTATTCGTCATGCGAGCGAGGCCTCAGAAACGAGATCGTCTTATTTCAGATAAAAAGTTTCGAGACTGAATTATCTGATAAAACTCGGTGTTCGTTTATTCATTATCGTTTGTTAACAATCTGTTATTTATTTAAATTCTTTTTGTCTTTTCATGGCTTCAAAGAAATATATATATCATGGCGTAGCCACTGAACTCTCGACGAATTTTGTCGGAATTAACACAACGTTTGGCTACATTGTTACGTAATATATATTTCTGATTGATTTATGAAGTGGTGCAACTCATGTTGGTTAGAGTTACTTGCTAACTTACTGTTATGACTTGATTTCGAAAGAAATATAAGCTATTAGGAAAGGGAATACAAGAGAGAAGTGCAGAAAACGAACTATTACATGATTGGGATGCCATTCCCGAGAATTTTTTTAAAACTTGAAAACTTTGCAATGCACTATTCTACAACAGGGGTCGGTAAACTGAGGGCCAAATGCGGCCCGCGAGCTAATTTGTTGCGGCCCTCGAACAACCCGACATTTATTAAATGAAACAAAAATTGATCCCAAATTTATTATTGTATGTACGCGGATTTATGTGGTAACAAGTTCTGCTGTATGACGCTTGTTTTGAAATATGTAGCGTCAGTTGCATGTCGTTCGAGTTAATTGTGATCTTTAAAATTCAAAAATGTTTGGAAAACGCAGGATAGCTCGCGACGAGGACTGAACATTCCAATGTGCTTCGACGAAAAATTCGAGCCGAGACCCAGGACTGCGCCACAGTTGATCTATGCGACAGTGCAAAACAAGTAATGGGCACGTTCGGAAGCACATATTGCTGCGAACAGCTTTATCTAAAATGCATTACACTTGGAATAAACTTCGTACTCGCTTGTCAGGTCTTCTTTGGAAGACGTACCGTGGGGGCAAGTGGCAAAAAAACATCATCCTTCACATTAATAACAAGTAAATAAAAACGACATGTTGTTGAATAATATATATATATTAAGAAACGGTGTAAGAAATGTTTGCATGCATTTTATGGGACCTTGAGTCCTTCACTTTAAGCACCTTAAGTTGGTCGCGCTTTGTGAGGTTACATTGCCCATCTTTACTGTGACGTAATAGTCACTTATTCCCCCGCGCTTTACGGCCTTCTAGAATTTTCCTTGCCACGAGGTAGACGCTTGTTGCGCTTTGCTTATTAGGGAGGATTCTGCGCGACTGCAGAAATTATAGCTTATAGGTTTTACTATTTTCTGGTTATATTACTAAATGATTATCAGGTAGGAATTCTAGAATTGAAATGATTATGTTTATCCATATATTGTCCGATAGGTTGTGAGGATTGCTGTATTTTTGTTGTATCGAATACGTCTGTCACTTATTGTTTTTATTTGTATTATAGCATACTTATGGCTGTTTTTTGAGTCCTTGTCAAAAACAGTCAATTTATCACTAACACTAACGCCGACACTAACCCTAACACTGTTATCACTGACGTCAACATTAGATGTGTTTAAACAAGATAATAAAGTTTCTTTCAACACAAGTCTACGGAATTGTTGGTGTAAAGGTTGCAGTGTGTGTTGGTCAGTTGGTGCATAGATTGAAGACATTATTTGGGGATCCAAGGGACAGGACGCGTCTCCAGTTACCCTGTATCTTTGAGTCGCAGTGGGACACATTAGGTACCGTACCCTACGCGTACTTATCCCACATCGAAATAAATTGACTAGGCTAATGGCTTTAAATGATGAAATTCTTCAATCTGCTGTGTCTCACACCAGCACAGCATTGGAAATCCAGACACTGGAAACAATTCGACTCTTTCATGATCGAAACATCACTACATTACTTACCAGTCTTGATAGACTGATGAATATTCCAAATAATCGAAAAAATGTAGTTGCTGCAAAAGATAGACTGGATAATGCAGTGGCGACTTGGGAGGAATATTTGAACAATTACATTACTTCGCATTCAGCAACAACAGAATCTGATGCCATGAATATTCAAAACGCTTCACAGTATTTAACTCAGCTAAATGATATGAAAAATTCATGTAATATGAAATATCAACATTATCAACAAGAATGCCTTGCTAGTGATCAATCCCAAGCAAGTTCCAGAAAATCAAAACGTTCACATTCAAAGACCGGTAGCACAACTTCTTCCACAAAAGCAAAGTTGCTGGAGCTGGAGGCAGCTGAAGAATTAGAAGAGGCACAAATTGCTAAACTTGAAGCAGAAAGAAGGGAGAGAAAAGCACTTTATAAACAACAAAGAGCGAAGATCATAGCAGCCAGTAGCACAAAATCCTCAAGAAGTTCATTGATCGAAGTACAAGCTCTTGATGAAACACTGTTTGAACCACCCCCAGCGTTGAATTTGCGAAATTATGTTCCCGAATATCCCTGTAACGTCATGCAACCTTCTGTTCAAGTTTCAACAGGAGGTGGAATAACTGGAATTCTCAGCTCAGCAATTGACACTTCTACAGGTATGGCCATTACAATGCCTTCTGCTAGTATAACTGAGCTTACATTGTGTAATTCGACTCCTGTTATCAGTAGGAGCCAACAGCTGCATAGAATTATAAATACCACTGGCACCTTACCAGTTGTATCTTCAGCTGTACACTATAATTTTGCACCATTGCAAAATTTGCCTTCTGTGACAACCCCAGGTATCTCTATGGGGCCGGCGTTATCATACCAAACTGCAAGAAGGAATTTGTCATATCCCACCGTCTCATCAAGTTACCATGATAATACGTTACCTGCATATCCCCCAATGGGGACGGCATCTACAGGCACATCATTTTCGTATCCTGCTATTTGTGAACCAACTTTTACCTACCCACAAATTTTTCGCCCTGCGACTTATCCTGAGCCCCTTCCTACCTTGCCTACCCGACCCATTATGTCATCAATGGCCAGAGATGACTGTTGGATGCCACCGCCTTTAAGGTCCTATCTTCCTCCTAGTCCTGTACTACCACCAGTAATTTTAAGACCTGATCCTCACACTTCAGTACTCCCGGAATATCCATCTCAACAATTGGATCATAATTATCCCAGCAGAGATGATTTGTATGTTTTGGCAAACACCATGAAACAAGGCTTCACACTGCCTAAACTTGACCCCATAACTTTTGATGGTGACCCAAAAAGCTATCATGCATTCATGCGTGGATTTGACAACATCATTGGTCATCACGCCTATGAACCTGCGGTGAAATTAGCTCAACTTATACAGATGTGCACTGGTGAGGCCAAGGATGCTATTAAGCATCTTGTAATTGTTGATTCTCCAAGCGAAGGATATCAAGCAGCACGAGACACCTTACTGTATCGATTTGGAAATCGTACACTAGTCATTGACGCTCACATCCGCTACTGACAGAAGGACCTAGAATAAGAGCCAATGATACTAAAGCACTGTGTCGACCCGCGTCACAGATGAGAAACTGTTTTATTATTCTGACACAGTGGAAAGCTGAACAAATGCTGGATGCACAAGCTTATCTCAAGGATATATTTCGTCGTCGGCCACCAACATTACAAGCAGATTATGTACATGACACTTCTTGGAAGAATCATCCGATTCCTTCATTCACTCATTTATTGGAATTTGTTGAACTGAGAGCCCATCTCAGTAATAATTTTTATGGACGTTTAATGGCAGAAAATGACAACAAGCCCAGGGCAGTACAAAATTTTAAACCTCGCTTTGGGAAAATGTCTGCCTATTCTACAATCAGTTCTTCAACATCACAGAAGAGGAATTCATCACCTGCTTACAGACCAACACATCACAATGGAAGACAACAAGCTCATGGTGCTAGCCAAAAGCACCCACAAACTTTATGTTTATGTTGCAAGAACGATCACCCTTTATATCGTTGCGCAACATTCAAACAATATGACCTGCAACATCGTCGTGATTTCATTCGAGAGAACAATTTATGCTTCGACTGCATGAGATCCGGACACATCGTCAAGGAATGTCCGTCTCAGAAACGTTGCCAAGCTGATGGGTGTACACGGAAGCACCACACACTACTTCATCAGAATGAAATGCCAACCAGGCCACGATCACCTGTGACCGGAAATATACCCACGGACACTAATAGTAAGGTCAATTCAACAAATGTAAGTTCTTATTTTGCCAATGTTGTCAACTTTTGTGATACTGATTGTTTTGTAAGGCTCATGGTTGTCCCTGTTGAGGTAGAAGTTTGTGATTCGAACCATAAGTCATTGACATATGCCTTCCTAGATTATGGGGCAACTAGATCCTTGTGTTCCACTAAATTAGCTAGGGATTTGGCTCTCAATGGTGAGCCAGAGAGATGTACAATACGGACTGCCACTGGTCCAAAACTTCATGATGGCATGAAAGTTTCATTTACTATTAGGGGTGTCCATGAACCCCAGACCGTTGATGTTCACCATGCCCTGACCTTTGACTCGATACCCGATGTACGAGATTCAATACCAAACACTGAGGCCACACAGCGTTATCCTCACCTACGGGACCTAGATTTTCCCCTATTGGATAAACCGATCGATTTGCTTATTGGGGCTGATGTCCTGGGTCGTTACCCAATTACCGAAACCCGGGTGGGTGCAGCTGGATCCCCCACTGCATTACACACCATCCTAGGTTGGGCCCTTACTGGCCCAGATGTAAGCATTGCAGAGACCAATGCAGAGGTCAATTATTTGAATACTATACACCCAATTGATTGTAATTTTACTGATTTTTCTAGTTTTAATGAACCTATTTGTCATATGTGTGCTCATGATTTTGCTGATGTCAATGCTAACCCATGTATTACTCAGCCATCCCAAGATGATAGAAGGGCACTTGATTTTATGAACCAAACTGTGACCAAGGTTGATGGTCGGTTTCAAATTGGACTTTCATGGAAGTCAGACACTGTTAGCCTTCCCTATAACCGTAATATCGCTGAGAAGCGACTAACGTATTTGGAACGTAAATTCATGGGGGACCCTGAATTATTTCAGAAATATAGAGATAAAATTGAGGGTTATATTCAGAATGGTTACGCCGAAGTAATCCCATCACATGCACTCACACCCACAAATAAAACATAGTACATTCCACATCATGCCACACACCAATCTAAATTTCGAGTTGTTTTTGACAGTTCTGCTGAGTGTAAAGGAACTTCATTGAATAAAAATTTGCTTTCTGGTCCTGACAACAACAACATGCTAACAGGAGTGCTCATTCGATTCAGGCAAGAATTGACTGCATTTGTTTGTGACATAAAAGAAATGTTCCACAGAATTAAAGTTTCACCTGAGGACGCAGATGCTCAGCGGTTCCTATGGTGGAAGGACCATAATTTGGATAGTGTTCCCATTGACTTTAAAATGTTGTCCCACAACTTTGGGAACACTTCATCACCTTCTGTTGCCACATTTGCGCTACACAAAGTAGCCACAGACAATCTGTCGAATGCAGATGAAATGACAGTACGCACCGTTATGCGCAATTTTTACGTCGATGATGGACTGAAATCTGTCGATGATCCATCAGATGCTGTAAGACTAATCAAACAGCTCACTGAATTGTTGGCAACTGGAGGATTTCACCTCACCAAATTTATGAGCAATGATATCAATGTTCTGCAATCAGTTCCAGAAAGTGATCGTGCTCCTGCAATCAAAGACCTCAATCTTGAAAGTAATTCACTCAGTCGCACCCTAGGTGTACAATGGAACATGCACACTGATGAATTTGTAGTATACGTCAACATTGAACCAAAGGCGCTCACTCGAAGAGGCATTCTTTCAATGGTGAGTCAAATCTTTGATCCTTTGGGTTTTGTTCAACCATTCATCTTACCTGCCAAGCGAATTCTGCAGGATCTTTGTATTGAAGGATACTCATGGGATGACCCCATTACTGGTTTACTAAAGGACCGTTGGGAAAATTGGATCGATAAATTACATGCATTGAATGGCCTGGCGATCCCTCGATGTTACAAACCACAAGAGTTCAAAAGCAACAATATCCAATTACATTGTTTTTGTGGTGCCAGCACGTCTGGCTATGGAGCATCAGCTTACTTACGACTTACTGGCGACAAAGGTGAAGTTCATTGTTCCTTTGTCAGGGGAGTCGCTAGAGTAACTCCTAAGCAGCCACTGACTATTCCACGATTGGAATTCATCGCTGCAGTTGTGGCTGCTGAGCTTGCTAATTCAATTTTACAAGAACTGGACCATACAGTTGACAGCGTTATATATTGGTCAGATTCCATGTCAGTTATCCAGATGATCAATAATCGTTCTGAACGCTTCAAGACATTTGTGGCCAACAGAATAAACACAATTCATCTCTTGTCAAAACCACATCAATGGCACCATGTCGAATCTAAGCTGAATCCAGCCGACATTGCTTCTCGTGGTCTAATGCCAGATAAACTAAACAAGGCTGGTATTTGGTTCAAAGGCCCACAATTTATATGGGGAAGTGAAGATGCATGGACCGTGGTTAATGATGGGATCCATGAAGTCCCATGCGACCCACAACTTGCTTCGGAGATGAAAGTTCATTATACTGAACCTATGATCTCACAGATTCTTCTCCATTACATGAACTGTTATTGCGTTACTCATCATTCGAAAAGCTATGTAGAGCTGTTGCATGGCTACTACGTTTTCGTACATATGCAACTTGGAAATTCTCACATTCTGACAATTCACCAACTTTGGGATTTTTATCTGTGGAGGAATTAGATTGCGCCACCAAAGAAATTATGAAACTAGTACAACAATCATCCCTCTCAGAGGAGCTCAAATATTTTGAAGATAATACAGATGCTGAGGAAGTACCGTTGAATCTACAGAACAAAAAGAAACTCAAAACACAATTTTCGAAAACACTTCTCAAATGCAACCCTTTTGTACAAGATGGAATCCTGCGAGTAGGTGGACGACTTCGAAACTCCGGTTTACCAGTTGATCAGAAGCATCCGATTATTCTTCCACCATACCATCATTTGACAAAACTGATTATTACCAAACATCATGAAATGACTGGACATTCTGGTACATTACACACACTTTCCTCTGTTCGTGGCAAATATTGGATTTTGAAGGGACAATCTGCTGTTGCCAAGGTTGTTCGTGACTGTGTTGCTTGCAACAGACGTTCTGCAAAAGTAGGAGAGCAGTGGATGGCAGATCTACCATTTTCTCGTGTTACTGCAGGTAACCCACCATTTTACTACACTGCAGTTGATCTGTTTGGCCCTGTAAGAATCAAATTGGGGCGAAGCGAACATAAACGATATGGCTGTATATTTTCATGCATGGCTACAAGAGCAATACATATTGAAGTTGTAGAATCCTTGGATACTTCAGCATTCCTGCAAGCTTTCTTCAGGTTTACATCTAGACGTGGGAAACCTGCTCATGTTTATTCAGACAATGGATCCAACTTGGTGGCTGGAAGCAAAGCTATTGCAGGTGGTATAAACAAATGGAATTCCAAACAGATCGACACATCTCTATCTCAAAAGGGTATACAATGGCATTTTTCGCCTCCTCTTTCTAGTCACCAAAATGGAGTGGTGGAAAGAATGGTACGAGAGGTGAAAAGAATTCTTCGAGCTCTATTGAATGGCCAGTCTCTCAATGATTACTCATTATGGTCTCTTCTTACAGGAGTGGAGGGAATTCTCAATGATAGACCAATCACACCACTGAGTGATGATCCGAAAGGCTTGAATGCCCTCTCTCCCAACTCAATTTTGATAAACAGATTAGAACCATCTTTACCACCTGATGTGTTTTTTCGAACGGATGAATATAGAAGAGGATACAGGCATGTTCAACGATTACTCGATTTATTTTGGCAGCGTTGGACAAAAGAATATCTTCCCCAATTACAGTGCCGACAGAAGTGGCTCAATGTTCAACGCAACTTTCAAATTGGAGATCTTGTGCTGATGTACGATGACAATTCACCAAGAGGATGTTGGCCCAAGGCAATTGTAGAAGAAACATACCCTGATGATCAAGGGGTTGTCAGACGATTGAAGGTGCGCACATCCAATTCAACATATGTGCGTGACATAAGGAAGCTTTGTCTACTAGAAGCTGTTTGATACCTTTACACATTACATATATAGCAATAGCATCCACACCACGCATACACAATTACACATACATAACATACATTCTCACTATGGGAATATTAGGTGTTTTTTTTCTGAATTTTTTTTTCTTTTTTTCGAGGGAGATAATTTTTTGGTTTTACCCCCCCTTTTATTTTCGGGGTCTTGCATTGATAATTTCGTTATCTTTATTGATTTGTTACTGTGTTTATCCTTTCAATTGTTTTTGGAACTCAAGCAAACCTTTCTTGTTTTTTGAAAATCATTTTCCTTGTTATCGATATAACATTTCATATAATTTTCGGGGCCGGTATGTAAGAAATGTTTGCATGCATTTTATGGGACCTTGAGTCCTTCACTTTAAGCACCTTAAGTTGGTCGCGCTTTGTGAGTTTACATTGCCCATCTTTACTGTGACGTAATAGTCACTTATTCCCCCGCGCTTTACGACCTTCTAGAATTTTCCTTGCCACGAGGTAGACGCTTGTTGCGCTTTGCTTATTAGGGAGGATTCTGCGCGACTGCAGAAATTATAGCTTATAGGTTTTACTATTTTCTGGTTATATTACTAAATGATTATCAGGTAGGAATTCTAGAATTGAAATGATTATGTTTATCCATATATTGTCCGATAGGTTGTGAGGATTGCTGTATTTTTGTTGTATCGAATACGTCTGTCACTTATTGTTTTTATTTGTATTATAGCATACTTATGGCTGTTTTTTGAGTCCTTGTCAAAAACAGTCAATTTATCACTAACACTAACGCCGACACTAACCCTAACACTGTTATCACTGACGTCAACATTAGATGTGTTTAAACAAGATAATAAAGTTTCTTTCAACACAAGTCTACGGAATTGTTGGTGTAAAGGTTGCAGTGTGTGTTGGTCAGTTGGTGCATAGATTGAAGACATTATTTGGGGACCCAAGGGACAGGACGCGTCTCCAGTTACCCTGTATCTTTGAGTCGCAGTGGGACACATTAGGTACCGTACCCTACGCGTACTTATCCCACAACGGCACATACACATCTCATAGTAGCAGGCTTTTAACGCAATAATAGAAGGTGTGAATGCGCCACGTTGAAACCAGTAGTTCGTATATTTCTTTGAAAGTTACAAAATATAAACCCAATGTAAAATCTCTATCAGCGGTAATGCAGCAGCAGAAGTCTCACTGAGATAGAATAAGAAAAGTAATCAAATCTATTTGTCGGACTGATAATATATCCGAATAGTGAATCCGTCTGTAGGCCTACATGTTTGAAAGGTTTATTATTATGTATTTTTGCTTTGGAAGTAGCAAAGCATTGTTTTTAATTTTGGTCGGCACGCGGAAGAATTTTGTTGTTAAATTTAGCCGATTTTGGCACGCGAGCCGAAAAAGGTTGCCCACCCCTGGCCTACTTGAACCTTGTTGAGTACATTTACGTACAAAATACACACTGCATATATAGCATCCACACCACATATACAAATTGACAATTTCGTTATCTTCATAGGTTTTGTTTCCGTATTTTTAACTCCAATTGTTTTTGGAAGTTGAGCAAACCTTTTTTTTTTTAAATTTCCCTCCGTTATCCATTTCATCAAAACATTTCATATCATTTCCGGGGCCGGTATGTACGAAATGTCCCATTTTATGGAATCTCAAGCCCTTTAATTTAAGCACTGTGAAGTTAGTCAACGTCCCTCCTTTTACTGGGGCGAATAAATGACTCACCCCCCCCCCCCCTCGCTAGAAAATTCGAAATTTTGTTGCCACGAGGTAAATGCACGTCGCACAATGCGGATCAGGGAGTCTGCTGTGCAATTGTATATTTTATTAATGATGGGATTTCCTAATTCGCGTTTGACTCATGCCATACGTTGCAAAATGATTATCAGGTGGGAATTTGATACTTCGAATATTGTTAGGTTTATTCATATATTACCCGAATAGGTTTTGAGGATTGCTCTAATATATGCAATGTTATATTTATCATTGTCTTATTTTGTATCCTAGCATACTCGCGGCTGTTCTTTGAGTCCTTGTCAAAAATAGTCAATTTATTATTAACACCAATACTGAAGTACTAAGACTGTTAACACTGATGTCAACATCAGATGTGTTTCAGGCTGATAACAAAGTTTCTTTCAAAGTTTCTTGTTGGTGCATAAATTGAAGACAATAATTTGGATACCAAAGGACAGGATACGACTTTAGTTAGCTCGTAACTCGTAACCGTAGTGGGAAACCTTACTTCAAACTACTTATCCCACATGCACAACCTTTACAATTGCTCAATTTCTGATGAATGGGCTAGTATGAAAGGGAGGTTTGAAGATCATAGTGCCAGTATTTGACAAGTCAAAGACAGTTAAACTCACATATTTTGTTATCCACATATTTTGTATCTCTCGGTATCCACACGTGTCAAGAAATAAGGTTAAATGAGTGGTCTTTCGCGTGTCTCGAATGTTATATGAGATAAAAATAACACAATGTATACGCTTTTTTTTCTCGTGATTGCATCGCATACAGCACCGATGTCCTAGCAATAGAATGATGAGAAATAAGATTAGAAAAGCCGATACTCGCATTCGCTGAATGCCCGTAAAATTAGAATTTTTCACATTATAAAAAATAAGGAACGGGTAGATAGAATTGACAATCTTTCAAATACATGATATGTGGCTTAAAGTAATTACATTTAATCTCAAACCAACTTTGTGATATATATATATGAAGACGTTGTGGAATTATTACTTAGCGAATTGGATGGAGCAATATTCGAATCTAAATTTACATGCGTGTCCATAGATTTTCTGGAATCGTATTGAAGATCGATTTCTCTACATCTTTTACCGATACAATATTAATTTATGTTTCTACTAATTGCAGCATCCGTTATATAAGATCTACCGTAGGGTGGTCCAAGGTTGCGAGGTTGGCGTGACGCAATAACTTTTGGCGATGTCTCGCGGGCCGCAGTAGGAGAAAACCCAAAAGTGATAAAACATCGGGAGTTTACCCATTTGCTTCTTGAGAAATATCGTGATATTTTTGGCATTTTTCTTCATGTTTGATTTTGTAATGTCCGCTAAAATTATATTTTTTCGTGGTAGAAATTACTTGGAAACACACCAGACCCCGTCATTGAACATTGTTGGAGAAAGGTAAATACGTTTCCTATTTCTTGTTCATTTATTCTACACTTATTGTATGATGAATTCATATATTTGACTAATTTCATTACTTTTAGCGTGATTAGGTTTAGTGGTATCGTCAAATAACAACCAAAATATCTGTCTAAGATGAGACTCCGGACCCAGCTAAAAAAAACTGGATTGCGCGGCGCTAAGTCAGGTCTGCGTTTCGTCATTGCTGTAACATGGCCACGTCTCTAAAATTGAGAAGTTACTTAAGGCGAGCTTCATGTACGAAGTTTGGATGGAAGCGCGATTCATCTCATCAGCTTGGTCATGTCTGCACAAGACAATTTATTCTCCTCGTACCGACCACGGGAAGTCATTTCCATCCTGGTAGAATCTGGACGTTTATAGATACAACATTGAAATTCCGTGATTTTATCAAATATCAATCCCGACATCGGGATTAGGAAAAAGGCCAATCACAGTTGGAATAGTTCAGAAATATTCTGCCAATAAATACACTTATCTACCAATGGTTTAGTTCAGTACACGCTAAAATTGTTCTACGGGCGCAAGGAATGTGTGCTAGGGCCGCGGTTCGGACCACCCTGATCTACCCTATAAAGCTCGGTACAAGCAGTACTTAATCATATTCATGTAACCTCTATCCTGAAATCCCTACTAACATGCATTCTTAAATCATCATAGGTTGTTACTGTTCCATCCGAATGTTGGCCAGGGTAAATATTGACGTGTTTACGTAAACTGCAAAGGCGCGTCTGACGCACTACACAATGGTATGATGTGAGTTTGTTAATTACGTTAATTAGTAAATTGGAAGCGCAATAGTTGGATGTCTTGTCTCAGTCTAGCTCAGTATTCGGTGTGAACCAGTGTTTACAGGTTCTGTATTGTTGGTAGTACTCGTTATGTATCTGTTGGAAATAACAATAAGAATTGAGGTTCTCAAGTGTAATACAAATATAATTTGTGGCAGTATTACTGTCAAATTAGCACAATAACTACTGCTTTAATATTTTAGTCATAAAACTTGGATTTTAGTTACTTTAGTTTAGAGCATATTTCATTTGATTGTGTTACTTGGAAAGTCGAAACATTGGGTATATATATAATGTTAAATTTTGTTTGATTTTAATCTATATCGTGCTGATTGATTTGAAATATAAAGAGTTGTGATATTATGATACTGCAAAATTGTCTTGCCGTATGGAATATTTAGTTTATGTTCATTGTTTTCAGCAGATGCCATGTTCCTGATTCTATTCCAAGTTCCATCGTGTTGACTGTTTTGAACAAACTACACCGATTCTAAGTTGAATTTCATTGGGACAGTACATTAAGGCACAGGCAATATGCTGAAGAACTTTGCTTTCTAATATCAGACACTGGTAACTGATTCAGAAACAAATCGTTAACTTCGTGACAGGACTTGTTTATTTATTGGGGCGCGTTGTCAACGATCTCCAACTAATAATAATTAGCTACGAATGTAAATTTCCCTTTTTCTTTCGAATAGTCGGAAACATTTCTAGAATATTGAATCTGAAGAATATACTAACGTGCAAACAGAAGAATGAACAAGTGTTCAACTATGTCTTAGCAAACGCTAAAAATTGCGAAATTATAACCGCATATAGAATATATCTCAAAGAAAACGAAGAGGAATAAAAAAAACATAGTTTAGGCTGTCCAACCAACGCCCCATGCACGGGCTGCGTTCAGCCCGCACTTAAATGAGTTCATAAGCAAACACTTTTAAATGTTTAAATTTTAGTATCGTATTTTATATAGGCTAAACTTTAGCGGTTCCCAAACTATGGGTCGCGAACCACTGGTGGGTCGCAAAAGGAATCTTAGTTGGTCGTGAAAAGATGTAGAGAGCTTTGGTTAATCATACTGGTAATTAGGATCGGTGGCGACTCGAATACGTAAATCTTCAAAATAACAAAATAAATTAAATTGAATTTAAATTCGAATCTGTGATTGGTTCCTTTTTACGATCTTCTCAAAGGAACAAAAATTTTCTACACAAAGAATGACCACGTGGCTTTTTTACGCATAGCAGTTTTGTACACTGTACAGCACTTCTTATCGTGTTTCCCCGAAATTTAGACAGGATTTAGATTTATTTATTTTGAAGAATAACACTATGGTTTTTTTTGGAAGAGGTCTTTTGTGTTCATTTATCAAAAATAAAATTACATTGTAGAAAATCACAAGATTTTTTTACTAAATATTATATAAAAACCGACATCCATAGTTTTTATTTGTATTTTCTATACAAAAATCAAGTGACAAATATCATAATTGTGACATCACACAATCTTTAATAGTGGTGTGATCTTCACCTTACTTCAGGTTAATGAACCTTTCTTCTCCCACACATTTTAAAGTTATTTTAAGGGTAGGGTCATTTTAAAATCATTTTAAAAATTCAAATTATTATCTTATTTTCAGGCCAGGTCTTCATTTCGAGGAAACACGGTAGTTTTGCGATGGTTAGCCATTGCTGTGTTCTGTATAATGTCCTAAAAAAACAAAATGAAATTAAAGTTAAGTGGGTCGCCATAAGCTTTGGTTAAATAAATAGTGGGTCCCAACTCTAAAAAGTTTGGGAACCACTGCCGCTAAAGTATGTTTCACGATTATGGCGGGATTATTTCGGCATTCCACATACAAATGTGGGTTCTTTTAATCACGCGTGTATCAAGTCTTGCGCTCTGGTGGATATCGATGTTTAATTTTTTAAAATTTATTGCAGAACTGCGCGTTCTGTTTGACAAATTTGAAAACTACTGTGAGATCATTGGCGACGAGGCGCTGCGAAAAATTATAGAAATGATTTTGCAATTTCCATCTCCAAATCAACTTTATTTTAAATTTTTTCTTTCGATCTGGATTTGATCTTCCTTATCGCCACTGTAAAATTGAAAAGTTACCAATATCTTTGCTACTGGCCCCTGGATTCGTTGTATTTTTCTGTCGTGTCTATGTTTTTGCATTAAATGTATTTCCAACAGATACATAACGAGTACTACCAACAGTACAGAACCTGTAAACACTGATTCACACCGAATACTGAGATAGACTGAGACAAGATATTAAACTAATGCGCTTCCAATTTACCAATTATCCTAATTAATCAACAAACTCACATCATACCATTGTGTAGTGCGTCAGACGCGCCTTCACTGTTTACGTAAAAACGTCAATATTTACCCTGGCCAATTGCAATTTCCATCTCCAAATCAACTTTATTTTAAATTTTTTCTTTCGTTCTGGATTTGATCTTCCTTATCGCCACTGTAAAATTGAAAAGTTACCAATATCTTTGCTACTGGCCCCTGAATTCGTTGTATTTTTCTGTCGTGTCTATGTTTTTGCATTAAATAAAACTTATGAAATGTCGTCACTGCGGATCGGTAAACATTTCTAATATTATTGACCTAATGTTACTTCATGAACTTGTATCAATGTTTCGAATTTTACAAAACGGCCTTCTGAAAAGTTAAAAATCATGCGAAATTGGGACACATTATGCTCATCAAGAAATTGAAACAATATCATATCCACTGGAAATAAATAAAAATATTATAACGCAAATATAACAGCCAATTTTGACGCCATTGTCCGTTAGCCAGGATTGTAGGCTGATGCTCGTGTATCGTGCGCTATACTGTCCAAGCGTTTGATTCAACGATGCGCAAGTGACGTGCCGTGTCCAGGCCACGTGAGAACGGCCATTAGAGGAGTAAACTGTTACTCGAATATTCGAATATTTTTCCCAACCCGAACTAAACTAGCACTTATAGCCACGCGGACTGCCGACAAAGGCACCTTCATGACTATTCACAGGAAGTCATCCATCAATGAGGCGGAATCCTGATGCGGGGGGAGTAGCGTCAAAAACTAGTCCAATGTCCGAATTCTCTAAAAACTGAGGAATATTCATCCTTCTATCGCAGTAATCTGTGGGAGTTTGCGCGGAATCAGCGTTAAGTAGAACGACCCTGGCAATTCTTCTTGGGATGCTTCGATATCATATGACAGAATATGCCAAATTTGTACAGGAAATATTTACATTCCACATCTTTGAATTGACGAGGAATTGAAATATTTTGAAAACTTATAGAATTACTCCACTTTGACCAACACTTCAGTCTCTTATTGTTGAATTTTTCATCCCAAGCATCAAGTATTGAACTTACAACAGTAAGGGCTTTTCTATTTGTGACAAAACCTGTGAACTCCTGGTGTTCAAGTATGAAGCAATCTCTCTCGCTTCCACAGTTCAGCCCCAAGCACTTTTCAGAGTAAGTCTCTCGATATCTAAATCAATACTTGTGGCGAGACGATGAATGTATATCTCACGTGAAACTGATTTGGAATTCGAAACCCAATCTGTCGTCTTGAACCCGTTATTGTGTAACATTTCAATCACGTTCTTAGATGCTGATACCAATGAATCGAACTCTATATAATGGTCACGTATTCCGCAATGCATCAAATTTGAAATTGTCTTATTGTCAATACTTGTACGCAAATTTCAAGTCCAACCAAGAGGAGATTCAATTCCTATTGGTTCACGTTGTCGACCCACTCCATGCAAAAGCTGGAAGAAGCTGTGGATTTTGGCTCGCGTCAATCAACTTGGGGGGCCCCCATGTAGCCTACATCGTTTCTTAAATACCATTTTTTTAAGAATACAAACAGCCTAGTTTTATCTCAAACAGCAAATTATTTACCACTCCCTAAATTTTGAAACACCCCCCCTAAAAAGAAAAGCTGGGGAACATACTGGTCCAGGAGCAAACATTTTTTAAGGTTCAAATTTTAGTACCGTATTTTATATATGGCTAAACTATGTTTCGTATTATGGAGTGACATCCAAATGTCGTTTCTTTCAATCACGCGTATAGTAAGTCTTGCGCTCTGTTGAATATCGATGTCAGTTTCGAAACAAATTCGAAAACTACTGTGCGATGAAAGAACGGAGCAGTGATTTATACGCACATGGCTGTTTCCAAGAAGAATCATTATTTGAACAGTTAAAAATTGCAGAATTAATATAATCTTCCAAAAATCGAATATATGAAGCATGGCTTTTATATTGACGTTTATAGCTGTCGGTCTTTTCTGCTATTGAAAAAGCACATTGACGCGATTATTTATTAAATCGTTGTTTGTTTTAAGTTGTTTTGAAAGACTTTGGAATCTTATTCGAGCTGCGTGTTCGTTTAGTGACTTTTCGCAATTTCCATTCATCTCCATAAAACCAACTTCATCAGGACGGTAAAATAATTTAATTTTACTGTTCGTGGAAAATATTCTCGTCTATTATTAAACGACTCGCTACACGGTAAATTGAACGACGTGACTATAATGGTCACATAAACCACAATGCATGAAATTTGAAATTGTCTCATTGTCAATACTTGTACGCAAATTTCCGATCAAGTCCAACCATGAGGAATTTCAATTCGTATTGGTTCATGTTGCGATGGGTGCGCAATGGGATTTTATGCCGCGATTAAAATCATAGCTTGATTCGCTTCAATATCGGCCAACGGAATATCCTGCAAGTGAGGCGAGGCATATATTGATCTCTTTTAAACATTCTAGCTGAATGTTGTATGCGTGACTCCATCGCAAACACGTTGTTTAATGCCAATATTCTTCATAACCAGATTCCACCTACAATTTTACTAACTCTGCTATTTGTGAAACGCCTTTGTTACATAAAGTGTCAATGGTAACACAGGTACGATTTATTTTTATTAGACCAAGTCTTCGTTTCGATTGATGATGTATATATAATTGAGATTTGAATAGCAAAGTCTAGCACAGCGATAAAGTATTCAGAAAAGCCTACAGACCTTTTACTACAACTGGCAAAGGCTGAAATTGGACACCACGTCTGAAACATTTGCATTGACAACGCTGTTTTACGAGTAGAGACATTGCGATGGTTGTTAGCATTTGATCTTCTTGTAAAGATCCTCAGGCCATGGATCACTGAATAATGCTTACCCGAACAAGCGCGACACATGTTATAAAATTTACACCAAAAGGCAAACTGTCCAAGTTCGAGACAATTGAAACATAAACTTAATTCTAGTGAAAATCTCCTTTTTACGTCATTGGACATGTACATTTAAAGAATGTAAACAATTGCCGAAGCAACTACGTTTTTGTGGATGCTTGAAAGTATGACTTGAAATCGGATATTTTGCGGCTACTGAATTCCTGAATCTTTGCCACATTTACTCATTGCAACTACATAATTACTTACCATCGTACCTAGGCCGTCGACATGTCGTTTGCTACCCCGTCAAGGACGCGAATAGCCGAAGCATATGTGAACCGTCGTCGTCAAGACAACTGTGTACATTATCAAAAAATAAGCAAATTTACCAGACTAGTTTGGTTCCAGGTGAACAATCCACGCGTCAACTGCTTCTTGGATTGAACGGTTAAAGTTAATTTTGTAGAAAGCTCGAAAGGATGCAAAAGTCTTCAATTGATACAGTATGACGTCGTTGCATTACTGTTGAATAACAGCAAATAGTTAAGCTATTTTATAAGTCGCAATATCTGCAGAAAACTGTAGCTGTGTTTACAAAACATTGTAACACAAATACTTCATCAGTCAGCCAGTCAGAAGTTCATTTTTCACCAAAATGAACATATAATTAATGCAAACAAAACTAGGAAAAAAACACAAAAAAGGAATTTCATGGTGGAGGGTGACGCGGAAAAAACAATGCTGGTTATCGAGCAGCGATACCTGAGATAAAGGTCTAACTTTGATATAGGTAGAATAGAAAGAAGTCCATGAAATACAAATGTTTCAAACCAGCACCTTCGTCGACCCAATTAAACAGCCCTACAGAACCCATGAGGTTCGATCGAACCCATGTTAAGAAACACTGCTAAAAAACTGAGAATGGTTAATAGATAATCTGAGCTACTCGCATCAGGCAAGGTAGTCGTGGAAGCAATATAGCATAGAATCAACCAAGCACAGCGATAGCTGTTCCACGAACAGATGTTTTGAGCATGTGTTCAAATATTCAGTTATTCTAAATGAAATGAAATACTGTTACAAAATTTACAAAACAATCTAAGCAGAAAGCTAAACTTACATCATCTGTTAACCCTTTGATTTCTGCCAATCTCCTCTTCTCTGAAGATATTTGAGTTGATTTTTATCCTCCATAATTTTCAAGTAATGTGGGTAAATGTGCGGACGTTGCCTGTATCGCTTCTTATCTGAATTAAAAGAACAAAATTTAAATGCTTTGTAACATCCATTATGACGTCATAAAATAGAATGAGGATGCATTTCAAAACTAATAAAAGCCTAGCCCTGAATAATAAAAAAGTTGATTGTTGTAAACTGCTTGTCTGACTTTGGTCAGACAAAAGGTTACAGAAATACATTTGTGTAAGCGTGCAGCAGGACTCTCGAATTGCTCATTAAAAAAGAACTGGCGTTTAGTTGCTGTGCTATTGTCACTTTTCCCAATCTTGAAATTGCAACATGCAGAAATAAAAAATTTACATCCTGGAAATATTGTAATAGAACCGATTCGCACAAAACTGATGATAGCTGTAAACTCGAAATAGGCAGTGGTATATTTATAACTGTTGCCCACAACTTCAAGAACATACAACTTACATTTGACTAAAGCAACATAACGCTGGTTTACTCATTAATTTCCCTGTAACCAACGGTTGTGACTTTTCCGGTTTCAAATCGACACCACTGAGAAGTAACTAGGTACAAGCAGATAGAAAGATGTAGAGTATGCACAAATATTGCATTTGCTAGAGTCCTGAAGAATCGGCTAATACGAAAGGAAGATTTGAAGATCACATAGCCAGTATTTAAGAAGTCACAGAAAGCTGAACTCACATTATTTATTATCCCCACATTTTGTTGCTATTATCATTCTCGTTGAAGGAATTTCTTGGAATCCACACGCGTCAAAAAATAAAGTCCACTCACACCACCGTGCGACGATCCGAAAGACTTGAATGCCCTTTTCTCCAAACTCAATTTTGATAAATAGATTAGAACCGTCTTTGCCACCTGATTTGTTCTTCGAGCACATGAATACTGAAGAGGAATACAGACATGTTCAGTGATTACATGATTTATTTTGTCATCGCTTGACAAACGAATATCTTCCCCAATTACAGTGCCGACTCAAGATTCAACGCAACTTTGAAGTTGGAGATCTTGTCACCCTGATGATCAAGGAGTGAAAAGTGAAAGTGTGCATATCCAATTCTACTTATATGCGCGACATAATGAAGCTCTGTCTACGCTTTTTGAGTACATTTACGCACAAAATACACACTACATAAATAGCATCCACACTACACATACACAGTCACACATACATTCTCACTATGGGAATATTAGGTGTATAATTCGAATTATATTTGAGTGGGGGCTAGTTTTTGGTTCTATCCTTTTTTGAATTTCTTGCATTGGCAATTTGCTTATCTTCATTGGTTTTGTTACTGTATTTATTTCATCAATTGTTTTTGGAAGTTGAGAAAACATTTCTTTTTTTTTGAAAATCATTTCCCCATGTTATCCAAAAAACAGTTCATAAAATTACCGGGGCCGGTATGTACTGTACGAAATGTTTGATTTTATGATTTTAGTGTGAAAAGGAGGTTTGAAGATCATAGTGCCATTATTTGACAAGTCAAAGAACGCTAAATTTACATATTTTATTATCCACATATTTTGTTGCTGTTATCATTCTCTTAGAAGTCTTTTGTGGTTATCTCTTGGTATCCACACGTGTCAAGAAATAAGGTTAAATGAGTGGTCTTTCGTGTGTCCCGAATGTTACCTAGGATAGGAAAAAAGTTTACTCTCGTTCACTGAATGCCTGTACAAATGGAATTTTCTCGCACTATAAAAGAAAAATAAGGGACAGGGAGATATGATTGGCAATCTTCCAAATACATGTTATGTGGCTTAAAGTAATTACATTTAATCCTAAACCAACTCTGTGATATATGAATACGTTGTGAAATTACTACTTGTCTTAGGGATTGGGATAGAGCGAGCTTTGAATCTAAATTTTTATATGTGTGGAATCCACAGATTTTCTGGAATCGTATTGAAAATCGATTTCCCTACATGTTTTATCGAGGCTTCATTCATTTTTGTTTCTACTAATTGCAGAATTCGTTATATAAGATCTACCCTAGGGTGGTCCAAGGTTGGCGTGACGCAAAAACTTTTGGCGAGGTCTCGCGGGCCGCAGTAGGAGAAAACCCAGAAGTGATAAAACATCGGGAGTTTACCCATTTGCTTCTTGAGAAATATGGTGATATTCATAGCATTTTTCTTCATGTTTGATTTTGTAATGTCCGCTAAACTTATATTTTTTCGTGGTAGAAATTACTTGGAAACACACCAGACCCCGTCATTGAATGTTGTTGGGGAAAGGTAAATACGTTTCCTATTTCTTGTTCACTTATTCTACACTTATTGTATGATGAATTCATAAATTTGACTAATTTCAATACTTCTAGCGTGATCAGGTCTAGTGGTATCGTCAAATAACAACCAAAATATATGTCTAAGATGAGACTAAGTCAGGTCTGCGTTTCGTCATTGCTGTCACATGGTCACGTCTCTAAAATTGAGAAGTTACTCAAGGCGAGCTTCATGTACGAAGTTTGGATGGAAGCGCGATTCATCTCATCAGCTTGGTCATGTCTGCACAAGACAATTTATTCTCCTCGTACCGACCACGGGAAGTCATTTCCATCCTGGTCTTGAGTCTTGACGTTTATAGATACAACATTGAAATTTCGTGATTTTATCAAATATCAATCCCGACATCGGGATTAGGAAAAAGGCCAATCACAGTTGGAATAGTTTAGAAATATTCTGCCAATAAATACACTTATCTACCAATGGTTTAGTTTAGTACACGCTAAAATTGTTCTACGGGCGCAAGGAATGTGTGCTAGGGCCGCGGTTCGGACCACCCTGATCTACCCTATAAAGCTCGGTACAAGCAGTACTTAATCATATTCATGTAACCTCTATCCTGAAATCCCTACTAACATGCATTCTTAAATCATCATAGGTTGTTACTGTTCCATCCGAATGTTGGCCAGGGTAAATATTGACGTGTTTACGTAAACTGCAAAGGCGCGTCTGACGCACTACACAATGGTATGATGTGAGTTTGTTAATTACGATAATTAGTAAATTGGAAGCGCAATAGTTGGATGGGGTGTCTTGTCTCAGTCTAGCTCAGTATTCGGTGTGAACCAGTGTTTACAGGTTCTGTATTGTTGGTAGTACTCGTTATGTATCTGTTGGAAATAACAATAAGAATTGAGGTTCTCAAGAGTAATACAAATATAATTTGTGGCAGTATTACTGTCAAATTAGCACAATAACTACTGCTTTAATATTTTAGTCATAAAACTTGGATTTTAGTTACTTTAGTTTAGAGCATATTTCATTTGATTGTGTTACTTGGAAAGTCGAAACATTGGGTATATATATAATGTTAAATTTTGTTTGATTTTAATCTATATCGTGCTGATTGATTTGAAATATAGAGAGTTGTGATATTATGATACTGCAAAATTGTCTTGCCGTATGGAATATTTAGTTTATGTTCATTGTTTTCAGCAGATGCCATGTTCCTGATTCTATTCCAAGTTCCATCGTGTTGACTGTTTTGAACAAACTACACCGATTCTAGGTTGAATTTCATTGGGACAGTACATTAAGGCACAGGCAATATGCTGAAGAACTTTGCTTTCTAATATCAGACACTGGTAACTGATTCAGAAACAACTCGTTAACTTCGTGACAGGACTCGTTTATTTATTGGGGCGCGTTGTCAACGATCTCCAACTAATAATAATTAGCTACGAATGTAAATTTTCCTTTTTCTTTCGAATTGTCGGAAACATTTCTAGAATATTGAATCTGAGGAATATACTAACGTGCAAACAGAAGAATGAACAAGTGTTCAAGTATTCCAAATGAAATGAAACATTACTAATGTTTCTAGAGATGTCCTATGTCTTAGCAAACGCTAAAAATTGCGAAATTATAACCGCATATAGAATATATCTAAAAGAAAACGAAGAGGAATGAAAAAAACATAGTTTAGGCTGTCCAACCAACGCCCCATGCACGGGCCGCGTTCAGCCCGCACTTAAATGAGTTCATAAGCAAACACTTTTAAATGTTTAAATTTTAGTACCGTATTTTATATAGGCTAAACTTTAGCGGTTCCCAAACTATGGGTCGCGAACCACTGGTGGGTCGCAAAAGGAATCTTAGTTGGTCGTGAAAAGATGTAGAGAGCTTTGGTTAATCATACTGGTAATTAGGATCGGTGGCGACTCGAATACGTAAATCTTCAAAAAAACAAAATAAATTAAATTGAATTTAAATTCGAATCTGTGATTGGTTCCTTTTTACGATCTTCTCAAAGGAACAAAAATTTTCTACACAAAGAATGACCACGTGGCTTTTTTACGCATAGCAGTTTTGTACACTGTACAGCACTTCTTATCGTGTTTCCCCGAAATATAGACAGGATTTAGATTTATTTATTTTGAAGAATAACACTATGGTTTTTTTTGGAAGAGGTCTTTTGTGTTCATTTATCAAAAATAAAATTACATTGTAGAAAATCACAAGATTTTTTTACTAAATATTATATAAACCCGACATCCATAGTTTTTATTTGTATTTTCTATACAAAAATCAAGTGACAAATATCATAATTGTGGTATCACACAATCTTTAATAGTGGTGTGATCTTCACCTTACTTCAGGTTAATGAACCTTTCTTCTCCCACACATTTTAAATTTATTTTAAGGGTAGGGTCATTTTAAAATCATTTTAAAAATTCAAATTATTATCTTATTTTCAGGCCAGGTCTTCATTTCGAGGAAACACGGTAGTTTTGCGATGGTTAGCCATTGCTGTGTTCTGTATAATGTCCTAAAAAAACAAAATGAAATTAAAGTTAAGTGGGTCGCCATAAGCTTTGGTAATAAATAGTGGGTCCCAACTCTAAAAAGTTTGGGAACCACTGCCGCTAAAGTATGTTTCACGATTATGGCGTGATTATTTCGGCATTCCACATACAAATGTGGGTTCTTTTAATCACGCGTGTATCAAGTCTTGCGCTCTGGTGGATATCGATGTTTAACTTTTTAAAATTTATTGCAGAACTGCGCGTTCTGTTTGACAAATTTGAAAACTACTGTGCGATCATTGGCGACGAGGCGCTGCGAAAAATTATAGAAATGATTTTGCAATTTCCATCTCCAAATCAACTTTATTTTAAATTTTTTCTTTCGATCTGGATTTGATCTTCCTTATCGCCACTGTAAAATTGAAAAGTTACTAATATCTTTGCTACTGGCCCCTGGATTCGTTGTATTTTTCTGTCGTGTCTATGTTTTTGCATTAAATGTATTTCCAACAGATACATAACGAGTACTACCAACAGTACAGAACCTGTAAACACTGATTCACACCGAATACTGAGATAGACTGAGACAAGATATTAAACTAATGCGCTTCCAATTTACCAATTATCCTAATTAATCAACAAACTCACATCATACCATTGTGTAGTGCGTCAGACGCGCCTTCGCTGTTTACGTAAAAACGTCAATATTTACCCTGGCCAATTGCAATTTCCATCTCCAAATCAACTTTATTTTAAATTTTTTCTTTCGTTCTGGATTTGATCTTCCTTATCGCCACTGTAAAATTGAAAAGTTACCAATATCTTTCCTACTGGCCCCTGGATTCGTTGTATTTTTCTGTCGTGTCTATGTTTTTGCATTAAATAAAACTTATGAAATGTCGTCACTGCGGATCGGTAAACATTTCTAATATTATTGACCTAATGTTACTTCATGAACTTGTATCAATGTTTCGAATTTTACAAAACGGCCTTCTGAAAAGGTAAAAATCATGCGAAATTGGGACACATTATGCTCATCAAGAAATTGAAACAATATCATATCCACTGGAAATAAATAAAAGTATTATAACGCAAATATAACAGCCAATTTTGACGCCATTGTCCGTTAGCCAGGATTGTAGGCTGATGCTCGTGTATCGTGCGCTATACTGTCCAAGCGTTTGATTCAACGATGCGCAAGTGACGTGCCGTGTCCAGGCCACGTGAGAACGGCCATTAGAGCAGTAAACTGTTACACAAA